>NC_051272.1:22175139-22486806 GCF_015220745.1 Sebastes umbrosus | reverse complement strand
ATTAGTTTAGGACTGAAAAATCTGCACAGTGTGTAACATGCTAAAATAAATAAAATATGAGGGGAATGAACAAAAGCTTATTATATATTTTAATAGGGTCATTTTTGTCCACTGAGTTTTGTGGCTGATGAACTTTTCTTTCCCACACTGATTCAACACACGTCCCTCTGTCTGCTCCTTCTAATTAAAGCTTAATGCAGGTCACTCCAACACTTTCTCACACGATCCTCACACACACATTATCATGAGAATCTAAAAAAAGAAAAGAGCCCTGCAGGCTTGACTCCTAAATACATTGCCTATTTTAGATTCATTTTAATTTCTTTTTTTTTTTTAGGATTAAAGACAGAGCACTGTCAAAAGTATTCACCTTAAAAACACATTCTTTAGCATGTCAGCAGTGTAATAATATCTTGTGTCCTTGCCTAATTTATCACCAAAATAAATGCTCAAAAACAAGACTGTAACACAGAGATGATGATATTTCCATTATTTTATTTCAAAGTGTCAGAAGGGAATTTAACACAATACATTTTATCAGTAAAGCATTTATATCCTATTAATGACTATTTTAATTTAGACATAATTAATTCATAAATGATTAAATAAAACATGCATTAGCTATGGAAAATAATGTATTGAGAGAGAATTATAAGTAGGAACATTCAAGGTTTATTTATTTGCAATTTTGAAAATAACAGATCTGTGTAAACATTTCAGATCACACACTTTATCATTGATACAGTATCTTAAAATAAAGCTGGTATCTTCATTGAAAACAGACATATTTTGAGATATACATTTCAGGCTTACAGAACAGCTCTTTTGTTTTTATAGTCCTTTAAAATACAGTAGGACTCTTCACGCTCAGGTGACTGATAAGCTCCTGAATTCATGTTGTGGTGAGAGTCTCTGGTCCACGATCTCCTCGTGCCTCCTAGGCAGGTTCCTACAGAAAGGCTTGCAGATCCTGTCCCATCCTGGGGAGAAACGATGGAGCGAATCATTAGCACAATAATAAAATTAAAAGAAAGAAAGAAAGAAAGAAGATTTTTTTCCACTACAATACACACTTTCTCTGTGATTAGATGGTATAAGTCTATAGCCTATATATCCTAAAAGTTAATAGTTTTGTCAAGAACTACAACATAAAACATTCATAATACTTAAAAGCTTTATTTGAAAATAATTTTTCAAAGCTTGCAAAAGAGATTAAATCAACAACAATAAAAAAGGGCCACAGGGTTAAAGCACAGCCATATAAAAGTGAGTCTATGGAGATATTTTTAAAGAACCAGTATGCAAAAGGCAATAATGATTGTGCAAACCCAAGCTCTTTGTTTTTTCAAAATGCTGAGTATGTTTTGACAATACTGAATTTGTTGTTGTGCATGCTTTTTTTTTTTACTTTTGTACATCAGAAATTGTGGGCAGTGTTTCAGAAAAACAAACTTCCTTTTCATGCCCTGTAAAAATAGGCCCCTGCGCTCTGCGTGTTGTTCTTCTCTCCCATTTTCAGGCTGTATGCATGGAGGGATCTGGAGGCTTTTATCCCCACAGGGAACCAGCCCCAACTCTTTCTCTGTCAATTTTCACCCACTCCCCAATTCAGACGAGCCTTTTCTCCCACCAACCCCACAATGAAGGATTTGTCCTCGTTCTCTTTGTCCACCTCTGATATCTTTTTTTTGACTGCTCCCTCTCTGCAGACGGCATGCAGCGTATGCAAATATGCGCTCTTTTATTCCTGAGACCCCTCCCCTGCATGAATGCAACCTTAAATGAGGACACACTTGCACACATTTACAGCGGGGGCATGGAAACATGCACGTATTACAATCAGTGGATTTGCATGCCCTCTCTGACACGCAGCCACTTACACGTCGAACGCTGACAGAAATATAACAGATTATTGTATCTATATGTCTATACATGCAGTTTTTAATGGATAACAGAATATATAACACAAGAATGGAGATGTAGGGCCGGCCACAGAGGATGGATTCTAGTTGAAAAGACTTGAGTTATGTTTTAGTTACCTTTTTTTGTGGTCGATTTTATTTATAGAACTTGTGGATGGAGACAAAGCTCTTTCTTTGCAATGTAAGAAGTTCTTTTATTTTCCGACAAATGTTGTTTCACCACAGCAATGGTGCATTTGGTGTCTTATGAGTCCACACACACACACAATGGGTGTTGAGATGTGTAGGATGAGGCTGAAAAATGAGACAACACAATAGTGGGTCTGCACTGAGGAAGAGCTGTAGACTGGTAATGTGTTAACTCTAAAGGCTGGATGAATTATAATGGTGTCTGATGAACATAAAGCGTTTCTCTCGCGGCTAACATTCCCAAGCTGGCCCGTGCCATCTGTGAGTATGTGTGAATGGGTTCGTGATAGTGTGTGTGTGTGTGTGTGTGTGTGTGTGTGGTGGGGGGTTGACGTCTGCTGGACAGCTCTGACAGTTCGGCCTTTTCAGTCGTACATTACTGAGCCGGCCGGCCTCTTTCCCATAGCAACCCTAACAGAGGTCAAAGGCTATGTACCCCCTATCCATCCACCTCCTCCTCCTCCTCCTCCTCCTGTACTCCAGGGTGGCCACAGGCTCTCTTAACTCCCCAACTGGCAGCAGACGGAGCGGCTGCACCCATGAACTTGAACTTCTGACAGAGCGACGGAGTCGTACATCCATCTGACGCAAGAAAAGCGACATATACTCTGGACTTTCTCCTGTTTTTCAGCCTATCGAATTCACGTACTGTACCGGCAGACATGTAAAAACGAGGTCACACCAAGGATTCCCCCTAATTCTCCTCACCCTAGCACCTCATCTCCTCCTGATATGATTACAAAGGGCCGCTGTATTAAAGGCTCAGTCACCTAATTCTCCTCTACTTTCATTGGAGCGTACAGGACCCCTACTCAGGGACGCCGCGGCCAACAGACGTAATCTGAAAAGCCTGGGATGTAGAAAACTTCTCTCCATCTTCCTCTAAGATACTTAATGTCAGGCTTTGTGCTAGATTAGTCTCGGCCAAAGTTGCATTAAAAAACCCCAGATGAGCCTCGCTTGACCCACATTGGACCTCATCCAAGACTATGGGCGGCCCCTGAGCCGGGCTTTATAAATCACAGCGGAGCCGTTAAAACATTAATAGTGTCCACACACACATAGTGAGGAGAATCCGAAGAGGTAACCCAGGAGCTATATGTGGTATTAACATTTTATCGCTACTATGGCTACGCTGCTTTCACCCACACAGAATTGGAAGTGGGCGCCGGCTACCGTCACTTCATCATGTCACACATTATAATTTCCTTGCACTGAAAAATCCCACATTGCAAAAGCAATGGTTAATAATGAATAGAAGAGGAGAAGAAAAGAAAGGGAAGTAATCATCTATATTCTGTCATTTTCTGGAGGGGGAAATACATTTTTTTTTCTGTCAGTTTTTAGGTAATGTATAAAGAGGGAATTGAAGAATGAATATTAGAAGTGTGGTGCAGAGGGAAGATTCAGGGACGTTCACATCCTAAATCCTCCTGACGCGGTGTCAAAGCCGC
The DNA here is from genome assembly GCF_015220745.1 of Sebastes umbrosus. Classification (NCBI taxonomy): domain Eukaryota; kingdom Metazoa; phylum Chordata; class Actinopteri; order Perciformes; family Sebastidae; genus Sebastes; species Sebastes umbrosus. The sequence continues at coordinate 22,483,241 of NC_051272.1, read as the reverse complement.
TGACCTCACTGTTCAGCCGCTCTGGATTCAGACAATCTTGATTGCAGATTAAAACCAGACTCTTAAGCAGTTTCACCAAAGTGTTTATAAGACATCACATACTAGTGAAATCAAAGATCACCTTTAGAGCCTGTTTTTAATTCTCACTTCCTACTAACGCTCATTTCATGTTATGTCAAGCTGCATATCGCAATTAGTCAGAAGTCATTACATGAATACATATTCTGTGTGTGTGTGTCGCTCGTTTTTACGTCCTCCAAACACTAGAAACACTGATTGCTCTCCTAGCAGGCACAGTAAGGACGAATATATGTCCCTGACAAATATGCTTCAGTCACCGCCTCTCTTTGACCACGCTGTCTCTGTCGACTGCCGCAGCTATCACAAACAGTTGCAGACCGACCTCCCCCCTCTTACTCTTTCCAAACACACACACACACACACCAGTCCTCCATGCCCAGCTCCTCGCACGCTGCACATTGCTTTAACATGGCACTGTACTACAAGCTAACACAAGCTCAGCACATGCAGAGGTAACACTGGTGGCTCAAAAACATGGCTGCTGCCCATGTGCTACACCTGCCTCCTTTATACATTTGTCTCCACTGTGTTTAACCCTTTCTTGGTGAGCCAAAATTTGACTTCACAAAAGCCACAATTTCCTCCCACTGCTCCCTCTGTTTCCTCTAAAGCACCACGGAGATCTGCAACAGCCGTAGCAAGATGGGAGCAAGAAAGCTACAGTATCTCCAAGATTAATTTCTCGCCTTCACCTTGCTTTCTTCCTTCTGTCAAATCTGCCCGAAGCAACTCGCCGTATATCACACATGAGCGGCGCAAATGCAATTATAAAGACAGCTCTGAGTCTTTTATATGAATAATAATCTTTTGACGTGCGGTGGCTGCGCACGCCTTACATATTTTTTGTGGAGGCACATGTACAGTACGAGGCTCATTAATAATCATTATCCGCGGGGTTACATCATTCAGCTTGTTAGGCACACCCATCGCCTTAGCTGAGTCATTCCTCGGTGATACACCGTGTCCCGCCAACTGTCTTGCGAGATGTTCACGATGTCTGTCTGTTTTTAACCACCTGAGAGCGATACAAAATATGTAGATCCTGTTTGCACGGAGGACAAATCACATCCAGCTGGTAAATGGAGCAAAGATAAAGGAGGTGCATGGCTCATGACAAGACGTGCTGCATCAAATATAATCTGATTCTCAATGTGGAAAAAACGTGAAAATGCATCTTTGTGGTGTTGAAATTACACCTTTGATACAATCTAATGGCAAAACCGTGATCAGGCCTGAGCTTCTGTATGCATATCATGTATGAATGCCAGTGAAATCCTTCTCTAAACAGCATCTCCATGCTTTTCAGACATGCAGAGGAGGCTGAATAGACTAATGAACAGTCAGGTGGCACTCCAGGGCCTGGACTACCACCCCCTCCCCACCGTCCTCCCCCACCCCCATCACACACACATATCAAACACACATACACTCGCTCACACATTAAAACTCAGCGGCTCGCCCGACCCCGGTGATCCGCACGACAGTCTAATGTCTCAGGCATCTGCTCATGTCTAGTCTGGAGGGTCTTTCCCACCCTGCCCCCCAAGCCCGGGCCCGCCGCAGCACCAGCTCCCACAATGGTGGGAAAGCAGGCCTTTACGGAGGGCGGAGGGGTGGTGGGCGTGGGGGTGGGGGACTAAACAGCTATTGAGAGGGGAGAGAGAGCGAGAGAGCGGGGCTGAATGATAATGTGAAAATGCACGGCGCTGTTCATTAACACACAAGCAGCACTGCAGCTGCACATGTTGGCCCCGGACACACATGCTCACGTGTCTGCTTCAGGTTGCCGCCGGAGCCACCGGGGTTACAGAGCGGCTCTACGCCATGATGAAGAGCGCTCGCAGGTTCTCTCTCTCTGTGTGCGTGTGTGTGTGTGTGTGTGTGTGTGAGAGAGGTTACATGGATGGAGGTGGTACAGATTTGGAGCTTTGATATTTGGCGGTCGCTGTCAGATTTTGGAAGAATGTGACATTTTTATATCAGTGATGTTTGACATTTTTAATCTGTGTGTGTGTGTGTGTGTGTGTGTCAAATAAAGTTGTTAACCATGTGGGCAGAGTTGTAGTAGCAGAGTTATGTTTATTATATACTGAAAGTTGTAGTCAACATCAAATGTTTAGGACTAAATGTGTAAGAAGATATGAGATATAACCAGTCTTTGAAGCGTTTCAAAAATGCCATTTGAAGCACTTTCAAATGTTCTGATGAGCACCATTATACGAATATTACACACTGCTAATATTCAGCGCTGCTATTATTACAGATAAAGAAACTGCTTCGTGAGCCAAAATATCTTTTGTTCATAATAGTAAACGAAATCTAATATCGTAATGGTTTCCACTTTTAAAAACAATAATGCAATTCCCCAAATAGGAATTATCCGAGTATCCTCTTCCTCAACAGAATTCACCTGAGGGGCTTCGGCACATATTAAGATAGTTAAGATGCTGTATTAAATATCATAATGTGAATCTCATAACGAAAGCAGTTTTGCATGAATTAATCCGCGAGGTTTGTCGGGTGGAAACACGACGTACACCGCTGCCTGGTGTGCTTCAGGGGAGTAAAGAAGCACCGTGACAAGAGAGGATGGCAGGTTTCCTTCAACCAGTGCCAGCTCATTAATTTTGTTTGCTACCCAGCCCCCACCTCCCACCACCAACTACCACCACCCTTCCTCACCCCACTCCCTCTCACCCCCCCTCAAATCACCCCTTAACTGCTAATTAGCAGGAGCAGCAGATAGAAGAGAAAAGGGGGAGGCCATGTGTGACTGGGGAGGAAATGGCAAACTCGTCTTCTTTCCCCTCGTCCTTCCTCCCATCCCCCATCGTACAATCACACACTCCCCCACCTCCTGCCCACCATCACCACACCACTGGTACCCAACAGAACAACCATGATGCAGCTCACCTCGTATGCCAGCCCCAGCCATTTTAGGTGTCGCGGCAACATCTTCCCCAAGATGGCTCCTCTGAGCGCGCCCATACTCCGGGGATCCGGCAGGGTCTTTGTCCGCCTCCTGGCACGGGCAAAGTGTCCCCCGTTGGCAGTACAGATGGCATTAGAAGAAGGCTCTTGGGCAAAAAGGGTGAGGGGGGGGGAGGGGAGAGGAGGAGGTGGCAATTCCGGACCAACCGTTTTTCCCTCTCTCTCTCCTCGTTTTTCTTTTAATGATCGTTCTCTTTTCAAGAAATCCCCCCATCATTCAACGTTGTTAATCAGAAGCCTGTAACAAGAGCAGATGGAAGAGAAAACAGAGGAATAAAACATGAAAAGCACATATCAGTATAGCTAAACACAGCCTTTTTAATGAAACAATTGCTTCGGCACTTGAATTGCGGCTATAAAGTTAACAAAACTTTTTTTAAATCTCCGGCCAGCTTTGCTCATTCAAAGTGCAGTTGTGTGTTTTGTGTGCACGAGTGTGTATTTTTTGCCACAATAAAAGCACCAAAAGAATAATTTGCATTATACATGTACACAGGTTGAAACAAGAATGCCTTGGACCATCCCATAAATAAAGCCTCAAGTGTTTTTACTCCCATTCATTAAGGACTGACACGCCCTATAGCAGACCGAGCTCAGGGTAAGACTCGGGACCGCGGCCTTTTCACATATCCAATATCTCGCTGTGAAACGAAGCAATTAGCCCGGTTTGACAGCGAGCTCTACTGCAATAGGTAGTTAAGAGAGTGAATGAAAACTCATCTCACTTTGGTGCTCTTTAGGCTTTAGTGGCATTCTCCCGGGCTGAGCGTATGCACCGCACGGCGCTGAAGTACCAAGTTAAAAAGTTCAGCCCCTGTCTACAGGATGGCCTTGGCCTTCTCATTGAGGCAAGACACAATGTGTCCCAAAGGCTCCAAGATTAGCTACAGCTTTAAATACAGATGCCAAGTGTTTTTTTTTTTAACCCTGTGTGCGTGGGTTGCTACACCACTCAACTGCATTATTAGCAGTCGGAGACAGTAGTGCCTGGACAAAGCAGCAGCATCCCCTTTTATTTCCTCTATAAACACAGTCTCACAGGTGAAATCTAAATAGAAAATACTCTTCCAAAAAGATTAAAGTAAATGCAAAAGATAAATCAAGAGGATCTGCTTTGGTAAAATGTGAGCATTGACTGGGGATGGCAGGGGAAGACACCAGTGTGTGTCCCAAAGCAGGAACCTCCAAGGAGAGAAACCCTGGAGGATTTTAGTGTGTTTTCACTTACTGCAGGTGAGCAGGAGGGATCAGATTAAACGCTCTGAGGTGTGATAGGCCTTTTTCACAGAAGACACATGTCACAGTAGGAAAAAGCACTGGTGTAAATAATACAATCAATGATGGCTGAATTCCATTTAGCTGCTTCAGGTTCAGGGTCATGCTCACTGTCACACTATCATGACCTACTGGGACATTTCAATAGAACAGAGACAGTTATTAGTAACACCGGTGCTTTCCCTACTATGACATGTCAAAATCTCTAAAAACTATTGTGACCTAATAAAACCTTCCTGCATATATTATTTGATTTGTTCACACAATAAAAACTAAATTCTTGAAATTGAGAAAGTTTTAAAGTTCTTGTTTTATTCTAGCTGTTCCCCCACTGGTAGGGATGCACCGATACGGGATCGGATATCGGGCCGATACTGACTCAAATAGCTGGATTGGGTATCGCTGACAATGAAGCCAATCTATTCAGTTCTATGTTTATATACTATATACATTATATACTGGAATTTTTAATTCCTGTTTAAGTTTTGACCAATTTATTGCAGCATTAAAAAGGTATACACTTGAATTGTAATTCCTGTTAATTTTGAAGATTTTTTTACCAAGTTGTTGGGGCACGATTTATTGTTTTAATAAAAAAAATCAATTCACTAAATTTATATCTATGTATGTATTTGTTACATTTTGTTTTACAAAGTTAGGAAAGCAATGTTTAAGTCCAGCCTGCTGTTGCCTTACACATAAAAGAATGATCCCAGTCACTTCCACACAGTGAGGCATACAGCTTATTAATTAAACACTGGTATCGGATCGGTACTCGGTATCGGCCGATACCCAAAGCCCAGGTATCGCTATCGGTATCGAGACTGAAAAAGTTGGATCGGTGACCTGTTTAACATTCAGCACCATGTTGCAGAGGACCTGAATGGATGCACAGTAACCCTAACCACCCTGAAACAGGACCAGGTATTGACTGAGGGCCCCTAGAGCTCATATACAGTATATGAATATGAATCCTCAAAATAAACTGAAGTGAGATAAAAATAAAAAAAACACACTATATCAAACTCTATAGCATAGTGATAAATGAGAAGTTAGCTTTGCATTTTGTCTCAACATATAATGTCTCAAAGGCATTTTTGTTTTCCTCAAAAAGACCTCATCATCACACGTGGCATATTAACAAATAAACATTTTTCTGCAAAGAACAAGCTCTAAAATGCCTAAAAATCTGCCATTTACTAAAAAAATAACACATATAAAATAAAAAAATTATAATATATTATATATACATTTTGTACAAGCCATTTGGGATTATTTGCATGCTTTTTACATTTTTTTTATTTAGCAAACTTTAATAAAATAACAAAGCAAATTATTTTCTTACCTTTAAGAGTGTAAAGCCTGAGGAGTCTGCTTTCTTTGGGGAATGAAGGCAATATTACGGAAGTCATTTCTACTTTCGGTTATCTAGCTTTATGACAGGTATTTAAAACTCATACAGCTAGATAACCAAAGACAGAAACACACCCCCCTCTCTCTCACACACTCTGTAGGCTGACATGATGCTGACGTGATCTAGGAGGAGGATGAGTATGCATTAGTAGGCCTATAATATCTAAAAATAATATATAGAAACATATTTATACTATACATTTTTAAATGATAATGAGAATAACAACAGCTTGGCACAACATAATAGGAGGAGATGGATCAGATATGTTAAATTTAAACATTTAAACACATATTATGTTGGTTAAACTAAAGCATCCAGCCGTCAAATACTCCTGTGGTGATATATAAAGGAGACTGGTTGAAGGCCTACTCAATGTTACAGTGACCTAATTATACTTCACATTTTAGTTATATTTGAAAAGCCTCCTTTAAAAAAGCATTATATAATTACTGGAGGCTTTAGTAAGAAAATAAAAACACATTATTTTGCATTTCTAGGTAAATATATGTGTGGGAGGCCCATTGCATTAGCATTTCTTGCAATTAACATCATATTTCTTTAAGGAATCGGATTACAAAGTGTTCAAATGTGTATTCTTATAAACTTATAAATAGGGGACTTTAATGATCTAGTTTAAATTAGCAATTTGAAATACAAACAAGACATATTTCTTGTGTTAAGTTGCATTCAAAAATATCCACTTTAGACACAGTTAATTGTGTAGAAAAGGCCTGTATTCTGCAGGATTATTGTGTAACACTCCTCTCTCCTTTTACACAAGGTATTTTTTACATTTAAAGCAACATTAAGACACACATTTTATACAACTAATATCATCTTAACACTCACACAATGAATGACTGGTGTTATTTTACAACCTGACTTATTAATGTAAAATCATAAAGATACAGATTTTAGAACTTAAAGCCTAACATGTGAGATGGTATAATAATAGAAATGTTTATCCTATTTTGTCACAGTGGATGATCATGAAAAGTCAGTGTGACCAAAACTATATATAGGGCGGCCTGAAAGCATGACCATGACAATGAACCTGAGACAGCATTAGGTAAAAGACACATCTCTTTGATGCAGCATGCTCCAACATCAACAGCTGACTCTTTTTTAATAAGAAAGAAAAAAAAATCTATAAATGTGAATTGAGCTTGGTTATAAGATAATTCGCCCTGGGCTCTTTGGTGCTCCTGTGGGGTTAACGAATCCCTACTTTTAATGAGAGTTGGCCTACTTCTGCTAAAACTAGACTATATTTCACATCACAAGGATTATCTGCATAAGCTATTACAGAAACCAATTTGTTACTGATCATAATAATAATAATAGGCCGAGGAGCATGGTGTAATAGTCACTTTTTGTTGTCTGTTTAGTGACCAATACCCTATAATAAATTAAACCAATACCCTATAATAAATTAAACCAATACCCTATAATAAATTAAACCAATACCCTATAATAAATGATTTGTAGTGGTTAAATAATATGATACCTCACGTTAAAATAAACTAAACATGTTAGAGGTGCATGCAATAAATTCTCTGCATAAGACACATGGACATGGCATGATTCAAAGCTGGTAAAGCCGTATATATACGTGCGCAAAATGCTGCGTATTTCCAGACGCGTTTCTTACCTGTTTTAGCAGACTCTGGAGAGAAATGTCCTCAACTTTAGCAGGTAATGAATTTTTCCAGGTTATTTCTTCTTGCATTTACATCGGGCCCCGGTTAGAGAGAGAGCGCTGCTGCTGCTGGTGCTGCTGCTGCTGTCATCAGGTGAGTGAGTCTGGTTTCATCCTCAGTCCTCCAGCTTCTGCCTCTCTCTCCCAGCCTGCGCGCTTCCTCTACTCGCTCCCGCACTGACGTCATACCAGGACCAGGGCGGCGTGTCGACCAATCAGAGAGCTCCGCCGGCTCCAAAGAGTTTTCGAGCTCAAAGAGACGTCTCACTCCTCACGACTTTAGTTTTCTCTTGCTTTTTGTAGATTTCTTCAACACTACTAGCCTACTACTATTACTACTACTACGACTACTACTACTACTACTGTTGCTACTACTACTACTACTACTACTTCCACTACTACTACTACTACTATTGTTGCTACTACTACTACTACTATTGTTGCTACTACTACAACTACTACTACTACTACTACTACTACTACTTCTTCTACTACTACTATTGCTACTACTACTACTACTACTACTTCTTCTACTACTACTATTGCTACTACTACTACTACTACTACTTCCACTACTACTACTACTACTATTGTTGCTACTACTACTACTACTATTGTTGCTACTACTACAACTACTACTACTACTACTACTACTACTACTTCTTCTACTACTACTATTGCTACTACTACTACTACTACTACTTCTTCTACTACTACTATTGCTACTACTACTACTACTACTACTTCCACTACTACTACTACTACTATTGTTGCTACTACTACTACTACTATTGTTGCTACTACTACTACTACTATTGTTGCTACTACTACAACTACTACTACTACTACTACTACTACTACTACTTCTTCTACTACTACTATTGCTACTACTACTACTACTACTACAACTACTACTACTACTACTACTACTACTTCTTCTACTACTACTATTGCTACTACTACTACTTCTACTACTACTGCTACTACTACTACTACTACTACTGCTATTACTACTACTATTGTTGCTACTACTACTACTACTACTACTGCTACTACTATTGTTGCTACTACTACTACTACTACTACTATTGTTGCTACTACTACTATTGTTGCTGCTACTACTACTACTACTATTACTACTACTGCTACTACTACTACTATTGTTGCTACTACTACTACTACTATTGTTGCTGCTACTACTACTACTACTATTACTACTACTGCTACTACTACTACTATTGTTGCTACTACTACTACTACTACTACTACTACTATTACTATTGTTGCTACTACTACTACTATTACTACTACTATTACTACTAGTACTACTACTACTATTGTTGCTACTACTACTACTAGTACTACTACTACTATTGTTGCTACTACTACTACAACTACAACTACTACTACTACTGCTAGTACTATTACTACTACTACTACTACTTCTATTACTATTGTTGCTACTACTACTACTACTACTACTACTACTACTACTATTGTTGCTACTACTACTACTACTATTATTACTACTACTACTACTACTGCTATTACTACTACTACTAACTTTTTTACTGCCTTTTTACTAACATGTTTTGCACTATGGAACTGTGATGCTGGAAACTTGAATTTCCCTCTGGATCAATAAAGTTACTATCTATCTATCTATCTATCTATCTATCTATCTATCTATCTATCTAGTAATCAATCAGAAAGTTGCTCTAATTTCCATTTTTTTCTGAGCACTTTGTGGAATTGTCATTCATGTTTGCTTCAAACTTGAGATTGAAAGTTCATCCTTGACCTTGGAAACAGCAGATGACAAAACACCATCACCATTTAGTAGTTGTTTTGGGGGCTTTTGATATTTTTACATTATCTTCATCAGTATATGGAGTAATACTTCTTAATCTTATAGGCCTATATATCAATATGTAAATGTAAATCAGCTTTTATTGTCACAAGGTACATTGTACACACAGCACAGCACACAGTGGAATTTACTTTCTGCATTTAACCTATCTACGGGGGTCCAGCGCCGTGCTCAAGGGCACCCCGGCAGTGCTCAGGAGGTGAACTGGCATCTCTTCGGCTACCTGTCCACAGTCCGTACCTGGTCCGTTTGGGGAGTTGAACCTGCGACCCTTTGGTTCCCAATCCAAGTTGTGATCTATTATTATTTTATTTAAACTCAAACAATGTAAATAGGAATTTCAAAGATGCTTTTTTCAGTCCTATAGTCTATGTGAGAATCCAGCTCCACTTTAAATGCCCCTGCAGTTTTTTTAAATACAAGTTAGGCTATTTTATCTCAGGAAATCAATTCCACATATCTCCTGATTTACATTAGCAAAGGAACAGTCCTAATGTTGCTCCACAGTCATGTTATATATATATAGGCTATACAAGTTAGGTAGCACTGTCATTGTGGCTCAAGCCTGGTGACCATAGGCAAGCAAATTGATCTACATAGGTTCATAATTTATTTCATCAATGGAAGTTACCATCTCATTGACCTAGCAGTAGGCTATATAACAACGGTTTTCAAGGTGGGGTCCTTGAAGGAGTTCCAGGGGGTCCCCAGGAAAAAGGGGAATCATTTATTTTTTACTATATTTCCATCCATAAGTACCACAATGTCATAATGTACTATTTTGGTCATGGGTTTCATACGCTTTCTGTAATAATAAAACATCTAAGACACAAAATCCTATCAGATGGGGGACCCTGGGACAAAATCTTATCAAATGGGGGTCTGTGTCAGTTTTGAGGTTCTTCACGTGAAAAAGTTTGGGAACCACTTGGCTATAAAATGATTTCCCATCCTTTGGTGTATACGCTGCTCACAGGGTTTCACAGTGTGGAAGCAGGTGTGAGCATTCTCGACAAATAAAAGATCTTTGAGGGCCGTGTGTATGTGGCTTGAGAGCTCAGGGGCCACGTCCAAGACCAGTGTGAACGGTTCCCTCCAAATCTGTTTAAAAAATGTTTTCTGAGCACTGTTATTGTGTGTTAACTACACTGGAACCAAATGAAAATATATTAGAGTCATTCCCAGAATGCATTTTAGTCACGTTTTACTTCAAATAATGACAGAATGTAAGATACATTAGCCTACTGGGTTGGCATTGTCTCTGGATAGGCTATTTAATTTCAATTGAACAAACAAAGCTGATTTAATCATAGTCAAACTCACACTGCTTTCCACTTTAGGGATAGGCAGCAATACTACCTTAACTAACATGTATTCTTAAAACGAATGGTTTGGACCAGTAATTTGTCCGGTTTAAAATAGCCAATTCCCCCCCAGATTATGTTCAGAATCACAAAGAATTACAAATACATTTGAGTTAAATTGTAATCGGCAGTAGGGCCTACACACATTAATCAATTTCTCACAGACAGAAATTATTTATAATTTAAATAATTCATAATTTTAGTTTTCAAGACAAGCATGATTTCCATTCTTTTTTTTATCTGCTCATTTATTCATCATGTGGTGCATTGAAGCACACGTCACGACACATGGGCCGACAACAGATTACAACTGACGACATTCCCATCAAACTTTCCTGGACATTTCTTTGTTAATGCTTAACACATAAGTATCTGAGGTTCCATCAGCATGTCCTGTTGAAACTTGTGGAGGTATAGTGGAACAATTTCAATCAAACAGTGGAGACATTTAATCATTTAATCACTCCATTTCATATATCCCTTTTGTTCCTTAAATAAAGACAAATGTTTCAACGGGTACTAAAGCTAGTTTAAGTGTCTTTACATCAGATTTAGCTCTGTGTTTTTTTTATCGTATAGACGTTTACTGAAAGCAAGACAAAGAACATGCACATTGTAATCTAGAAACCTGGCTTGTATATAAGCTTTTATACTTTTTACTTCTTTAAATTAATTTGCAGGTATGTCGTGTTCAACCAACAACAGAAAAAAATATAAAATGCACTTAACTTTTATTAACATAATAGCCAGACTGACTGGTCAGTATAAGGCATGCACAAGGCACAGAGCCATTCAAGTATAGATGCAGTTTGTAGAAACTTTGGAGATGAAGGCAGCTCTCGTCTGCCTCCCTCTTTCTCTCTCTCTCGCTCTCTCTCTTGCTCACACACACATAAACACAGCAGAGAGGCTGTACAGGAGGAGGTAATCTTCATAGTATTCCAAAGATGATGTCTGGCTGGAAGGGGAAAAAAAATTATAAGTGAGTTTAATTTGAATGAACGCTGACATGTTAACAGAACATGCTAAATGCTGCAGACAGTCACTCACACGCTGCAGGAGGTGCTGTCCCGTGAAAGAGCGAATGTCTGCAGGCTGGCCGTCCTCTCCCACTGCTTTGCAGCGTAGGTAACCATAGAGATTTGCCACTTGGAGGGAAATACTAGCTACCACAAGTGACTGGGGAAGACATACAGATGATGCATTTAATTGAACAGAGACATTATGTGATGTACCTCTACTGTTCATGTACACAAGCAACTCACCAGCCATTTAATCTTCAGAGAGAAGAGGGAGGTGAAGAAGAAGAACGTCCAAATGAGAGGGCAGATGATGAGACCCAGCCAAAATATCCTTGCCTCTGCCTCCGTCCCGATGTTATTGCCCCGGGAGGCCTGCACACACACACACACACACACACACACACACACACACACACACAGCAATGCCCTAATGTTTAATGCTAAAAAAAAATGCTCCCCCCACACTCAGAATGGCACACAATGTCTTACTTTTTTGGCCTCGAACACCCAGAGGCTCTTTCCATCCTCGTCGATCTGATTCCACCAGCGCAGGCCGACCAGCAGCCTGCCGGTCACATTCTGAAACACACAGGACAAAGGTGAGTTATCAAAAGGTGAAATAAAGGGATTAAACAGTATACCGAAATGCACAAGAGGGCAAGAAAAAGGGGGCGAGTAAGCCGAGAGGATTTAGCAGCTGACCTATTTGACCTCTCACCTTGACAGACCAGAAGTCAAAAGAGAGCAGAGTGATGATCAGGACAAAACACGATGCAAAGTTCTCGCTGATCATGTCACAGAGCAAATAGGTGACGATGGCAACTACCCGGAAGAACAGGTGGAAGAAGGAGGCGAGGGGGTGTCTGAAATCAAACGTACAGGATTAGAAATGATGACGAAGAGCCTAAAAATGAAGCATATAGAATTAAAGCAAAGCAGTGACAAATACAGCAAATCTACACCTTTCAGCACATAAAGAGGCGAGGAGACTTCCTCTGATGATGTGAACGTAAAATATTATTTTATATAGGCTAACTGAAAGAGCGTATGAGAGAACATATCTTGTCCATTTAAGTTGTTGAGATTTGTTTAAGACGTTTCATGTGACTTAAATGACACTAATAATTAGGCTATCCTTTTTTAAAAAAGTAGTATACTTATGCAAGTTCATTTTATGAAGTGAACTAAAGTGTAAGAACAATAAACATGGAGTACACAACTAGTTTACAGCTAAGTTGTATTTTGTACTGCACCTATACTATAAACTATACTACAAGTGAATAGGTATACCGTTAGTTTAATAGTTATATACTCGTAGCCCACTTTTTAGTTTATGAAAGCACACTTTAAAATACTCTCAGTTTAATAGTTTTTATACTGCAAATATACTTGTAAAGCCCACTTTTTAGTTCACAAAGTGCACTTTGTATACCTTAAATAGTACTTAGCTAATGATTTATGTATTACATAAAGAGACTTGCTTCTTTTGCTATTTGACATGATGTTTTATGTTAATAAAAAATAAACTTCTTGATGAATTGAAGTAAATTCATATCAAAACATTCGTTTACAAACTCACACACACTTTAATAGGCTACTCTATCAAAAAGTAAGCACAGCTACAAGCCAACTATACCTTTCTGTAGGCATATAAGCCAAGAATACTTAATTATACTTTTCTTAAGTATATCTCAATCAAAAGATTAAGGACAAGCATATAAGCCAAGTATACATAGACTTTTCTGTATACTTGTCAGTATAAACCAAATACTTAGACTTTTCTGTATACTTGTCAGTATAAACCAAGTATACTTAGACTTTTCTGTATACTTGTCAGTATAAACCAAGTATACTTAGACTTTTCTGTATACTTGTCAGTATAAACCAAGTATACTCAGACTTTTCTGTATACTTGTCAGTATAAACCAAGTATACTTAGACTTTTCTGTATACTTGTCAGTATAAACCAAGTATACTCAGACTTTTCTGTATACTTGTCAGTATAAACCAAGTATACTTAGACTTTTCTGTATACTTGTCAGTATAAACCAAGTATACTTAGACTTTTCTGTATACTTGTCAGTATAAACCAAGTATACTCAGACTTTTTTCTGTATACTTGTCAGTATAAACCAAGTATACTTAAGTATATCTCTGCATAAAAAGTAAACTGAAAGTATACTCTCTAATTTTAAGTTTAAAATAAGTACACTAATATCACACTTGAATAAACTTCTATTTGGTCAGGAATAATAACTTGAAAACAATCCCTCAACATCCCTATTGAATTCACATTAATAAAAGAAAAATACTGTGTGCAAGACAAGTTATATTTTACATGACAAAAAACATCTCCTGCAGTTGCACCTTATGACTGCGCTCCTCTGCGCCCTCTCCTGCTCGTCAGCAGCAAAGTCCAGCTCCACATCCTCCGTGTCCTGCGTGTCCTCCGACATCGTCTGACAAGCAACGACAAAAAACAGACAAACACACAGCAGGATTAAATCATCCCAGATCCATCCCAGCAGCTAATAAAATACAGACAAACACACGATACATTTAGAGGCAGAAAATACCCCATTGGTTGCATGGTCGTATAGATGTGTAAAGCAAAGCGAAGTACCATTATGGGAGGAAGCGTAGATGTTATTATAGGGCTGGAATAAACCAGCAGGTGTTGCAGTGAAATAAGACCGACACCGACACACTGTCCTCCTCACATCCACATCAGGAAGCTGGGTTTACAGTTATTTCAAGGTAAAAGAGGATTTCCTTAATTTACCACCTACCTTTTTGTCGCATAGCAGTCAAGTCAACCATGTGTACATTTTTGCTGAGGAAAACAATGCGGCTGAATACAGTGTCCGGGTCACAAAAGAGCGACCGCGGCAGGACTCGAACCTGCAATCTTCTGATCCGAAGTCAGACGCCTTATCCATTAGGCCACGCGGCCACAATATAGCCACAGAGGGGAGACTTTCATATTTAATATTGTCGTCATACTGCTCGTTTTGTATATACGTGATTATTTTATGTGGATTAATTTGTGCACATTGTATAACAACAACAACTGTAGTATGTCCAGCCACCGTGCTGTTCATCCAATCATCTCTTTGTATTATTAAAAACCGGATGCAGTCATCCAGACCACGTGGTGTCGCTAACACTCCATCTAGCTTTGGTTTAACAACCCTTATTCTTCTTTTAATACATCCCTGTTACCAGCCTGTGAGCTGACATGCTAAAGGTAACAACATCACTTGTTGTGGAGCGATTTTACACATATTTTGGTTGAATACTTAACTTTATATCTCACAAAACATCAAATGAGGTGAGTTTTTTTGTGATTTCCTGCGTGTGTAACTTCCCTATCTAACTATGCTGCAGTAGGTTAAGCTATAGCATTTAGTAAGTCTAATGTTAATGCTAAAGTTGGGTGATTACTTTTTGAGCAAGTTCACTTTATCTGAGAGAAATATCTGTAGCTGACTGTTCTTTGACCCAAGAAAATAGACATTTGACATGTCACAGTAGGAAAAGCACAGGTGTAAATAATGAAATGAATGCTGGTTAGTGTCAAGTTATTGTTTAAATATGTGCAGTATCCCAACTTGAGAGAGATTGAAACATCACAATCCTCTCAATGACAAACAGCTTTTCCTTTTTTCCTCCTTTATTTTGTAGGTTGAGTTGAAAGTTCAGTTCATTTTGGAATTATTATTATTAGCCATTAGCCATTAGTCATAAGTCATTAACCTTTGAAAAAAAACCTTTGTAATAAAAAAAAAATACAGAAAAGACAATATACACATTATTAAAAAATAAGTATAAATAAGAACAAATTAATTTTTGGAGACTTTGCAAAATTCATTAATCCTTATTTAATTTAATACACACACTCCTATTAAATGCCTCATGTTAAATGCAAATAAGCAAGTGCCCACTGCTGCCATATAGCCTTTGCCTTAACATAAAGGTAACATGTATATGTGTATTATATTATTTAATTTAATTACTATTTTTAATTATTTATTAATAATTACGTTTGAGTTCATATTAAATCACGCAGTAATTTTAAACAACATTTTATTTTATTAATTATTAGTAACACCTGTACTTTTCTTACTATGACAAATCGAAATGTCTGCTGTGAGAAAAAGGCCTATTTCAGCCATTGAACAATATTACACTTGCAAAATCACACAGTAATCTATCTAGTACCAGATATAGCTGTGTCTAGTCCAAGTTTGCGCCCTTCATTACATGGGGCTAAGCTGTATCATCTCATAATATTGATGTTGTCTCAATGTCCTCCAGCTCCAGTGTGAAGTCCCCATGAGGTGATGCTGCATGTGTTGCGCTGTCCTCTGCAGAGGACTCTCATCTCTCTTCAATGGAGGTGTCTACGCTCCCTCTACTCCACCAAGCCTCGCTCTTCCCAGGGCGAGGAATCCACAGAGACCCGCTTGAACCCCCTTAACATCCAGATGCTGTCGAGGAACCTCCACGAGCAGATCTTCCGAGGGCTGGAGCCGGACTACAAAGAGGAGGATGTGGAGCGCAGCATCAGGCACCTGCAGAAACACCAGCTGTGGGGGAAGGAAACTTCATTGATGCCCGAGGTGGAGATGAAGCTTCCCCGAATGTATGGCAAAAATATCGATGAGCACTTTCGTGTCTTGGCCCAGAAGCAGAGTATACCCTACCTTGAGGCTGCCAGCAAGCTGCAGCTGGCTGAGCTCCCTCCCATGCCACGGGAATGGAGCTGGGAGGTTGGTTGGACACGCTATGGGCCCAATGGGGAGAGTCAGAAAGTTGATTTCCCAGAGGAGTCGGCACTGGTGTTTGATGTGGAGGTGTGCGTCACAGAGGGACAGTGTCCAACACTGGCTGTTGCTGTGTCTCCCACTAACTGGTGAGGAACAAGCTAGAATTGTAGCTTCAATGTAGTGTTGTGCTATGGGTCGATGGGTTTCTATTGACCCACTAATGATACCAAAACGGCTAAAAACATACTGGTTTTTATATGTGAAAATGGACTGTGGGTATAAATTAGATTAGAATTTTCCCAGTGTGTATATTTCTCACTTGCCAGGTACTCCTGGTGCAGTAAGCGTCTGATAGAAGAGCGGTACTCCTGGTCAAACCAGTTGACCCTAGCTGACCTCATCCCCTTGGAGACACCCATCAACTCTGCCCGCCCCCCAAGGGGTCAGTGGAAGGAGAGGCTCATCGTCGGCCATAATGTCAGTTTTGACCGATCTTTCATTAAGGAGCAATACTTACTAAAGGTCAGTATTCAGAGGGTGGTGTGTTTTGTCCTTGTTTCTTATTTCTTTATTGTATGATTTTGAGTTAATGTGCCATGTTGCATGTACCTGCCTACACAATATACCCCAGAAAAAAAAGTGTTTTCTTACCTCAAGGGTTCTAAGGTACGCTTCATGGACACCATGAGCCTTCACATGGCCATCTCTGGGCTGACCGGCTTCCAGCGCACACTGTGGATGGCCAATAAGCTGGGTAAAAGGAGGGGTCTGCAGGAGGTCAAGGAACACATTAAAAAAGCTGGACAGAAAAGGGAGGGTCCAATGGTTTGTGTCCTTTTTTTTATTCACCATATTTCAGCTACAACATGTATTATTTGTGGTATTTTGCAGCTTTTCCTTTTGTTGAAAGTGCCTTTTGGTTAGCTTTGTTGCTTGGCTTTTGTCATCAGCAAAACTCAATGTGACGTGATGTTTTTGTGTATAGATTGGCTCCTGGGACTGGGTTAATATTAGCAGCATTAATAACCTGGCTGATGTCCATGCTCTGTACGTGGGAGGACCGCCACTGAAGAAAGAGGCCAGAGAGACGTTTGTGAAGGGCAGCATGATGGATGTCAGGAACAACTTCCAGGTCAGATGTTCATGACAAATCCTGTGTCACATTGTCTGTAATCATAGACCAAATGTATTCATATTAATGTATATTAAAGTCCTCTAAATGACTTGCATTCATCATGAAGTACAGACAAATACACGTGGCTTTGCTGACCTCTACAGGAGTTAATGCAGTACTGCGCCATGGATGTCGAGGCCACACATCAAGTGTTCACAGAACAGCTTCCCCTCTTCATGGAGAGGTCAATAAATCCCAATCCACATTTTCTATTAACATTTAAATGTATTGATTTTCTAGCCAAGAGTACGACACTGCTTTGTCCACAGTGCTGCATAATAGTGCCATCTCTTTTATCTTTTTATAAGGTGCCCTCATCCAGTGACGTTTGCAGGAATGCTGGAGATGGGTGTTAGCTACCTTCCTGTCAATCACAACTGGGGGCGTTACCTGGAAGATTCTCAGGACACTTACGAAGAGCTCCAGAGGGAGATGAAGAAGTCTCTGATGGCTCTAGCGGACGATGCCTGTCAGCTGCTGCAGGATGACAGGTGAAGAGAGCAACTATTTATCACCATGTTTCTGACTGGAGCAAATTATTATTATTTTGTGATGAGGTGAAAAGGATTATGTTTTTGCATAATCTGCAGTACCATAACTCCAAGGGTAGGTGCTCTAAAGTGCTTTGTATAAAAGGATCCACATTGTATATCATTGCATGTATGTTTTTTTTAACTTAAGGTACAAAGAAGACCCCTGGCTTTGGGATCTTGAATGGGATGTACAGGAGTTTAAGCTGTTGAAAGTAGCAGCCAGCAAGAAGAAAAAAGCAGCCGAAACAAAAGTTGCTACTCCTCTTCCAGACTGGGAAGAAGGTATAAGCTCTGATCCTTTACAAAGCCAATGTTATGCTGTATCTCTCTTTATTAAGATGGCTTTTTTTAGTTAAAATATTATAACAACAATGCAAAAAAGGTTAAAAAAAAATAGCAGATGAGATGCTTCAGTTGAGTTGTGATATCAGACCCAGGTCCACCCTCTGAAGAGGAGATGGCAGGCCCTTGCCCCGGCAGGCTGGCTGTGGAGAAGCTGAAGGAAACGGTGACTCGACTTCCTAAGAGAAGGCAGCATCTGCCTGGACATCCGGGGTGAGGTTTCTCCCAAGCACCACTGAGACATCTAATAATTATTATCTTTCAATTTCCACTGACATTGCAAGTCAAGCCTTCTCCCCCCGTTACTGTGTTCTTCAGGTGGTATCGTAAGCTGTGTGAGAAGATGTCTGCGGAGGACAGCTGGTCACCTGGAGCCAACCTCATCAGTCTACAGATGAGAGTGACTCCTAAGCTGATGGGTCTGACGTGGGACGGTTTTCCCCTGCATTACACAAAGAAATATGGGTGGGGCTACCTGGTACCTGGACGCAGGGATAACCTGGAGTCTGAGGAGGAAAGTGCAGGGCCTGTTTGCCCACACAGGTACTTCATACACTGTGCTTGCATCATCAAAACATGAGCTATTCATTATTTATTTAGTTTCTTTAAGCATTGTTTTGTCCCACAGAGCTATTGAGAGTGTTTACAGAGAGCATTGTGAGCAGAACAGCAAAGTGCAACCTGAATATCTGGACAGCAACCCTTCAGATGACCTCATGTGGACAGACAGCGCAGTGTGGGCAAAGGTGCATATGCTCGTAATGTAATTTACCTCATTCTTGTAGAAGAAGCTGTCATAAATATCCATAAATCTGCTGTTCATATAACTAGGGCGGCCCCCTCTTTGTCGATTATTCGACTACTCGGTTGTTTTGGTCTTTGTTAACTAAGATTTCTTTAGTCGATAAGTTGTTTCTTATCCTTTTTTTCATGCTGAAGGACTTGTTTCCAAGAAACGTATGAGCACATCTCTGGTAAACAAAAGATTTAAAGTGGTGCTTTTGTGGAGAAACTCAGTTTTATAGATATGTCGATTAAATCAACTGCTTGATTAGCCGTCAAAATCGTATTGATGTCAGTTGACTAAGAATTTCTTTGTTCGAGGACAGCCCTACTAATGAGTTTATATCATTCCTCATAATAATTGAACAATAACGTAATTAAGGAAATTGTCTGTACATACATTGTTATAGATTAGTGCAACAGCTAGTAGCTAAAGCAGCATGACTTTCCATGATGCAGATTCACCTAAATGTAAGTTTATGGTAAGAAATAATGGGCTCAAGTGTTGAATCCTCTGAAATGTACATTGCGCTGACCTGGTGTTGATGTTTAATCAGTGCTACTTTGGATCATTGATCAGACCCAGGTGCTCTGGAGTGATATATAGTATACAGTATATCATAACATTGGTGTGTTTCTTAACCTCACCTCAAGGTGGAGGAGTTTGGTTCCCTGGAGAGTCTGACGGAGGAAAATGGAGTCAGAATGACGAAAAATGGGGAGAGGAAGAAAAACGGGGTGAGTGAAATGGTCATTGGTCATTTACGGGTGCTTTATGACTTTGTATCATGAACACTTTCAATGCTGTATTGCACCATTTTGTTTCTCTCCGCTGAAATTGAACATTAGTTATTGTGATTGGTTGAATGACATAGTTTGTATTCTGTATCAACAACAGTCTCAAGATCCACATCATGTCCCAGAGGAGAGTCAGTGCCATTATCACCATGGAAACGGCCCCTACAACGACGTAGATATCCCAGGGTGCTGGTTTTTCAAATTACCTCATAAGGTGAAGTTTCACTGTTTAACCTAGACGCATCACTGGCACATTTTCACTTCATTGAATTACCTCCATCGTCTCACTGAATGTGTGTGTTTTCAGGATGGGAATCACAACAATGTTGGCAGTCCTTTTTCAAAAGACTTCCTGTCCAAGATGGAGGATGGTACTCTCAGGGCTGGACATGGTGGAACCAACGCCACACGAGCTCTGGAGATCAACAAAATGATGTCCTTCTGGAGGAACGCCCATAAACGTATAAGGTACCTGTCAGTTTCCACCATAAAGTTATTCATCTTTTTCTCATAAAGATGGTGAATTACATGATATCACTGTGTCTTTATAGCTCTCAGAAGGTGCTGTGGCTGCGAAAGGGAGAGCTTCCTCATACTGTCAGCAGGTTTGTCTGGTATAACAGTAACTATCCCGTATTTATTCATCAGCCATGTAGTGTTGGTAAAAGTCATTTCTGTTTTATGACAACCTTTCTGTCTCCCGAAGACACAAAGAGTTTGATGAAGAGGGCCAGTACGGTGCCATATTACCTCAGGTCGTCACCGCTGGAACGGTAACACGCAGGGCTGTGGAGCCAACGTGGCTGACTGCCAGTAATGCACGGGTAAGAAACACAGCTGACAAAGAAAATACACATTGCAAAGTCTGAGAGTACTCTATAATTTACAGAGACACAACATTCCCTAAACTGAATTGCGGTTATCAGCCAGTAGAGAAATGGTGTTTGTATCGACTGTTTTGTGTCCACAGCGGGATCGGGTAGGCAGTGAGCTGAAGGCCATGGTGCAGGTACCACCTGGATATCACCTGGTGGGAGCAGATGTAGACTCTCAAGAGTTGTGGATTGCTGCTGTGCTCGGAGAGGCTCAATTTGCTGGCATGCACGGTGAGATTTTTCCCCTTTGCAATCGCTGTCAAACACCATATAATTAAAGTTGTAGAAGGCAATATGTTTGTTTTTATCTGTTATAGTTTCAACAAACAGCATCTGATGTTAACTGTTCACCTTGTGTCTCCGCTGGGTACAGGTTGCACAGCGTTTGGCTGGATGACTCTTCAGGGAAAGAAGAGTCAGGGCACCGACCTGCACAGCCGCACCGCTGATACTGTGGGCATCAGCCGAGAGCACGCCAAGGTGTTCAACTACGGACGCATTTATGGTGCAGGACAGCCCTTCGCTGAGAGGCTGCTGCTGCAGTTCAACCACCGCCTGGGTCAGACGGAAGCTGCCAGTAAGGCCAGGCAGATGTACGCCTTGACAAAGGGCACACGCAGGTACGCCCAACAAGTTCAACAATATTGTGTTCAGATAAAAGATTTTATTTTCGGTTAGTTGGGTTTAGTTGTTTGTGCAAAGGTGATAAAGTTGAGCTGAGAACATAGTGCCTCACGTTTGTGTTTTGTCAGATACCAGTTGTCAGAGGAGGGTGAGTGGATTGTCAACGAGCTGGGTATAGAGGTGGCGAACGAAGAAGATGGAAGTGTCACCCTGCAGGAGTTGCGGAGGATCTCTCGCCTGGCCTCACAGAGGTGAGAAAACATCACACAACACATCCACAACCACTTGACAGGAGCTTTTTTCAGTGTCACAACATATTCTCCCACGTCCTCTCAGTTGCTCCGTCTTTCTCTGTGTTCCTTATACCCCGCAGCTATCGGCGGAGGAAGTGGGATATAGTTGGCAAACGTCTGTGGGCTGGAGGTACAGAGTCGGACATGTTCAACAAGCTGGAGAGTATTGCTCATTCTGCCCAGCCAGCCACTCCTGTTCTGGGCTGCAGGATTAGCAGAGCGCTGGAGCCCAGTGCAGTTAAGAATGAGGTGAGGCAGTGTGAACTCCTTCCTAACATAAATCTAATCAACATGGTGGTATTCAACTAGCAGGAGCAGCCCAAAACCTTTTTTTTCATTAGTATAATTTTGGAGATTCATTGTAAGAGAGGTTTATTGCCTTTTTATTATTCTACTGTCCATAGTGGCATTAATCCTAAAATCTAATGTAAACTGTTTTGAAGAAGTAATTATTATCATAGAAATGGCTGTTTTTTTCCTAAATAATGAATTGTAAACAATACTGGTTCCTAACCTGGGGATCTCGACCCCCACTAGGGGTCGCCAAAGCTTCACAGGGGGTCGCGAGGCCTTCTTGATTTTAAGAGATGTAAGACAACTTTAAATACAGTTAGCCTATATCTCAGCATTTCATTCATTTAACCTAAACTAAACTGAATGAAATTGTTATTTTTAAAGTTTGGATTATTATTTCAAATATAATCAGGATAAGGGCATGGGGAAGATTTGAACAGCCGTATTCACAGAGCCTTCCCTCTCTGCTGAACAGAGCTAATAGAACAATGGCCAAGTACCAGGGAGAAGAAAGCATAGAATTTGTCAAAAAAAATAAGCCTATTAAGTATATATAATTGTCAAAAATGAAATAAAAAAATACACAATACAGAGAATTGTATTGCTTAATTGTAAGTTCCTAAAAATAACAGAAAAAAACTTCTCTGTTGCAACATTCACAGGAAATATTCTGCTCAAAATTCATTCAAATCACTTGTTTTACACAAACTTCCTGCAGTTTATTGCGTTCACTATTTTTGTTAATTGTACAGTCTATCAGTTGTTCTGTACTGTTATTGTTATGCATTGAATATATTATGAAATATCCATAAAATGTCACTTAGTCAGGGGTCATCAATTTACTCAATGATAGAAAAGGGGTCCCTTAAGGAACAATGTTGAGAACCCCTGGCATTTAACTGGATGAGGTCCATAGTTGATGCTAATGGAGGCTCTGAACCACAAAATAACCTCTTTGTCTTGAAAGTAAGCCATATTTGCCATGTTTTGTTTGTAAGTTTATCACGAGCAGAGTGAACTGGGCGGTCCAGAGCTCTGCAGTGGACTATCTACATCTGATGCTGGTGGCCATGAAGTGGCTGTTTGAGGAGCACAACATCGATGGCCGTTTCTGCATCAGCATCCATGACGAGGTGCGGTACCTCGTCCGCAGCGAAGACCGTTACCGAGCAGCGCTGGCACTTCAGATCACAAACCTGCTCACGAGGTCTGCTCGCAGCTTAGTATTTATTCTTTATTCTCCTGTAAGAATATCCACTACGGAATAGACAATAAACAGCTTGTCTGAGTGTGTGTGCTTGTGTCTCCTGCAGGAGTGTGTTCGCCCACGCGTTAGGCATGCAGGACCTTCCTCAGTCAGTCGCTTTCTTCAGTGCAGTTGACATCGACCAGTGTCTGAGGAAGGAGGTCACCATGGACTGCGTAACCCCCTCCAACCCTACAGGTCTGGAAAGAAGATACGGCCTTCCACCTGGTGAGTTCTGCACACCATCATTCATCACCCTTCATTTTATTTTTTTCCGTAGTAAAGGTATATTGTATGTATTGTACAAATGCGTGAAAACAGACAGAAGGATAAATTAAGGATCAAGTCCCTGCAGGTATCAAAGAAATATTTTTTTACTACATTTACATGTACAATTTTTACTTTTAGGCTACCTCAAACATGAATTAATCCATAAAATCTTGCTAAAACCCCGAGTATATCCACGGGCCTTAGTCCAAAATCTAAATAAAACCATATCAAAGATGCCATTTTACATTGTCAGTGACCTTTCAGTTTACTTGCAATGCATTTCACAGCCCTGTGTGACCTGGAGTAAAAACGAGTACTGAAATATTGTACAATGTGGTTATTAATTTAAGGGAATTAATTACAAATTTGTGCCCACAAACATATCAACATTTTATTTTACTCCTGATAAATGCCAGGCTTGGTGTAATTCCATGCAGGACACAAAAAACAGTGTAAATAAACAGAATAAGAAAGAAAATAATATTTATTTTAAAATAAAACAGCACTTGACACAAAGCAATTTATTGGAAACCATCGATCCACCTCTTTTCTTTGTATAGCCAAGGACTGATAAAGTATGGCCATCTTACTATATATAGTTACAACCGTATTATCGTTAAATGAATAACTGATTCTTAAAAGTGTCCGTTAGAAACTGCTACAATTGATGTTTAGAAATACATGTTGTATGACAAAATGAATAAAGTGAACTATAGGAACTCAACCAGAGTGTTAAACATTATGTGCAAACTTTCCACAGGTGAGGCCTTGGACATGTACCAAATCATCGACATCACTAAAGGCTCTCTGAACAAAGGAAGATAGCACTTTGTGTTATTCAGAACAGCAGTTCAAACACACAACTGCCAGGAGGCTGTTCAGCAGCTGGCCAAGATCAGCGAGGAATCTGGAGATGTGCGTGTGTCAAACAAAGGAGCAGCGTCTTGGCTCACTGTTTTCTCTTCTTCTGTTTGGGTTCTTGCGTCTCCTCTGCATCCTGTGACTCTCTGGTCTGAAAAAAAAAAAGGAATGAAAGAAGAAACAGACACTGAGATCTCAGCCAGGAATTAAATGTTCAATGCAGAACAGACGGATTCAAAACATCACACGTGGGAGGACATTTGAACAATCAACTCAATCTGCATAATAAAGGAGGTGGAAGAAACACAATTGCAATGTGAATGTGTAAGGAAAGACAGAGCGGATCGTTGAGATTGCACTTACCTCCTGACTGTCGTCCTGCTCCTGCAGGGCTGCGTCCAGAGTAGCAGCGTTGATGCGGAAATCTCTTGAGGTGCTCAGCTTCATGTACTGCATCAGATTCACCTGGACAGACAAACACACATGCAGGTGTTGGTGAAACACTGTGTACGAGCGGCCTAACTGATAACGCAGCACGAACAGTGTTCAGAGAGCTTTCTGCGTTTTGCTCAACGAGTCTGATTATGTATTTTTGACAATCACATTTTGTCAAACTACCTCAAGCAATCCAATTTCCACACACCTTTGATTTCTTTGACAGAGCGATGAGGTATTTCTCATACTGCTCAATACTGAAGATCACGTTAGGGATGGCTGTTGTCTCACGCAGAAGCTTTGCCTGCCAAGAGAAGAACAAAAAGAACAGATCTAGATTTAACAAATTCTGAATGGGTTCATTCAAAATCTGATTTGTTTGAGACTCAACCATTAATTACATAATTATAAGATATATAAATGTCCTTACAGAGGCAGCAGTGTTCACTTCATTCCTTTTCTTTTTCTTCTTGTCATCTGCACCTCCACCACCAAATTCTCCCCTCTAATAGAGAAAACACATTGATTTCAAAACATCAACACTCCCTCTTGAAGCTGAAGATGCCATAAACCGTAAACTGTGTGAAAACCTGGAGCCTTGGCAGGGACTAGTCTACAAAACTGGAGTGAGCTGTACCTGTGCGTGTGTGATGAAAGCGTAGCACTGTGGCGTTAGGTGGGAGCCTGACAGTTTGACCTGCACAGAAAAACACTCGATTAGCGTGACATCAGATGTACGAAAAGATTCAAACAAGAAAAAACGACACCTCAGACTCACCAGCTTTTCAAAGCGTGCCGGCAGCGCACCGTGCTGGCTGGCACACACCTGGATGTACTAAAACAACACATGGAGAAAACAAATGAAATGTCACACTAGACAAACTATGCATTCCTACTGCGATCATACAGTGGTAAAAAACGCACATATTTGACCAGAGTGGTGAGGATGGTGTATGTGCGACTCAGCTCTCTCAGCAGTGTAATGGTGCAGGTGCCCGGCAGCAGCGCAGTCTGAACCAGCTCATTTAACGCCGTCAGAAGAGTCCCGAGCTGCAGCGTCACTGCTTTCTCTATTGGATCCTGCTGGCCTGCGGTCTGGGTGGCCTCACCTACGCATCAGGAACGCAACATCACACAAGTACCTTCACTCTGACAGAGAGGCATCTCTTCTCCCCTCTCGACTCTCACCATTAATCCAACTGAGCATCAGTGGGGGGAAAAAGGGCTTCTTACCAGAACCTGATTTGTCGGAGGCCGTCTGGCTTTTCTTCCTGGCAATCAGCCAGTCCACTTCATCGAGCACTCTGTCAACCTGGGACAGGACCAGCAGCTGGGACAAGAGATTAAAATGATGAAGATGGTGAGCACACCGCACGAAAAACAGATTCAGAGATATTCATGTCGCTGCAAATCAGGTTTTCGCTTCCGGTTATAAGAGCCAACACTCACTGCTGCTGTGGTTGCAGTCTTCATGTTGACAATGGCAAAGTGAGACTGTTTTTCCACCTCCACATCCTGACCACACAGAAAGAAAAGTGAATTTTGACCCAGGCACCTGCAACATATAACTGTAACGTCAAATTGCTCGTGCTCTGAACACTGTAAAGTGTAATTTGTGTGTACCTGATCGATATCTCCCAGTTGGCTGTGGATGTCTTGACAGAGCTCCAGCAGCAGGCTAACAGGACTCTTATAGAGAACATGCAGGTTGAAGAGAAGAGAGAGCAGACCCTTGGAGAAAGCAGAATCCTCTGAAAGACGGAAAAACAAACAGATCTCAGAACACACCTTACCGCACAAGGACGCAAAGGTTAAGTGAACCATCACTCACCGAAACTGGTCTCCTTGGAGATTTTCACAGTCCATGTGATCATCTGTACGAACTGTAAATGTAGACATGCGTTAGTGGAACAGGTGCTACGGCAGAGTTTGTTGTGTGAAGTGCACTTAAGAGTACACCTACCTGTTGGGAGGAGGGCTTTAGCTGGCGTGAGAGCACGCTCAGGATGCTGACCAGCAGCTGAGCCTCTTTGCTGTTAAATTCCTCCTCACCTCCACTTAACTGTGTGAACAGCGCCCTCTGTTGACATGTCAAAGAAAATAAACAGTGAGTGCTCGCTACATTGAAAACATTACTGTCTGAAACAGTCACGTTGGTTTGTAATTGACACCTGAAACTGTCGGATGTAAAAGAAGTTCATCTCTGTAACGTTGCCATCGTCTGGCTCGGCGTCGTCCTCTGAGACGTCTGCGAGAAACACAAAATGTGATGACTTCCTGTGTACTGCTCAGTGTAAACATTCATTGCTTTTACATTTTGAAAACTTGCATGTCTACTAACCCATGGTGGAGAGGAGCTGGGCCATCCTGTCTGGATATCGCTGCTGACAGGTTGTGAAGATCCTGAGCAGACCTTCCAGACACAGCAGGGACAGACTGGAGCGCTTCTCTTTCTTCCCCGCGTCTTCCACGACGCCGGGGATGTTGGTGTAACGCCACATCAGCACACTGGATCACACAAAGACAGATGTTTCATCGGTCAAACAATGTCATAGAAAACAAAACTCCATGAACGCGGGCCTAACTGAATGCTGTTATTTATGGCCGAGGGAGTCCGACCTCGTCATGTCACAGAGGAAGCGGAAAGTTCTGTCTGTGTTCTGTCCATCTGGGCCGTCTGTGTGTCCGGTTTCCTCCAGCTGCTGGATCTTCTGTACGGCCACATTTACTGCATAACGCACAAATTCTCCACTTGAGCGAAGCACTGACAGAGCCTCCTCTCTGCTCTGAGTACTGTCTCTGAAAAAAAATATTTTTTTTGTTACATTTGTCCAACTTTTCCAGCAAACAGTCCAGTTGTGTTTCATTCTAGACATTCTGTTCAATGTTTTGGTGTTGCCAATACTACCCATGATTCAATGCATATTTGTTTACACAGTATTTCCAACTTTTAGCTCTTCAAGTTTGTACTTGTTACTTGTCATTTTGAGAAATGCTATACAAAGTGTTCAATCCATGTAAGAGAAAGAACTTTCCCTGATTAATACAGTATTTATACCAGCTGTTTTCCAGGTGTTCTGTATGATTTCATTTCATAAAATGTGATCTTTATATTCAGACAGAGATAGTAGGTGTTACAGTAAATCCATGTAAACACAGTCACTGGAAGCATTTACCTGAAGAGCACAGTGAGGAGAGTCGATACGAAGCCCAAAGAGAGTAAACTGCGAGGGCTCTTGTGTGAAGGCGCTCGACCCTTTCCGGATTTCTCCTTCAGGATCTCAGCCAGTTTATGGTAGCGGTTGAACAGCTCCATGAGCTCCTCAAAGTGGCTTTTACTGCAACATCACAGAGGCAAGAAACAGAAATAAAACGTTTATGCTACACAACGTCCTCCTGACCATTCAAAGAGAGAGGTGGTTGTTACCCGTAGTTGGCTTTGATGAAGTTGTACTCCATAAGGATCTCATACACTCCCATCACCAGCACAGCATAGATATTATTTTTCACCCCGACACTGGATCCCATGGAGAACTCGGCTGACTTGTCCTGATCAACACAAAGACAGTATATGGCGCAAGATAATGCTTTCAGTGCCACGACATTAATAGCTAGCCAGGGTTGGCAAGCATGGAAAATGTTGATCAATTCGTTCTTTGGGATGGATGCTTATTTGTTCCCTGCTTGCACATCTCATTATGATTCCCATATTTTCTTCAACCAGACCACTCATTATTACTAAAATAAACTTCAAGTCTTGTGCAGTCACTGAGACACATAATTAAAACCAATTAAAATGTATCAGAAAACTACTCCTGCTGTTAACCAGAAAGTTGGAGAGTTAAAGACTGAGCCATTGAAAGCCATACAATGTAGTTCAGTGTACTTCACTACAGTGTGTGCTGTATACCTGTCTTGAATGCATACCAGTTCAAAGTCCTCCAGTTCACTCTTGATCATGCGTCTCGTCATGCTCTCTAAGATTGTCTGTAGTTCAGACTGGTATCCCTCCTCCTCCTCCTCCTCCTCCTCCTCCTCACCGTCATCGCTGTCGTAAGCGTTTCGGTTGGCCGATCGGCGCATGTTCTGCAGCCACAGCAGGCAATGTACAGTACAGCTCACCAGATGGGCCTGAAATGGAACAAACACTATTTATAGTAAAGACATTAACACAGCAAAAACAAAACAAAAACAATGCAGACAGAGAACCTACCAGTGGCTCCTGGAGGTAGACTTGGTCTCCGAGCGCTGTGATGCACGGTTCCAGTTTCACCGGGGGCAGGAGGTCTTGTTCGGGCTCGTAGTACCGCTTCAGCTGAGCATTCAAAGACATGTCATACAGCTCTCCATGTTATACATAACAGGCCATTATGCCTAAACCCAGTATACAATCACAGTGTTTCTCATTTGCTTTGGCTCGATTCTCAAATGAGTTTTTCAAAAACAATGAGCTCAAATCTCTGAACAATTAGTTTGTTGTTTACAACAGATTTGGATTTCCCATTCAAGCAAATTGCACATGTAAAAAAGAGTAAGTACAATTGTCTACAATTTGCACAATAACCACTTGCACATGGCTTGCTGATCAAAACCGATGAGTTGAAAGTGAAATTGTCATCCTCTTCACAACTTCTTTCACCGTTTGAGCATCACATACACAATGATCCATTCAATTATCAAAATCTGTCAGACATACATGAACATTCCATAAATGTCTCTGACATGACACTTTGAAGAGGTACAATTTGTTGTTTTTTACTGAACTACTTTTCCAGTAAACTTCTACCTGTTGAAATGGGAATCTAAACAGCTTGGTGCGATACACAATAGCCTTCAGCAGTCAGGGTCAACAAAAACTAGAACAAAACAGAGATTTGTATATAAAAAACATTTCCAGAGTTGACTGCCATGGTGAAAACACATGTAAACATTTTGACCAGTCCGGCTCACGCAGTGACAAAACAACTTTTAATTTTAGTGGCATTGGCCAACTTACTGACACAATAACTAGGTTTTGAAGCATGAATGAAATGTTTTGCAATATGTCATGCAATAGAGTTGTGAAACAGTTGTGACACAACGTTTAGAGAATGTGAAGACTGTTTAAGAAAAATGAGCCAAAGCGATTGAGGAAAAACTGTAACTATATATATATATATACACATACCTGTGAGAAGAGGGTCTGCATGATGGAGCTTGCAAGTTGAGAGTTGCGACGGAGAACGTCATAGAAACCCTGAAATAGGCGAGAATTTGCTTTCTCAGTTATAAAACATGTCTTTCCACACCCTAAATCTGCTGCACAGATTAATCATACTACAAAAGGTCAAAGGATTTCTTTTAGGATTTTGAAGTTAAGCTCATCAAGGCTATCAATAAAGGTTAGTGTAGCAGCATGTAGCTAAATTAAAAACAACTAATAAACATGGCATAGAAAAGAGCCCTCTAACCTCATAAAGCATGAGGCGAACGTCGGCCTGCTGGCCGAGGCAGCGACGCAGGCTGCTGAGGATCTCCAGACAGAACGCCTCGTTGGCAGCAGAGTTGTAACGGGAGTGAACGTCCACTTGGATCTATTCAGGGGTTCAGGCAGACAGTTATCATGCGACAGACCATGTTTAAAACTGCACATGTTGTCTCAGCTGCAGATGTTTTCCAGCACCCTTGTTGCACACACATCTATGGAAAGAGCACATACAGTCTAACTGCAAACCGTACCTGGCTAGAGGAGATCGCCTGGCTACACTGGCTCGAGGCTAAGCTGCCCAACACTTTGAAGTTCTTCAGCAGCAACAAGAAGCCGGTCACTGCAGACTTCCTGCCGTCCAGTTGGCTAGTAGAGATTAACAGAGGGGGAAGAACAGTGTAAGAAATTATCTTTATTTGAGGTGTTACACTGCCTCTCATTTGAATTACTGTTAAGCTATCACATGTGTTTACCAAAGCATGATTCATTAAACTGATAAATCGCATCAGCAGTACCCACCTGGAAAACATGGCCTTGCGGAGAACTAGTATCAAAGCATCTTTCAAGGACATACTGACTTTGAGCAGGGGCTGGAGATTAAACAGAGAAGAATGTTTAAACAAAAGAAAAAAACTCTACAATGTGTGTGTGTGTGTGTGTGTCTGTCTGTCTATTTAGGTACCTGAACAGCTTTTAGTAGACCCTGAACTGTGGCCAAAGGCAGGTACGACAGGTGGTCAAATGTCTCCGTCACCTTGGAAGATGACTCCAGGAGGATCATGGGAGCAGAGACCACAATATCAGAGAAAAGGTCTGACGATAAAGAAAGAAAGAAAAGAAAGTCAAAATCTAGTCTCTAACTAGACTCATTATACACCTGAAATCTTGGACTAATACCTAAAAGTTGTATTACCTAAGTAATGATTGACAGGTGAGGCTGTCTTTGAGACTAATCGGTTCAAGACCTGCTCCAGTATCTCGCCTCTGATGGTCTCGTGCATCTGTTGTTGTAGAAGAAGCACATCCTCCGGTGAGAAAAATACAATATACAGTAATGATGTAGCAATTATCAGTCATTTACATTGTGATAATTATATAATAAAATACCTTAAAGCCCTGCAAGAGCACCTTTCCTCCCAGCTTACAGGCCTGCTGAGCGGGGGTCCGGGCTATGGTGGCGGTGGCGGACCCTTCTGTGATCTTGCCAAATGGTGCAGGTTTGGGTCCGAATGCATCCATGAGGAAGAAGCCCAGCTGCACCAGCCCCTGGGTCACATGATCCCAACCAAACACGCTGCACAGGCGAATGTGTAGAATTCACGTGAAGATGATTAATATTGTTTTCATGATAGATTTGAGATGATGAAGTAGTGCATCTTGGCCACCACAAATAAAGTGCTGATAAGATCACACATATTGTTATAATTTTGGCCAAGGAAATCATATCAAGGCATGCGTTGTGTTAACAGGTTAATGGGTTTTGATGCTCTGACCTATTCTTGACTGTGTCCAGTATCATCTGAGCCACGCTGCAGTGCCCGGGCAGGAGGTCCTGCAGGAACTTTGACCCCTGCTGCAGCTGCTCATCCTTGAAGCTCTTGATGATTGCCCCTTTTAAAAGGTCGAACACCTAACCAGACCAGAGAAAAGAGTACAAAAAAAACAAGTGAACGAAAGTTAAAATAAGAAAAGTCTCAAATATAGCACAGGGAAAACAGTATAGATTTCTCACCTGCTCTTCATAACGCTGGATGCGTGCCACGGAGAGCAACAGGGCAACACTGAAAGGGCACAGGTCCCCATAAGATGTCTGCAGAAATGCAATTCAAGATTTATGGCATAACTCTACATCACAAATGGAATACAACTTTCAAAAACACAACTTTAATAGCAGACAGATGAGTTATACATAACCTTAAAGCTTTTAAGGAATTCTCTCCCGAGTTCATGGTCGAGTCGTACAGCAAAGACTATGTGGAGGATAGCGGTGCCCTCCACGTGCCTCAGCTGGTCCTGTGGGATGGACTGGACCTCTAGATCCAGGCTCCTTGAGGAAGAAACGGCGAAAAAACAACGATCAGTAAAATGGAAAGTAGGCAGTATGATTTAGAGTAAATGCAGTATATTCCACTTGTAGTGCGTGAGCCACTCACTCTCCGTGTTTCTGCTCCTCTTCCTGGCGAAAGTCTTGCTCCTTAAAGTAACAGATGATTCCATCCAGGACCTGTTTCTTACAACCCTAACAGACATAGTGCAGGCAGGCGTTTAGATAATTAAAACAAAGAGGGAGACATGATTACCTGTTGCTGTTGTTACACACACACACACACCTTTGCAGATAAAAGCAGCAGCTGATAAACCAGTGGTGGGATCTCCTGCAGGTCCAGCTTGGTGAACATCCTCAGTACTTTCTCCACCAAAAACTGCAGCTCCTCTGATGACAACGGCACATCCCTGAAATGAGTCAGACACAAAAAACTGCTGACTAATGTTGTATGCCCTGAGAGGCAGCACAAGAAACAAAGAAATAGCAGATAAAACATTGTTAAATTACTGTAAAACATTATGAAAGCAAAAAAAAAAAGGGAAAGATGTTACCTGAACATGGTCGTCAGGTGGATGACACATTGCGGGTCCCATCTGCATGGAAATAAATACAAATATCCTATGACTACTATTACTGTTTGTTAGATCCATGTGGCATCGTTATCATTTAATATAAAATATCTAAAATAACTGTCAAGAACCCCTTAAAAACTCCATGTAAAATTGCACACGTACAAATACTGTAGTTTGAAATCTGAGACGTCCTCACCTGCTTGAGCAGAGGCTGTTGATCAGCTGTTTCTTGTATTCCTCGCCACTGAGTTCACCTGAAGTTATGACAAAATAGCAAGCAAACACAAGAGACGGAGATTCATCATATATTATGTAGATTACACCTCTAAGTGAGATGCTGATGTTTTTGATATAAAGTAGAGTAATTTGCACTCACCTTTGCCATAAGACAAGGCCTCACAGGCTGAAAGGGCAGTAAGCACAGTAGGAAATAGCTCCAGGGATTTCCCACTGCCCATTTTTCCCACCTTAATGGCTTCAACAAAAAGAGACGCCAGTTTTGCAAGAGACGGTCCGGGCAGTGTGTGAGTCTGTGTGTAACATTTAAGAGGCAAAATGGAAATTAGACGCGTCTGTGCCATACTGGATATATGAACAAAGGAAAGGGACAAGTGGACACAATATGCAAAGACATGTCTACATTAAAAACTGCTAAAACTGCTGGGACAGCAACTTAGTGCAGGATGCTGTAAAATGTAAAAGAAGTTGGCACAAGATGAGAAATCTAGTAGCCCCGAGGAATTTGTGCATGTATCTACATTTAAGATATTTTAGCGTTATGTTGATGACGTATCAACCCCATGTCTCATATCCTCATTTGCATAGTATTGGGCTGTGCAGATAGCTCAAAACAGCAGTTTGCATTGCCAGGTTATTATTTAATTTCTCATTCAAAGACTAATACTTTTGAAGCCCAGTACAACTGCCAGGTACAATACATTATTTTACATGTCATTACTTGTTGCTGCATTTTGATGGAACAGCCATTGTTATTATTAATAGAAGCCACTTGGAGTGATGTTTATTTGTTTATTTATTTTGCACAATTTAAGACTATACAACATAACAAAAAACATAAACGAATAATATAAAGTGCAGGAAGAGGCAAAAAAACCCACTGGGCTTATCTGAAGCCTCTACCTAGAGACAAGATTAATATAAAGAAATAATATGACTACATAATAGTGATAAGAAACAATTAGGACAAGATATATATAATAACAACAATAACAATACAGTAAATATATAAAAAAAGACAAGTGTGTGTGTGTTGTGTGGAAGTGTATGGTTAGTGTTTGTGAGGAGGATATTGATTTAAATATCTATAAAGAGTTCTGGGTAATCGTAACCAAACAACATTGTGAGTGGGAAAAAATAAAAAACATAAAAACAGATACATGGACAACATGGGGAAAAGCAATTACAAAACAGCAATTAAATGACCCTTTAAGCGACTTTTGAAACATTTGACAGATCAACAGTTTTTTGATAGATGTGAAAGGCTACTCCATAATTTGCTTCCCCTAAATCTTATCGATGTCTTGTAGAGATACTCTAGAAAAAGCATCATAATCAGTTTTTTGTTTGTTTGTTTGTTTACCTCCAGCATTAGCAGTCCGATGATATCAGCTGCCACCTCAGTCTGAAGATCCCCAGACTCACACAGAGGGATGCAGTGTTGATAGACAAGAAGTCTGCGGTTTGACCCTTCAGTGGAATTGGCTGGAGAGCCTAAAAAAAAGGGCACGCAATGTTGTTTGAATGATTCTGACTAGAGTATGATAGTGTAAGCACAATAGCTGTGTTATGATTGTTAAAACCACTAACATTAGTTGACACTGTGTACTTCAATTAAATTAAATTAAATTCAAGCCCTTTATTATCATTGTGTAGCACAATGAAACTAGATTGTGACAATCCCATAGGTGCTAATGAAAAGGTAATACAATAAAAAAAAGATAGTGCAATATAAATATAAAAATACAATATGTATATTAATGAGATGACAGTTTTGCCAGATTTTTGCACAAAGTGTCCCTTAGATAATTATATAATTATTGCACAGCATCATATACTTATTGCATACTTACCTTTAAATATGCCTTTAATCATGGTACCGACCTTCCTGCCCTTTAGTGCACCATTCGTAATCACAGTGATCAACTAAGAAAGCAGATAACAAGAGAGGGAAGCATTTCATGAACCATCTGGCAGTGCCACAGTTTGTTTTTAGTTACCTTATATGAGATCTATAAGGGTGGTGGTGGTGGTGGGCCAAGCTTGACAGGATAATTAGTGTTACCTGGTCATCTGTAAGAGAGGACAGGTACTTCTGAAGTTCAGCTGTACTGTCTCCATCTGACAGGGTGACGATTTTATCCATCTCAGCCCTCATGATCAACCTGTAAACACACAAAACAGCTGTTGTCAACCTCAGCGAGCGTGTTAATGTTAAATCTGATGAACAAAGTGCACAAATTAAAGGTTTATTACCTCTGATTGTCGATCGTTCAGCTAAATTTGATAGGGGGACATTCAATTCAACTCAGAGAACTAGCTAACTAGTCTGTTAAGCTCTCAGTAGCTTTGGTAACAGTTGTTAGGGTTACACTTGCATTTCCCGCCAGCACAACACTTCCTGTTTTGCTTTCGTGGTTGCCAGGTTCGTTCTCAAAGTATCCCACAATTACAGCATTCTGATAACGCTGTCAGCATAATATTGAATCATACGGTAAAAATATATACGTATGGTAACACAACACATGTTTTTTTAGTATAGGGTGAAATGATTAAGTAACATAAACGCTATATCCGTATGATTATAATTTAAATATAACGTTTAGTAGGAAAAACTTGATATTTCCAGACCTGTCAACCCCTTTACAGGGCGTAACCTTTAGATAATTCTTTGCTGGGTTGCCAGATTTATCCAGATAGACTCTTAAACATCGTTAGCTTAGTCGTGTTTATCTGCATTTGTTGATCAGACTGACTGTATATTGATAATGGTTTGTACCACAGAATTAAATATGACTATGATCCATACTGTTTTCATCTCGGGCTAGTGGCGCAATGGATAACGCGTCTGACTACGGATCAGAAGATTCTAGGTTCGACTCCTGGCTAGCTCGATTCTTTTTCTTTGCACTTAAGAGTTGCCAACCTGGCGCCCAAATACATCACGTGATAGCCAATCGCGTTGCCTATCCACTACCAAAAGTTATACCAAGATTTGGTCGTGTCTGGAAGGGAGCCCGCAAACCGCGAAATCTAATCTGAGATCGGCAAAAATGTCCAAAAACTCTGGCGAGACTCGCAGCCCGACCTATCCTAACCTTAACTATTCGAGATCAACAATAACTATACCTTTCATATTACTGGTTATAGTCAATGCTTGTGATAAACTAAACACTGCAATGTTTACATACAGCACGCAATGCTTAATTACTAGAATAATATAATAATAATCTTTATTTGTATAACACTTTATAAACATAGTTTCAAAGCGCTTGCGCAGATACAATGAAATACAGACAAAATAAAAACAACAATAAAATAACAAAACATAAAGACCAAATAATGAGAAAACTAAAACCCGTAACCAGTGGTATCAAAACAATAAGTTACTACACAGTTACTAGCTTCGCATAAGCACAATATTAACATATTGGACAGCATTAATAATAAAGCCAATCAATGGTAAATGATTATAACTGCAACAATAAATGATTCACGCAGGGAACGATAATCTTTGATCAGAGTGTTTTAATATATAAATACTGTCTTATCTGAATTGCATTCATTTTATTTTGCAAATCATTGTAGAGTATAAAACGAGTATAATTTGGGTGACGCGGGATTCGAAGCGATGATCGCATAATCTAGTAGCCCCGTTGGTGGAGCAACTCCGTCATGTGAGAGCCAATCACATTGCCTATCACTACCAAGATTTGACCAATCCGATGCCACCCCACTACCAAGAATCGTGAACACCAATCACCTTCCGGTACGTCATCCACGATTTGAAAAATAAAAAAATAAATTGTTCGGACCATCATCTTTTGTTATATTTTTTGTAAGTTCATTCTATTGTCTCGAAGTTTTGGTATTATAATATAAAGTTAAATAACTGAAAATATGTGGTTTACCTACAGTGATAGCTAACGTTAAGTCATGAACAATTCTCCGTTCATAACAAGCAAACTAATGGTTTTCACCTGAACAATAAAGACCTTTAAGAGCCATATAAGTGGAGTACCAGCTATACTGTAAGGGTCCTGCATTCAAAATCCTCCTTAAGTAAAAGTGCAAAAATATTAGCATATGAATATACTTAAAGCACCAAACATAAAAGTACACATTATGCAGAATAATGTATATTATTGGATTATACTTATTGATGCATTAATGTGTTCATCACTTTAATGTTGCAGCTGGTTAAGGTGGAGCTCATTTTAATGACTTTATATACTGCTGGGTAGTTTAATCTATAATAATACATCATTTATTCGTTGATTATATTTTGTATTAATAATCTGAATCTGTAAAGTAACTCAAGTTATTAAATCAATGTAGTGGATTAAAAAGTACAATATTTCCCTCTGATATGTGGAGTAGAAGTAGAAAGTATCAGAACATGGAAATACTCAAGTAAAGTACAAGTACCTAAAAAATGTACTTAAGTACATACTTAGTTACTTTCTACCACTAAGTACATGTTATACTGTTGTGTTTTTCTTAGCATTCTTTACTGCTCCTGTTGGAATAAAATAATTGTTGGTTATATAACTGCAAAGTAGTAATGTGTTTTTGATACCTTCACTTTTTTTTAATTAAATCATACCGGGATGTTTGCTGAAATTGATTAGATGTGGAACAGCCCTACCTAGAAAAATTTCCACCAGCCACCACTGATTAAGAACATATAAAGTATAAGATATATGATTGAGGTACTTTTTGTGTGAGAAGGTGTCCTATGAATTATCTATTTAAAAGTCTGATGGCCTGGGGGAAAAGCTGTTCCTCAGTCTGCTGGTGAGAGTCCTGGGAGTCCTAGTATCTTCTACCAGAGGGCAGGAGGGAGAACAGGCTGTTGTGGGGGTTGTGTGTTGTCCTTAATTATATCAAAATTATAGATTACCTATCAGCCTTGGTAACGTGTCCCACATTGACCCACACAAACATACTCTTTGCCCCACATTTGGTTTGTTGGTCACCCTATACCAGGGGTCAGCAACCTTTACTATCAAAAGAGCAATTTTTGGCCAAAAAATAAATAAATAAATCTGTCTGGAGCCGCAAAATATTTGATCATTGTGATGAAAGTAACACAGTTTATAGTCTAAGTATATAGTATATAAGTCTAATGCAGTGAGGGCCAAAGTGCAAATGTACTGCGGAGTATTAGGGCCACATTGAGGGAAAAAAAAATCTGAGATTTCCAGAATAAAGTCGTAATATTACGAGAAAAAAGTCGTAACTCTATGAGAAAAAAGTCGTAATATTAAGAGATTAAAGTTGTAACTTTACGAGAAAAAAAACTGTAATATTACGAGAATAAAGTTAGAAGTTTATGAGAAAAAAATAAAATAAAATGAAAAATTACTACTTTATAATATTATGACTTTATTCTCTAAATCTCAGATGCAAAACAAAATGCAAACAAAAATTAATTTCCACTATTTTTTTTAAAAAAATCCACAGGGAGCCACTTGAGAGGGGCTAAAGAGCCACATGTTGCTGAACCTTGCCCTATACTCTGGACCCTTTAAGGGCCATCATAAAAGTGGAGTACCAGCTCTACTGGTGATGGCCCTTTTTTTCAGGCTTATTTTCTTGCTGGATGTCATGCATGAGTCTTCTTCATAACGCTGCGTAATAATAACACACTGTATACATAATGAATACCGGTTTAGTGTAGCAGAAGGAAGGAAAGCTTCTTTACGCTCTTTACGTGCGCACAGACCATGTGACGTCACCAGGAGACGCGTCTTCTGCTCATGCTCACTAGAGTACAGACAGGAGGGAGATAAGCCAGACTGCAGCTGCAGCTGATAGATAGATGTGTTTAGTGCTGTAGTGATGTAATGTTGCCTGTTTGGTGACTCTACGGATGGCTGTCTGTGCCAGGCTCTGCGGAGTGGGTCAGTCGCGGAGGTGCCGGAGGCGACAGCGGCAGAACCAGCAGGATCCCCAGGGCAGCGACTCGGACATGGACGAGGAGGAAGAGGAGCGGATCGTAGGTCAGAGGCAAGGCGGAGACGGAGGCCTGGAGAGCGGCGTAGCAGCCACTGCAGCAGGGCCGAGTGACGCTGGTGAATATGGCAGCGGTCATGTCAACAACAGAGGCGGCTCTCTGACTCGCAGCACAACAAGCACTGGACCTCAACACCCGCAGTCATTAGAGGAGCTACCGCCGGAGCTGCTGGTGGAGATATTCTCCCTGCTGCCCGGAACAGCTCTACCTAATGTTGCCCTCGTAGGCAAGAAATTCAGACAAATCCTTAACACTGAGACCATCTGGAGAAGGCGGTGCATGGAAGGTAAATATATATATATATAGAGATTACTGCACAAAGAGACTCTTAGAATAAAGACTCCTAGAATAAAGACTCTTAGAATAAAGACTCCTATAATAAAGCGATGAGTTGTTATAATAATATCACGTGTGTGCACCAGAATATATGAAACTTCCTTTTTTTGTCGATAGGTTATTTGTGTCAGTGCTCTAGGTCCTCTGGAAATGTGTTCCCCCTAAAAGCATTTCTATTGATCTGTACGGAACCATGCAGGAGAATTAACCCACTCACTGCTGTAGAACATAGACTAAATGTCAGCCATTCTGTGCAGCTGATTAGACTGCTGAAGCAGGACGGACCTAACCTTTTTGGGGGCCTTGTGCAATATTTCATCACCACCATCCCATTTTGTTAAGTCAGGGAACTGCACTATTGCAGGTTTGAACAACTATATCTCATGTATACAATTAGACACAAATGCTATGTAAAAATATAAAGATACACCACTAAAACAATACTGCCAAATGTTGCCCTCGTAGGCAAGAAATTCAGACAAATCCTTAACACTGAAACCATTTGGAGAAGGCGGTGCATGGAAGGTAAATATATATATATATAGCGATTACTGTGCATAGATATATTAGACTCCTATAATAAAGCGATGAGTTGTTATAATAATATCACGTGTGTGCACCAGACTATATGAGAGTCATTTTTTTGCCGGCAGGTTATTTGTGTCAGCTCTGGTTCCTCTGGAAATGTATTCCCCCTAAAAGCATTTCTATTGATCTGTACAGGAAGCATGCAGGAGAATTAACCCAGTCAGTCACTGCTGTAAATCATAGACCAAACCAAGGCCCCCCATGTCAGCCATTCTGCTTTGTATCTGATAGTGATAAGACTGCTGAAGCAGGGCGGACCTAACCTTTTTGGGGGCCTTATGCAATATTTTCATCACCACCACCCCATGTTGTTAAGTCAGGGAACTGCACTGTTGCAGGTTTGAACAACTCTATCTCATGACACAAATGCTATGTAAATATATAAAGATACACCACTAAAACAATAATGTAATCTATAGAAAATACACACTTTTTTTTATCAATCAATTGATTGAAAATATTTGAAAATATAAGATAAGATAAGATAAGATGAACCTTTATTAATTCCCGGAGGGAAATTCAGGTGTCAAAGCTGCAACATCAGCAAACAGAGTGAAACACAGGAGAGGTAAAGGTATACAAAAATTATAAAAACAAAGATATAAAAGATAAGGAGTGAATGGGTGAACATAGTGTGCACAGTCCGTCAATAAATAAATGTAGTATGTGCAATAAATAAATGTAATATGTACATGTGCAATCTATAAAGTTGTATATGACTGGGCAATAAACAAATAAAATGCTCTATTGTGGCATGCGTATACTAGGAATGCACCGATACCGGATCGAATATCGGGACGATATTGACTCAAATAGCTGGATCGGGTATCGGTGACACAATGGAGCCAATCTAGTCAATTTATATATTATGTACTGGAATTTTATACCAATTTGTTGCTGCATTATCAAGGATTATTACATGGCTTTGTTGAATACACGATTCTGATTGGTCAATCACAGCGTTCTATGGTCTGTTATTTCTTTATAGCAGACCGTCGCTATGTATAACAGACCGTTGCTATGGGCGCAGTTCTGATGTTGAACTCTGGCTGACCGTGTTTGTGTCAAATTATTGATTTCTTAAGTAAGTAGCTGTGTAATAAGTGGGATAATGTACAGCTAGCGGGTCATTGTTGTGAAATAAACCCCTGCAGGGCTTCGCTCCGCTTCGGGATGCGGCATCGCCCTGTCGGGGTTTATTTCGCAACAACGACTGGCTAGCTGTACATTATCCCTTACTTGCATTTCAATTGTAATACCTGTTAACTTTGAAGATTTTTTTTACCAAGTTGCTGGTGTACGATTTATTATTTTAATAGTAAACAACAATTCAGTAAATGTATCTATGTATTTATATGTTTGACCTTTTGATCGGAGTTCGTGAGTGATTGACAGCTGCTCAGAGACAGTTAGGCTCCAGCTCGGCTCTGATTGGTTGTTTTCTGCAGTCTGTGAAATCTTGCAGATGCCATTAGGAGCACTGGAGGACACAGAGGCACATGATTTTTTTTCAGATTACCTGTCTCATGCACTACTGTCACGATATAGTGACCGTTTTATAAAGAAATAACTTTTTTTTAATCATATTTGCTCTAAATCTACCCACTGCAGCTTTAATTGGAAGAGTACTCAGTAGATACATTGCTAATAAAAATAAACATTAAGTGCAGCGCAGGTTTTTATTTCCAAAACATGAGCAAGGAAATGTGGGGCCACTATTTTGTACTGTAACATAATCAGGGCATGAGGAAACTGTAGCGCTGTAGTGTGTGAGATAATAGTAGTGGCCTTAGGAATGTTATGTTCTCAAGTTACACAATAACCAGTATACCAGGAATTTATATTAAGCTGCAGCAATCATTACGTTTAAAATCACTGAAATCAAAGAATTGAACTAAAGAAAGCAGTTAGAGTAAAAACAGCAAGCAGAAAAAAGCTGGTAGACAGCACTTATAGTAGTGAGGCACTTACAGTGGAATCAGTAATTTAATAGATCTCACTACGACTACTAATAAGCATGAACAGTTTACAGCCAAAAGCAGTAAGATGTGTGATTAAGATCTGAAAATACTGCAGTGTTATAAGACCATCCAGTTGTAAGACCTTACTGTAAATGTATCTATTCAATGCCTCTTACTAATGAACAAGCAACAAAAACAAGTAAAATAATAACCAAAAAAATGAGCTCCGAGAGACTTAACATTTAAACTGTTCTTTTTGGGGGTTCTTGTGGTGGCTGCTTAGTTCACTCGTGCCTCAGGCCGGCTGTGTGCTTCTGACATCTTGTGACTCATTATGGATGGAACGTGATCGGGTCACGTCTGCTGACTGGAGTTCAAGCTTGGACCGTCCATCTTGCTGGCTGCTGTGCAAATTTCCTGCACCGCTGCTCTCAGTTTAGAGTCAGAGTTGATCTGACTTTTCTGCCACTGTTGAGTGTTTTTTATTTCAGTGTAGATCTGCCATAATGTGCAAACACCTTGATTCACAGTATGTTATATTTTGCATGAATAGCCGTAATAAATGAAATGTAATGTTAATCCTATTTCTCTCCTGTGTTCCCTCTCTGCAGAGTTTGGTATGAAGGAGGATCTGAGGAAGATGGAAGTGGGAGGAGTATCTTGCCGGGAACTCTATGTTAAACGTGAGTTTGACTGCTGATTAAATGTCACCCATGAATTGATCCAATGAAGTATTTGGTTCATTCCTACTCCATCAGGTCATTCAGCATTTACACCCTCATATTTTTATTTGTGTGTATTTAGGGTAGGTGTCCAGTAGAGCTGCACGATTTTGAAAAAAATATCTAATTATGATTTGCGATATTAGAGGGAATGATCATTTTTACATCATTATTCTCATTTTCATTGAAAGACATATTTATTATGGTGTGATTTTTGCAGGGATCTGTACCAAACAAAGATGTTTTCTTAAGT
This sequence comes from Sebastes umbrosus, assembly GCF_015220745.1. Lineage (NCBI taxonomy): Eukaryota > Metazoa > Chordata > Actinopteri > Perciformes > Sebastidae > Sebastes > Sebastes umbrosus. Next base: position 22,440,026 of record NC_051272.1, on the reverse strand, counting down.
ATGTAGAATACGATGTGTAGGTCAGGACATCTCTGCAGCACAATATTTAATTTGAAATGTTAGTTTGACACACATTTTGCCTTTAACAAATATTGCGCCTGTTGAGATTTGAAAATTGCAGTACGCCATATTGTGATTACGATAAAATTTCAATTAATTGTGCAGCCTTACTGTCCAGATAGATCTCCCTAATGATTGTGATTTACAGCAGATAGAAAAAAAAATAGTCCCAGCAATTGCTTTTCTGATATACTGTAAATGTGGTTTCTTGGTTCCACGTGAACTCAGGTACATCTTTTTTTAATGGTGTCTCTCCCATTAGTTCCTCATTTGATTATCCGCAGAGATATAGAATTTATTTTGAAATACCAGTTGCCACAAAACATGCCAGGCAACACCTGTTGGCTCATTGAATAGATTATTTTGGCACATTTCTGCAGTCACTTGAAGGCTGAGCCCGCCTTGGTCCATGGCTGCTCTACACATGCCTGTGTTGTGCCTGTCCAGGTGTCAACCCACGGGTGAAGTCTGGGCGCTTTATGAAGCTCCTCCCGGACTACGAGCACATGGACTATAGAGACGTGTACGCACACTGTATGTACATGTGCCTCAACGTGGATGGCTGCAGCATGAGGGGTTGTGTGAGTGGGACTCTTGTTGATGTAATTTGTAAGCAAACAGCTTCAGCAGTGTTACGCATCCCCCTTTTGAACCTGATAATAATTCTCCTCAGCGCTGTTTGCTTTCATATTAAGTATGAAATGGGGGGCCGGGGTTATTTGGTGTGCTGTGTGTTTTGTTTGGACTGGCTGACTGGGAGCGTGGTCAGTTTACACTTTCTTCCCTTTGGGTTTACATCTCATAGACTCCATCCTGACAGACATTAAACAGAGAGTTGAGTCTATGGGTTTTAACGTCTCCTCTGGTGTTTCTAACATTGCACAATGTAGCTCGTAGTAAAACATTGGTGTCGGATTGCAGAAACTGATAAGTATGGTGTGATGTTGTGCTCTTGTGTTGCAGTGCTTCACCCTTACAGACATATCTTGGGTTTGTGGCAGCCTGACATAGGGCCTTATGGTGGATTGCTCAACGTTGTGGTACGTAGTGTTTCCTAATCAAGACATTTGCATTAAGATAAGGAACAACGACTACAGTGTACAGTTCTTCTTTCGCATGAAGCCATTTATGATGCGGCAATTTTCAGCTGCTAACGCTTTTGGCAGGAAAAGTAGATAAATTAAAATATTAAAAGTGTTTTTCATTCAGGTGGACGGGCTGTTCATCATCGGCTGGATGTATTTGCCGCCTCATGACCCCCGTGTGGAGGATCCCATGAGAAGACGGCCGCTCTTCCGTATCCACATGTGGGAGAACAAAAAGTCCACTGTGGAGTGTATGTATGGACACAAGGGTCCCCACAAAGGAGACATACAGGTGAGGGCTCACACAGCACAAACGCTTCTCTGTGCACCAAAGAAATGACACAGATTAGTTATTCTACTTTAATTTGAGGCTTGAAGCGAATAAAAGTATGTCATCCTGTTAACATGTGTCATATTATGTTATTTTTTAGACTGGGAAGAAGGATGAATTTTCAACAAAGTGTAACCAGACGGATCATCACCGCATGCCAGGGGGCAGACAGGAGGTGAGGCAACTGTTACCACCTGACGCCTGTTCTAACTATTCACTTATCTCGCTCGTGTTTTAAAGCCCATGTACTTTGTTGATGACGAAATTCCAGACTGTTATCAGCATTGTACTGATTCCTCTACTTTGTGTGCGTACATGTAGGAGTTCAGGACATGGTTGGAGGAAGAATGGGGCCGGACACTGGAAGAAATCTTCCACGAGCACATGCAGGAGCTCATCCTGATGAAGTTCATTTATACTAGTCAATATGAGTACGAGTCTCTTCCTTTACCTCACAACTTTCTCTGTAGCTGAAATGGAGAGTATCACTGAGTGTTAACGTCCTCATTAGCTCTCATTGGTTAAACAATAATTGCAATGGAATGGCTTGTTATCTTAAGAGATAGTTCTTGTTTCAACTTGTGAGTGAATGTATAACCCGTCCATGACCTTGGCAGAGGCTCATGTAAAGCTGTGGTTACACATTGTAATCAATTATCTCCATATTTATCTAATTAATAATGTGAATCGTGGTGTTACATATTATGGCAGATCTACAGCAAAAAGTCAATATTTGACTAATGTCGTCTTCTTTCTTTTGACAGTAACTGCTTGACATACCGGAGGATCTACTTGCCTCCTGGGATGCCCTCTGACCTGCTGCACCCAGGCCTCTTCAAAGGCACCTACGGCAGTCACGGCTTGGAGATTGTCATGCTCAGTTTCCACGGGACGACGGCGAGAGCCACCAAGCTCACTGTAAGTTAGTGAATAATCGTTATCAGAGGCTGTGCTTGTATTAAAAAGATCGAGTTTGTACAGGAAAGACTGCTTTCCTTTTAATCATTTAATGTTCCTTAAATTCCTCTCGGTCATCGTCATCCTCATCGTCATTTTTTTGGTCTATAAAATGATGAAATCGTGTTTCCAAAAGCCCAGGATGACGTCCTTAGATGTCTTCTTTTGTCCACAACTCAAAGATATTCAGTTTACTGTCATAGAGGAGTAAAGAAACCAGAAAACATTCACATTTAAGAAGCTGGAATCAGAGAACTTTTTTTTTCTTCACTCAAACGGATCAAAGTAGTTGCCGATTAATTTAATAGTTGACTACTGATCGATTCATTATTGCAGCTCTAGATGTAACATTAACCCACAAAATGAATCAGCCAGTGGTGCAGACTGTTAATTTTACTGCTTCCTGCAGGGAGACCCCAATGTTCCTGCAGGACAACTCACTTTGGACGTTGACCTGAGCCGGCCTGTGGTCCTCCCAGACTTGGAGCACCAGCGCAACATAGAGGAGCTGTCCCGGCTGGTACTCGGGGTACACGAGGAAGTCCAGAGAGAAGAAGAACAACAACAACAACAGGCCAAGGACACTTCTGCCACAGTCAGAGGTGAAGCAGAGGGAGCCTGCGGTGATGCCAGCGCCGCAGAAGAGGTGGAGGAAGACCATGTTATCTGTTCAGACAGCTGCCAGACCGACCCCAGCAGCAGCACCAGTCCTCCTGAAACCCAGCCGTTTGTCCTGCCCCTGGGGGTTATGGCTCGCAACGAGGTCTACCCTCGCACCTGCAGAAAATGGTAAGAAGTCAGCTGTACAGAAAATGCATACAGTACAAATTCCACAGAGTACAGATTGATCGATTGTAGCTGTCTTTGCTCCAGTAACCGACACAATGTGCCTATTGTTTCTGAGCTGTCACAATCTTGAATGTTGTTGAAAGTTCACAGCCAACAAGCTGAAATCCTATCGGCCTCTAATGAATGCTTGTCAGTATGCATGTTGAATGGTTGACTGAACAACTGTTGTGAGAAAGCGGTTGTCTTGAACCTTATAATTCATATTTTTATAGGTAAGGATATTTAATTTACAATATAAAAGTTATTATGGTGATTTTGGCTCCCACAATGAATTGCAATTTGCAAGAGGAATGTAACTGCATACATCTTTTTTATTTGTTTGCATGCGGTGGTGGCATTATTATTGCCCCAAAAGAAAACACACTGATTTCACTCAAGTTTGACGATGGATGTTGATAATTGGGATGCAGCCCTGTTTCACAGATTCCCAATCGATTAATCTGCATTAATCCATAAGGAGGTCAGTGCTGAGGGCTTTAGCTGGGGGTGTTGAGTCAGGACACGGAGACTGGCTTTAGGGTTATTTACCGTCTTGTCTGCCACAACACAAGGTTGTGTGTGTGTGGTGAGTGATGAGTAATACTCATTACTAACGTGGTTAAACAAGAAATACAAGCCGGGTCGTGGCACGACTGCTCCTCCGGGGTGACTGATAGCAGTCAGCGCAGACTCAAATAGCTGGATCGGGTGTCATAACAATGGGGTTGATCTATTTAATTCAATTTTGCTATATATATATATATATAAATATATATATATATATATATATATATATATAAAATATATATATATATTTATATATTATATATATATTTATATATATATTTATATATATATTTATATATTATATATATATATATTTTTATATATATATATATATATATATATATTTTTATATATTTTATATATATATATATATATATATATTATATACTGAAATTTGAATTCCTGTTTAAGTTTTGACTAATTTGTTGCTGCATTTAAAAGGTTAACACTTAAATTGTAATTCCTGTTAATTTAGAATTTTTTTTTATCGAGTTTCTGGAGTACATTTTGTTTTACAAAGTTAGGAAGGCTATGTATAAGTCAAGACTGATGTTGTCTTACACATAAAAGAATGATCCCAGTCACTCCTACACAGTGAGGCATACAGCTTATTAATTAACTACTGGTATCGGATTGGTACTCGATAAAGCCCAGGTAGGGCTATCGGGCCTGAAAAAGTTGGATCGGTGCATCTGTAGTTTGCGCTCCAATTTGTTTCATATGTGGCAACGAGGTGTCGAAATGGGCCGTAGCCGAGATCACACCGGCAAAAACGAAAACAGACGTTTTTGACTACAAGGTCACTATAAAGCTTTATGGAAAATAATGTTCCGCAGTTATTACCACTCATGATTTGTTAAAGTAAAATACTGAGTCTACAACACATTGAAATTGGGTTGAACAAAATATTGATTGATTGATGAATTGATGTTCCTTCATTTCAGCTTCTATGGGACGGGCCTGATCGCTGGGCACGGCTTTACGAGTCCAGAGCGCACCCCGGGGCTCTTTGTGCTGTTCGATGAGGACCGTTTTGGTTTCATCTGGTTGGAGTTGAAGTCTTTCAGTTTGTACAGTCGCCTCACGGACCACCTAGCTCACGCTCACGCCCCAAATATGGAGCGATTTGAGGCCATGCTGTGCAACATGCAGTCCTGGACGTCCTGATGCACCACATTTTAAGTCTCCCCCCCACAATACAATGCATAATAATAACAACCATTTTACACAAATCATCTCCCTCTGTCCTCCGCTGACTGAACATTACTTACCACAATAGCTCATGACCTTAACTCCACGTTGTATTCACAGACATTGGGTTTTACTGTCTAATCAAGCTTGTAATGTCACCCTGACCTAGCGCTTATACACTCCTGTCCCCATGAAAGGCCTCTCAAGTCACCGTTTATCACCTCACCTCAGTATGACCGTAATCCTCCAATGCAGCATGAAAACAGGTCACATTAACCTTTTTTATTTATTTATTTATTCCCTGCAGGAGAAAAGGAATGATATTTCATACCACTTATTATGGATCAAACTGTACGTGCCTCTGATTCTAAAACCATGTCTGTACTTGGTAGTGCTTGACGACGATAAAGGTGTCCAATGTATTCTACTATATAACATTATTCTGATTTCAGTGCCCAACTTATTGAACTGCATGCTGCGTTTTGTTTGGATCTAATCGCATCTCACTCATAACCATTATCTGAACATGATGTTATATTTTCATTAAGCAGCATGTCTTGCTTTTTAGTTGTTGGTTTGAAGACAGCTTCTCAGGTGTTTTTCTCTTTGCCACAAGTCAGTGAAAAACAGGACTAAAGTATTTATGTGTATAACAAAAATGTATGAAGTTACATTCATTTTAGTAATTTATCCAATAAAAATACTGAGTAAGTTTTACAACTGGGCAATTTTATAACCATTGACAAGAGAGGGTTTGCTGTCTTATCAAATCAAAACACTGTAGCTACATCAGCCAGTTTTGGCCCTTTGAACTTAAGAGATAATGATACGCTCTGGCTCATGGTCCCTACATCAAACATACATTTAAGGTCGCCACACCTGACATACCATTATGTAAGCTGGAACGATGTATTGTACTGCAATAGAATAACGTAACCTTTATATAAGCTGAACAAAAATATCAAAATTATACAGTTTATGTGCTTATTAAATGATGGTCTGAAACAGAAACTTCTCTTACCTTTGAAATGTATTGCATTTGTTGTTTGTTTAAATGGCTGACGTAACGTTTGCCTGGCTTTATACCTGCAAAGCTATTCCCTCCAGTTTTCCAATTCACTTCGAACTTGAGACCAGCCTAGCTGAACATTATACAAACAGACAGCTCAAAGTACCAAGTAAGTATCTGTGTGTCTCATTACGGCCTGATGGTGTTGCCCAGTAGCTTTCTTACTCCAAGTGCACTTTTCTGGGCAGTATAGTGAATCATTCAAAATCACTGGCCAGCACTTTTATATCAGACTGCAGCTTTACTAACATTTGCAAAAACAAAAAAAAAAGTGTCTGCTAATGCATCATCAACTTAATTTTATTACATTTTATTAATTTCCTCTCAATTTTAGAATAATTGTTTTATACATTCTCCTATCTGTAAGCCCTCTGTACCCCGCTATTTGAATGATTTGCTTTCGAAAAATGTTGCTTTGTACTATTTTCAATGCAATACGCCTGATTTTGTGGAAAACAAACTAAGTTTGACCTATTGAACTGCTCACATCGGACTTCAGGGAGCTTTTCAGCTTAGGCACTCTTCTCAGTAATAAAACAATACAAAACTGAAAAGAATCTTTTCGTCAAATCTCTTTATTTGTTTCTGTGTTGTGTATGTGTATCCCATGGCTGTGATGCAAGAAAACTGTTATCTCACTCCATTGCCATAGTGGAGTTTTGATTATAATGTATTCTGCAGCCCTTTCCACAACAGCCCTGTATTACAAAAGCCCTGTGTTCTGTTGTCGGTATAAACCTCAATTCAGTTGCGCCCACAACTGAAATTTTTAATTTCCTTCGGTGGAAGTGTTCTCTGGCCTTACCGAAGCACAAATAAGAAGAAATTAAAAAATCGGTTAAACTGTTTGGCTGAAACGTGAGTTTTTCTTATCATAATATATCTAGTATTTGGGCGCACTGTTTTTGCAATAAACTCCATTATATTTTAGGAAAAAAACAGTGATCCCATGTGCCCAAACACTAGATATAGTATGATAAGAAAATGACTGAATCTCAGACACTACAAGGAGCACAATCAAGTATTTGGTATCTGTGAACTCATAACAAGTTGAATATCAAAGATATGCACACATATGCAGCATAAAAAATGTTTCAAATGGAAAACATTTAATAAACACAATATGAGCGTTTTTCCTCATTTTTCAAAAATCCTGACTTTGACTATTAATTAACAATTATTCAAAGTCGTACTGTTAGATAGAAATGTGATAGTGTAGCACATCCCAGATTTCGAAATCAAGGAGGAATAATACTAACATTTCACTTGTTTAATTGGCTCACATCACAATAGACATACGCTGACGAATTTCGGCACAGAGCCTTCTTCACCGCATTTGAAGTACAGATTCAGTTCAGTAATATACACAAAGGGCAGAGCTAACACACAGTTGGGAGTTGGATACAATTATTTGGAAACCAATCACTTTTCTTTTCACATTGCTCTAGATACAGGGACCAATCACAGGCATAACCTATAGTTAAATCTGATCCAAACCCCATACATACAACGTTGGACTCCACAAAACACTGTAATGTGCTACCCTATCACATTTTTATGCTTATTGGACTTTGGGTCTAGCACGCCAAAGTGAATCCCATTGTTGAAGCGCAACCTCCTTTACCAAAACAGTGTAATGTTAGTTACTTACCCAAAGTATGTCCAAATTTAAAGACTTAAGACCAAACAGAACAAATGTTGTGGCTTTTTTCCTTATAATACTAAATATAGTCTTTGGCCACAAATGGGTTAAGTAACCCATGTTCACTTTTCATACTACAGTGTTGGACCTATGAAGTGTGTATGACAATATTGAGTCAGTGATACAGACAACACATAACTGATTAGAACAACAACAAGTGGGATCCAGATAATTAAGGAGATGTTAAATATGTGGGCAAACACACCAAAGCAGGGGTAACCCATGACTTAAAGTGCCCCTCTGCTATACATATTTCCCCCTGAGCTTTTAGATTTTAAAGAAGTATTACCTGAAGCTATCTACCTTAGATTCAAACTGATGTTCAGTATACACAATGGCTATACAAATTATATCACACACAACTTTTTAAGTTAAACTGTGGAATTAAAAAAATCTTCTAAAGTTACATTTCGAAAGGATTTCCTATCCGTGGTGAGGTGGCTGTTTTACAGCTCGCTGCGCTCCATCTTCTCTTTGTGTTGTCGGACCTTCTCCGGGAGAGTCTGTGTCAGGAAGACAAACCGGTCCTTCTTCAGGTGCTGACCAGTTACCTGCTCCTTTATATCAATTGACAAGTAGTCTTCTTCTGCTCCATACTTTGGCCAGTGGACAAGGCCGTCCCCATTAGGAGACCTACACACACACACACATACACACACGCACACACGTTATATACAAGTCTTATCTTCATGTGTATAATAACTTGTAATCAGGGTGAATTCCTACCCTGTGCGAGCAAAGTTGGCCCAGTAGCTCATCATGGTTCTGCTCAACTGCTCCTCATCTTCATCACATGCATCTAAAATAATGATAATCTGGTAAAACACTTTCCACTCTAGGAAACCCAGATCTCTGGTGGTCTATTGAAATAGTGATTTTTATATTGCACTTACCGGCTAATTTGACATGGGTAGTTGTGAAGCAGAATCCAAATACTGTAAGGATCTCATCTCCATGGTCACTCCCAACAAAGCTCGGCCTTTTTGACTGCAGGAATTTGAGAGTATGCTGGTACTCATACAGGTATACAGGGGCACCTGCATCTAGTAGTAGACAAATGGGTGTGATCTGTCTTGTTTATGAAAGTGTGTCACAGTAAATATGAAACAATGGTTCTTAAATAGATTTGCATAATCTTGTGTAAGTAAAATACCTCTGTGGGCATTAGCAGTCTTAATGGCTGGAATGGTAAACATCATATCTCCAATCAGCTCAGTGAACCCATCTCTATTCTTCACACGATCTTCACCGGTTCCAATATATTCATCAGCCACCAAATCTCTGAACATCGCATCTTCGGGCTAGAGAAAATGAGCGACACATCTGTCAGATAAGTTTGAGCATGATGAAGCAGAGTAATATTGTAATGTCCAGCACTGTCTGCCTTACATTAGGGTAGAATATGAACATCATGTTCATGACCAGCTCCCGATCTAATCCCTCTGTCCAGTTTGGAGGAGCAAAGTACTTAAGGAAGACATTTAAACATTTCAGACATGGACTAAAGCAAAACAATCATGTTTTCATGGACTTATCTGGAAATCAGTAATCTCTTCAGTCAAATTTCAGTAACATGCACACTTACATCAGGAAGTATCCAGCCCCCTTCATCATTATTAACGCCGGTCATGAATGGTACAGTGAGAAGTTCATGTTTGTGGAACAGCTCATCCACAGGTTTTGTCAGGAAGTGTCCATCAACATTTACAGTAATTTTCATTTTTCCTTCCTTGAGAGAATAAAATGTGTAAAAGAAAAAGTTGAGATAAAGACAACACAATTTATAAAAGTGAACATTTCATAGACATCTTGCAGAAGACAATATAGACTAATTTTCAACTAATCCCATTAAGTCAGTCTATATCAGTTTTGCATACAATATCTCACCTGCGCAATAGCCTCAATAGTGTTAATATCGAGGTTTCTCATGCAATCAGCGATCTTCTCCGTGCTTTCGAGGCTACAGCCAGATATATTAGCTACCATCTGAGGAGAGATATGTGGGATTCATCTCAACAGTTTAGAAAAAAAATATATATTATGTTGTGATACTGATTTTGTGCACTGAAGAATGTTTACACACAAAAAAATAAACACTGAAAATGAACCTGCGCTATTGGTAGAGGATCATTTGCAAGGATTAAATCCATTGCAGCAGTGCCGCTCTCAGCAATGGCACGGTGGAACAGGCCATCAGACAATGGTGAGAGAAGCTGTTGATTCAAGCAACAGAAGAAATGAAAGGTTCTGTGGACAGTAGTGACTTTGCAGTGACATTAACTATGTAATACTTGCAAAAAAAGGTGAGTTTATTTAAAGTGCTTTATCAGCAGATTGATCCTTACCAGGAGGGATACGCTCACTCCGCCTGCAGACTCCCCAAATATGGTAACTGAATATGGGTCTCCTCCAAAGTTGTGAATGTGCTGCTGGATCCACCTCAGAGCTTGTACCTGGTCCAACAGGCCAAAGTTCCCTGACATGTGCTCATCACCAGTGCTGGATAGAGCATAAAATCAAAGTCTACAGCAGCTGATAAAAGTGACCCAGTTTTGAACTTTTGTTCACATGTGGCACAGATCAAATCCAAACTAGTAGAATACAATCATAGTATATTCATTCTAACTGTGCTTAGTGATTTTAGTTGTTTTACCTGAGAAAGCCCAGAAGTCCCAAGCGGTACTGGATCAGAACCACAACCACATCCTGGTAAGCACCCAGGGCAGAGCCATCATACATTGCAGCTGACCCAAGAGCAAACCCTCCACCATGGATCCACACCATGACCTGGGAAGGTAATGAAAGACCTTTTTGTAACTCACACAGGCACTGCCCTCTACTGGACTCTAGGGGTAATACTCTCCACCAATCACGAGCATGCATTCATCCACTGAAACGTTGCATAAACGTAGCCAGCCAATCAGGATGTGCCTACCCAAATACGTGCGGACCCCACAGTATATAATGCAGTGTCCACCGCTGGCAGCCATCCTTTTCTCTTCAGCAAACGGCGGGTTGGGTTCGCCACTTCTAGAACTTTGTCATATCCCGCCCTCTTTACCAGAAAGGATCTTCACAATGCCTGCTTCGAGAGACTTGGCAGAGAGTGCTGTTCAGCAGCCATCAGCCCTGGCCGGCCTGCCGAGCGCTGCCCCCAAGATTCAATGCCAGCAGCGGTGGGTTCACTTCCGATGCCTCTCTCGAGGTCAACGCCATCAAAGTCCTCGCTCCAACTGCCAATGCTCCGATGCTGTCTCCGGTCATCCCTGCTGAGGCACCGGTTTTGTCTGCAGACAATCATGACAACAATATGTCGTTGGTGTCCAGGTTCAAACGCTGGAGCGAGGAAAGGAGCCCCTGTCCTGTGCAGTTGAGTCTACTTTTCTCCTTTTTACAGTGTTTGATGGATAGAGGGCTGTCTATTAAAGTGTGTGCAGCAGCCATTTCTTCCTGCCTCGATGGTTTTGACGACAGACTGGACTTTGGCCATCCTCTCATGAAGCGTTTTTTGCAGGGGGTCAGGAGGCAACGGCCAGTGATGTGTGCCTGCTCCCCACTGTGAGACCTGCTATTGGTGCTCGAGGCGTTGGTGAAAACCTTTGAGCCTTTGGAGCATTCCTCTTTGTAGGCGTTGTCATTCAAAACAGCTTTGCTGCTTGCATTGACATCAGCTAAGAGAGTATGTATCTAAGCGCCCTGTGGGTGCACCCAAGTTGCTTGCTTCTTCGTGGTGACCGCAGCAGGGCTACTCTCAGACCAAATCCCTCCTTTGTTCCCAAGAACTTAAGGAGTTATTCAGGTCGAGGGCCAAGCAACTGGATGTTTTTTGCCCTCTATTGGAGGAGAGTATTACCGATGGCGTCCAGTAGAGGGCTCCGCCTGTGCTTACAGAGCTAGGGTTACAATATTGTAACCTCTGATCTTTTCCACAAAGCATAAAGCACATTTTTACTTTATTCTATCTGATCTCTATCAAACTACATCAAACAAAGACTTTAATCTGACTAAAACATAAAACTGATGGTGACAAAAACAGGACAACATCATTCCCTTTGCAGTCTGGTTTTAAATATGGGCATCATTACTCATATTGTCACATGGATTCTTCCAAAAGAAATCAAGTCAGCTTCTACATAAACTCTATCCAGAGTTATCCAAAGCTGAATCTCAGCAACTGAGCATCACTCCAAACCTGCAGCAACTTACTGGGAGCTTGGCATTGTGAGCTCTGTTTGCAGGGGTGTAAACGTTGAGGTAAAGGCAGTCCTCTGAGATGTCTGGGAGCTCTGCCAACTTGGAACCTATTTTATCAATCAGATCTATAGAAGTCTGTTTATTTTGAACACACCTGAAAGAGAGACATGTTTTTGCAGTGAATATGGGACATAAGTTCTCCAAGTGTGGTATGCAACACCTGAAGCACATGAAGGACTTACATGGGTGGCTTCCGGGTGGCGTCTCTCACTCCTTCCCATCCCTCTACAGGCTGGGGTGCAGCTAGTCTCAGAGCAGGGCCTACAGGTGGCTTTGCAAATGGGATACCCAGGTAGGCGTGGACCCCAGTCTCCTTCCCCTTTACACTCACATACTGACCTCTCAGGCTCCCGAGCTTTGTGTGGACTTCAGGTGCTATCAGGATATTAGGACTGAATCAAAATCATAAAGTAGTGCAATTTATAAGTTCCATTGCTGTAATGCCCTTTGTAAAGTTGTGTTGATCTAATCTCTACATATAGCTGTTAAAAAAGAGGAAGAAAAACAGCTTCCTCCTTCAAGAGGAGGATGCATCACATTGCTCCATTCTGGCAGTTTTACACCATAGAGTTGTAGGCTTTCTGATTAGACACTCACAGTCACTTCCAAAGTCCTGTTACCCTGCATTAGCGTGAGGCCAGCTAAAATTAGTAATTATAACTCTACCTGCTTTGCTCATTGAGGAGTTACACCTTTGGACACAGTCAGCCTCACCCTCGCCAGTATGTAGGTAAAAGGGCACTTTGATTGAAGCGCGATAAAATGCAAACAGGTAACATCAAGTCAACAACAGATTTAGTCCTGCGAGAAAGACTTTTAAAGTAGATATAGGCTACTATAACTTGAGTAGGCTTATGTTATTCAGACTAACGGTACCGTCAGATCTACATCTAAAATCCCATGTTATTGGGCAAAGAACTGAAATGTTAAAGTGTCTCCTACTTACCATGTAGGTCTGCAGCAACATAGAGAAATAAAGCAAACGTCAGAAAGAAGGTCTTGTTTACACAAAACTTCATGGTGGTTGTCTCTGTGTGGATTGCGACACTGCTGGGTTCTGAGAGGAGGAAGAAATGATGCCTGCCAAGAAGCTTTCCGCTTATTTCACCCAGGCAGTGCTGCCCTTAATATTACGTGCAAGATCAGGCGTGGCTCTGTCGGTTTTATACCACAAACTGTATTTGTAAAGCACCTTTCATACAGGTCAGTGCAGTTCACATTGCTTCACAGCTGACTGACAAGCCGGAAATAACACAGAACAAGTGTGTACAGTGAAAACAACAGATTTAACAATTTAATTATTTCAGACAAATGCACACAAAATGTAATAAAATAGAAATAAAAGCTATAATAACAGTAATAGTAGCAAAACAGTGTGAATTTAACACTAGATTAATTGTTATAAAATAACAATAAAATTATACAACTTAAATACATCAAAATAAGTGAATTAAATAATAACCATTCTTCATCAAAGGCCTAGTTGAATAGGTAGGCTTTAAGTTTACGTTTAAAGATTTCAACAGCTCCAGCAGCTCTCAGATCCTCAGGCAGACTGTTCTAGCGGCTCGGAGCATAATGTCTAAAAGCTGCCCCACCAAAGGTTTTAGTCCTGACTAAAACTAATAGACTCGTGCCAGAGGACCTGAGAGGCCGTACCAGTTCATACACTGTAAGCATGTGAGACATATGCTGGTGCAAGACCATGAAGTGCTTTAAAAATAAAAAATACTATCATCACATTACTTTTACAAATGTCTCACAGTATGTCTAATGCATTTTTGACTGACTTGTTTGTGGTTAAAATTAATCAATAAAAACATTTATGGAAGGGAGGAAGGTGAGGTGACTGTTTTACAGCTCGCTGCGCTCCATCTTCTCTTTGTGTTGTCGGACCTTCTCCGGGAGAGTCTGTGTCAGAAAGACAAACCGGTCCTTCTTCAGGTGCTGACCAGTTACCTGCTCCTTTACATCAATTGACAAGTAGTCTTCTTCTGCTCCATACTTTGGCCAGTGGACAAGGCCACCCCCATTAGGAGACCTACACACACACACACACATACACACAAACACACGTTATAAACAAGTCTTATCTTCATGTGTATAATAACTTGTAATCAGGGTGAATTCCTACCCTGTGCGAGCAAAGTTGGCCCAGTAGCTCATCATGGTTCTGCTCAACTGCTCCTCATCTTCATCACATGCATCTAAAATAATGATAATCGGGTAAAACACTTTCCACTCTAGGAAACCCAGATCTCTGGTGGTCTATTGAAATAGTGATTTTTATATTGCACTTACCGGCTAATTTCATATGGGTAGTTGTGAAGCAGAATCCTAACACTGTAAAGAGTTCATCTCCATGGTCACTCCCAACAAAGCTTGGCCTTTTTGACTGCAGGAATTTGAGAGGATGCTGGTACTCATACAGGTATACAGGGGCACCTGCATCTAGTAGTAGACAAATGGGTGTGATCTGTCTCGTTTATGAAAGTGTGTCACAGTAAATATGAAACAATGGTTCTTAAATAGATTTTCAAAATCTTGTGTAAGTAAAATACCTCTGTGGGCATTAGCAGTCTTAATGGCTGGAATGGTAAACATCATATCTCCAATTAGCTCAGTGAACCCATCTCTATTCTTCACACGATCTTCACCGGTTCCAACATATTCATCTACCACCAAATCTCTGAACATCGCATCTTCGGGCTAGAGAAAATGAGCGACACATCTGTCAGATAAGTTTGAGCATGATGAAGCAGAGTAATATTGTAATGTCCAGCACTGTCTGCCTTACATTAGGGTAGAATATGAACATCATGTTCATGACCGGCTCCCGATCTATTCCCTCTGTCCAGTTTGGAGGAGCAAAGTACTTAAGGAAGACATTTAAACATTTCAGACATGGACTAAAGCAAAACAATCATGTTTTCATGGACTTATCTGGAAATCAATAATCTTTTCAGTCACACAAATTTCAGTAAAATGCACACCTACCTGAGGAAGTATCCAGCCCCCTTCATCATTATTAACGCCGGTCATGAATGGTACAGTGAGAAGTTCATGTTTGTGGAACAGCTCATCCACAGGTTTTGTCAGGAAGTGTCCATCAACATTTGGAGTAATTCTCAATTGTTGATCCTTGAGAGAAGAAAATGTGTAAAAGAAAAAAGTTAATAGTTGAAAGTGAACATTTCATAGACATCTTGCAGAACACATTTTAGGATCATTTAAACTAATCCCATTAAGTCAGTCTATATCAGTTTTGCATAAAATATCTCACCTGCCCAATAGCCTCAATAGTGTTAATATCGAGGTTTCTCATGCAATCAGCGATCTTCTCCGTGCTTTCGAGGCTACAGCCAGATATATTGGCTACCATCTGAGGAGAGATATGTGGGGTTCATCTCAACAGTTTAGAAAAATGTATATATTATTTTGTGATACTGATTTTGTGCACTGAAGAATGTTTACACACAAATAAACACTGAAAACTGAACCTGCATTGCTGGTAGAGGATCATTTGCAAAGAGCATATCCATTGCAGCAGTGCCGCTCTCAGCAATGGCACGGTGGAACAGGCCATCAGACAATGGTGAGAGAAGCTGTTGATTCAAGCAACAGAAGAAATGAAAGGTTTGTTGGACAGAAGTGACTTTGCAGTTACATACTGTAACTGTGCCACTCTTGCAAAAAAAAAAAGTTTATTAAAGGGGAACGATGCCCATTTTTGAAATTCATACATATTATTCCTATGGTCTAAGACAGTCCAAAAATATTAGTAAACATGAGCAATTCTCTCCCAAATCCAAAAACTAGAGAGCTAAATCTCAAATTTGTGATGCCATGGGGTATAAAGTGTGAAACTGCTCCATAGACAATGATTGGGAGAGATGTTATAGATGACACTGAGAGCACACAGGGGTATAAAAAGAAAACAAACATCACAACAACATTGTCTGTGGAGCAGCTCCAGAATTTATACCCAATGACAGGTTTGAGACTAACTTCTCTGGTTTCTGGCTTTGAGAGAGAGGAGTTCATGTTAACAAATATTGATTGAACTTTCCTCAGCCATGGAAATGACATATTGGAATTTTTAATTTAGGTGGTGTATCCTTTAAAGTGCTTTATCAGCAGATTGATCCTTACCAGGAGGGATACGCTCGTTCCGCCTGCAGACTCCCCAAATATGGTAACTAAATCTGGGTCTCCTCCAAAGTTGTGAATGTGCTGCTGGATCCACCTCAGAGCTTGTACCTGGTCCAACAGGCCAAAGTTCCCTGACATGTGCTCATCACCAGTGCTGGATAGAGCATAAAATCAAAGTCTACAGCAGCTGATAAAAGTGACCCAGTTTTGAATTTTTGCTCACGTGTGCCACAGATCCAATCAAAAGTATATAATCATAGTATATTCATTCTAACTGTGCTTAGTGATTTGAGTTGTTTTACCTGAGTAAGCCCAGAAGCCCCAAGCGGTACTGGATCAGAACCACAACCACATCCTGGTAAGCAGCCAGTGCAGAGCCATCATATGTTGAAGCTGACCCGATAGTAAACCCTCCACCATGGATCCAGACCATGACCTGTTAAAGTAATGAAAGACCTTGATCTTTTCCACAAAGCATAAAGCACATTTTTACTTAGACTTTAATCTGATTAAAACATAAAACTGATGGTGACAAAAACAGGACATCAGTGTCTTTGCAGTCTGGTTCTAAATGGGCATCATGACTCATATTGCCATTATGGATTCTTCAAAAAGCAATCAAGTCAACTTCTACATGAACTCTGTCCAAAGTTATCCAAAGCTGAATCTCAAACCTGTGGCAACTTACTGGGAGCTTGGCATTGTGAGCTCTGTTTGCAGGGGTGTAAACGTTGAGGTGAAGGCAGTCCTCTGAGATGTCTGGGAGCTCTGCCAACTTCACACCGAGTTTATCAAACATATCTATAGAAAACTGTTTGTTTTGAACACACCTGAAAGAGAGATGTGTTTTTGCAGTGAGTACAGGACATAAGTTCTCCAAGTGTGGTATGCAACACCTGAAGCACATGAGGACTTACATGGGTGGCTGCCGGGTGGCGTCTCTCACTCCTTCCCATCCCTCTACAGGCTGGGGTGCAGCCAGTCTCAGAGCAGGGCCGACGGGTGGCTTGGCAAATGGGATACCCAGGTAGGCGTGGACCCCAGTCTCCTTCCCCTTTACACTCACATACTGACCTCTCAGGCTCCCGAGCTTTGTGTGGACTTCAGGTGCTATCAGGATATTAGGACTGAATCAGAATCATAATGATAATCATATCAGTTCAATTAATATATATATATGTAAAAAATCAACAACATCTGGTTGTTACTTGGTTCTAGCTTATGTTGAAACTGACAAGTAGACAAGTGTTAAATAGAATAAATAGAATAACAACTTTTGCAATCAATGATTGTAACATACATTTTGAGTGTGTGAATCTTTTATCTTGAAATAACTGGTTTAAATGCAGCCAATTAGACTGTTGTCAGGCTATCAAATAGGCATTATCAGTCAAGCGTCGTAGATGTGGGTCAGTAGGGGTCTACTACACCCACTAGTGGGTTTTATCATCTATTCACATGATAGATCACAGAAAGAAGGTATAAAAAAAACACGACAGCGACCTCTAGCGACCGTAGTAATTATGACAGGAGCAGAAGCGGAAGTCAGGTGCTGTAGTATAAGACTGAAACTCCATAAAGGGTTGAGGTCAGGGACAATACCTGGGACACAAAACACGGGCTTTTCATCCAGGAGAGTTGGAGTTTGCATCCTGTGTGGAACCAACAATGTGTAATTGTCTTTGTGTTCATACTTATTTTAACCCAAAACACAATGTTTTTTCCTAAACTTAACTAAGTGTGTTGTTTGCCTAAGCCTAAAGAAGTTGTAGTTTTGTTGCCTAAACCTAAAGAAGCCTTTTTGTTTGTGTTCAAAACGTTACGTTTCATTCAGTTTTACATCATGTTAGAACAAAAGTGAAAGTTTCACTTTCACTTTTACAAAGAGGTAGGCGTAGTAGGCCCCTAACGACTCACATCTATGGTGCTTATAGCGACTGATAACGCATATTTAATGGCCTAATAACAGTCGTGCGTGGGTATTTGTAAGGTATAACAGTGTGACAGAGTGACTGGGCAGAGAGGGGAGTTGCTGCAGACTCGAATTAGAATGAGTTGCTGCAGCTGTGCCTGATGAGGACTGGGGGAATTGAACAGAACGTGTTTAAAGGGAGAGGATTGAGCATGGGCTTGTGGTTCTGGGGAGCTGCGCTTGGTGTGTATATCCAAGCCGAGTAGAGCACTCATTGTTGGCGGTGGGTGCCGTTCGCTGCCGGGTAGGGCTGATGAAGACAGGTAGCTGGGCTGTAGGATGAGGTTCCTGCATTAGGCAAGGCCAGATCAGTTAATGCGGGGACTTAAGAGTGCGACAGCCGTTTCTCAGCTTGTGTAGAGGCGCTCCTGCTGTATGTGGAAGCCTCCCAGCGTTGGAACGGCATTTCCCCCACATCTGATTGTGTCAAAGGGGGGAAGGTCTTGACTCCAAGGCAAGGTAAGTCTTGACAATGACAATTTTCCTTATTTTGTTTGTGTTAATTATGCTGTGTTTGTCCTAAGGGCAGTTTAGCCACAGTGTTGTTGGGAAATATGGTTGTTTAAAGCAGCAGTGGGTAGAAATGGAGCAAATATGATTTAAAAAAAGTCACTTTTATAAAACGGTCATTATATCCTGACAGTAGTACATGAGACAGGTAATCTGAAAAAAAAAATCATGTGCCTCTGTGTCCTCCGGTGCTCCTAATGACATCAGCAAGATTTCACAGATCAGAGGAAAACAACCAATAAGAAAAATGAAAAAATGTGTGACCCGGCAGCCATGTTGAGATCAGTTGAGGAAATGCCAAAGAGAGAAGATACTGGCATCCCACGAAACTAGAAAACCTAAGGAATCCATTGGTACCAACTATATTATACTGGCTTGCGAAGGAGGTAAAATAACGCTCCAAACTTGCTCTAAATTTTGACGAGGAAAAACTGTCATGGCCATTTTCACAGGGTTCCCTTGACCTCTGACCTCAAGATATGTGAATGTAAATGGGTTCTATGGGTACCCACAAGTCTTTAACCTTGTGAATAACTTGTTAACACAATAGAAATGATGGCTGTTAAAAAAAGAGGGAGACAAATAGATTGATCCTTTAAGAAGAGGCTATCACATTGCTCCATTCTGGCAGTTTTACACCACTGAGTAGTATTTGATTATACAGTCACCCCAAATTCCTGTTATCAGCTTTCAAGCAAAAGAAGTTATTATAACTCACAACCTGATGTGCTCTTTGGAAAGTTTTCACCTTAAAAAACAGTCAGCCTCGCCAGAATATTAGGTGACCTTTTACTTACATAACCTACTGGCCATGTAGGTCAAGAATGTTACCTATAAAGTCAACAACAAATTCAGTCCTATGAGAAATACATTTAAAGAAGTTACTATAACGTGAGTAGGCTGAGCAAAATTTGACGTTGAAAGTATGTTTAATAGATGAAGCCTGTATTATGTCTATTTGTGGTTTAGTTTAGACTATAGCGGTCCCGTCAGATCTACATCTAAAAATCACTGCGTGCTGTTGTTGTCGTCGATGTTGTTGAGCAAAGAAATGAGTTGTCTCCTACTTACCATGCAGGTCTGCAGCAACATGGAGAAATAAAACAAAGGTTAGAAAGAAGCTGGTCTGTTTTCCTCGGATCTTCATGGTGGTTGTTCTCTGTGGGGGTTGTTGTGACACTGCTCGGTACAGAGAGGAGGAAGCTCAAAGACAAAATGACACTTGGTGAGAAGCTTTCCCCTGATTTGACCAAGGTGGTGCTGCACTTCATACTACATGCCGGTTTTATAACACAACCAAAGGTCACATCAAACTTTATTAGTTTGGACTTTATACAGGTTGTTGCAGTCCAAAGTGCTGACTGACAAGCCGACAATTAGACAGTGAAAACAACAGAAAAGACAAAACATTTCAGCAATTTAACAGTTTGATGATTTCAGACCAATGCACACGAGACAATAACATGATACAAATGCAATAAAATAGAATTAAAAGCTATAATAACAATAATAGTAGTAAAACAGTGTGAAGTAAAAACTAGATTAATAAAATAACAATAAAATAGAATAAAATTAGATGCAGTGGTTATCGGAGTCACTATATCCTGACAGTAGTGCATGAGACAGGTAATCTGAAACAAAATCATGTGCTTCTGTGTCCTCCGATGCTCCTAATGGCATCTGTAAGATTTCACAGACCGAAGGAAAACAACCAATCAGAGCCGAGTTGGAGCCTTGCCGTCTCTGAGCAGCTGTCAATCACTCGCAAAATACAATCAAACGGTCAAACTATGACCACAATGTTTACTTTGTATTGTTTTCATTTACCTTTTAGCCAGTAAATCATCTGCCAGTCAACTAATTAAGTGGAAATCCTTGGAAAACTGGTGTGCCAATACAAAGGTTTCTTAAATAACCCAGCTACCACAAATGTCAAGTTTCTACATGGTCTTTCGAGCCGGAGGCTTAAGCATTGGGTATGGATCAGGGAGAGCAGAGACTCATACAGATCTCATTCCTCAAGTGACTGTGGTGGTGAGTCTGAAACAGACTGTGGAGTTAGTAAAATACCAACAGTGTAAGCAAACTCACAGTGCATGTCAATTACCAATACGCCAGAATGATGATAACATGCCCAACCTCCCTATCACACACATTTTTATAAGTCAAACTGAGGCATTTCAAAAAATCTTCTAAAGATACATTTTGAAAGGTTCTCCTTTCCAAATTTCATACAATGCATGGTGCTACAAAAAGTACTAAAATTCAATTTGTTTAAATGTTATCATTATTATTATCATCACATTACTTTTACAAATGTCTCACAGTATGTCCAATGCATTTTTGACTGACTTGTTTGTGGTTAAAATTAATCAATAAAAACATTTATGGAAGGGAGGAAGGTGAGGTGATTGTTCTACAGCTCGCTGCGCTCCATCTTCTCTTTGTGTTGTCGGACTTTCTCTGGGAGAGTCTGTGTCAGGAAGACAAACTGGTCCTTCTTCAGGTGCTGACCAGTTACTTGCTCCTTTACATCAATTGACAAGTAGTCCTCTTCTGCTCCATACTTTGGCCAGTGGACAAGGCCGTCCCCATTAGGAGACCTACACACACACACACACATACACACACGCACAAACGTTATATACAAGTCTTATCTTCATGTGTATAATAACTTGTAATCAGGGTGAATTCCTACCCTGTGCGAGCAAAGTTGGCCCAGTAGCTCATCATGGTTCTGCTCAACTGCTCCTCATCTTCATCACATGCATCTAAAATAATGATAATCTGGTAAAACACTTTCCACTCTAGGAAACCCAGATCTCTGGTGGTCTATTGAAATAGTGATTTTTATATTGCACTTACCGGCTAATTTGATATGGGTAGTTGTGAAGCAGAATCCTAATACTGTAAAGAGTTCATCTCCATGGTCACTCCCAACAAAGCTTGGCCTTTTTGACTGCAGGAATTTAGGAGGATGCTGGTACTCATACAGGTATACAGGGGCACCTGCATCTAGTAGTAGACAAATGGGTGTGATCTGTCTCGTTTATGAAAGTGTGTCACAGTAAATATGAAACAATGGTTCTTAAATAGATTTGCATAATCTTGTGTAAGTAAAATACCTCTGTGGGCATTAGCAGTCTTAATGGCTGGAATGGTAAACATCATATCTCCAATTAGCTCAGTGAACCCATCTCTATTCTTCACACGATCTTCACCGGTTCCAATATATTCATCTACCACCAATTCTCTTAACATTGCATCTTCGGGCTAGAGAAAATGAGCGACACATCTGTCAGATAAGTTTGAGCATGATGAAGCCGAGTAATATTGTAATGTCCAGCACTGTCTGCCTTACATTAGGGTAGAACATGAACATCATGTTCATGACCGGCTCCCGATCTAATCCCTCTGTCCAGTTTGGAGGAGCAAGGAGCTAAGGGAAGACATTTAAACATTTCAGACATGGACTAAAGCAAAACAATCATGTTTTCATTGACTTATCTGGAAATCAATAATCTTTTCAGTCACACAAATTTCAGTAAAATGCACACCTACCTGAGGAAGTATCCAGCCCCCTTCATCATTATTAACGCCGGTCATGAATGGTACAGTGAGAAGTTCATGTTTGTGGAACAGCTCATCCACAGGTTTTGTCAGGAAGTGTCCATCAACATTTGGAGTAATTCTCAATTGTTGATCCTTGAGAGAAGAAAATGTGTAAAAGAAAAAAGTTAATAGTTGAAAGTGAACATTTCATAGACATCTTGCAGAACACATTTTAGGATCATTTAAACTAATCCCATTAAGTCAGTCTATATCAGTTTTGCATAAAATATCTCACCTGCCCAATAGCCTCAATAGTGTTAATATCGAGGTTTCTCATGCAATCAGCGATCTTCTCCGTGCTTTCGAGGCTACAGCCGGATATATTAGCTACCATCTGAGGAGAGATATGTGGGGTTCATCTCAACAGTTTAGAAAAATGTATATATTACTTTGTGATACTGATTTTGTGCACTGAAGAATGTTTACACACAAATAAACACTGAAAACTGAACCTGCATTGCTGGTAGAGGATCATTTGCAAAGAGCATATCAATTGCAGCAGTGCCGCTCTCAGCAATGGCATGGTGGAACAGGCCATCAGACAATGGTGAGAGAAGCTGTTGATTCAAGCAACAGAAGAAATGAAAGGTATGTTGGACAGAAGTGACTTTGCAGTTACATACTGTAACTGTGCCACTCTTGCAAAAAAAAAAAAGTTTATTAAAGGGGAACGATGCCCATTTTTGAAATTCATACATATTATTCCTATGGTCTAAGACAGTCCAAAAATATTAGTAAACATGAGCAATTCTCTCCCAAATCCAAAAACTAGAGAGCTAAATCTCAAATTTGTGATGCCATGGGGTATAAAGTGTGAAACTGCTCCATAGACAATGATTGGGAGAGATGTTATAGATGACACTGAGAGCACACAGGGGTATAAAAAGAAAACAAACATCACAACAACATTGTCTGTGGAGCAGCTCCAGAATTTATACCCAATGACAGGTTTGAGACTAACTTCTCTGGTTTCTGGCTTTGAGAGAGAGGAGTTCATGTTAACAAATATTGATTGAACTTTCCTCAGCCATGGAAATGACATATTGGAATTTTTAATTTAGGTGGTGTATCCTTTAAAGTGCTTTATCAGCAGATTGATCCTTACCAGGAGGGATACGCTCGTTCCGCCTGCAGACTCCCCAAATATGGTAACTAAATCTGGGTCTCCTCCAAAGTTGTGAATGTGCTGCTGGATCCACCTCAGAGCTTGTACCTGGTCCAACAGGCCAAAGTTCCCTGACATGTGCTCATCACCAGTGCTGGATAGAGCATAAAATCAAAGTCTACAGCAGCTGATAAAAGTGACCCAGTTTTGAATTTTTGCTCACGTGTGCCACAGATCCAATCAAAAGTATATAATCATAGTATATTCATTCTAACTGTGCTTAGTGATTTGAGTTGTTTTACCTGAGTAAGCCCAGAAGCCCCAAGCGGTACTGGATCAGAACCACAACCACATCCTGGTAAGCAGCCAGTGCAGAGCCATCATATGTTGAAGCTGACCCGATAGTAAACCCTCCACCATGGATCCAGACCATGACCTGTTAAAGTAATGAAAGACCTTGATCTTTTCCACAAAGCATAAAGCACATTTTTACTTAGACTTTAATCTGATTAAAACATAAAACTGATGGTGACAAAAACAGGACATCAGTGTCTTTGCAGTCTGGTTCTAAATGGGCATCATGACTCATATTGCCATTATGGATTCTTCAAAAAGCAATCAAGTCAACTTCTACATGAACTCTGTCCAAAGTTATCCAAAGCTGAATCTCAAACCTGTGGCAACTTACTGGGAGCTTGGCATTGTGAGCTCTGTTTGCAGGGGTGTAAACGTTGAGGTGAAGGCAGTCCTCTGAGATGTCTGGGAGCTCTGCCAACTTCACACCGAGTTTATCAAACATATCTATAGAAAACTGTTTGTTTTGAACACACCTGAAAGAGAGATGTGTTTTTGCAGTGAGTACAGGACATAAGTTCTCCAAGTGTGGTATGCAACACCTGAAGCACATGAGGACTTACATGGGTGGCTGCCGGGTGGCGTCTCTCACTCCTTCCCATCCCTCTACAGGCTGGGGTGCAGCCAGTCTCAGAGCAGGGCCGACGGGTGGCTTGGCAAATGGGATACCCAGGTAGGCGTGGACCCCAGTCTCCTTCCCCTTTACACTCACATACTGACCTCTCAGGCTCCCGAGCTTTGTGTGGACTTCAGGTGCTATCAGGATATTAGGACTGAATCAGAATCATAATGATAATCATATCAGTTCAATTAATATATATATATGTAAAAAATCAACAACATCTGGTTGTTACTTGGTTCTAGCTTATGTTGAAACTGACAAGTAGACAAGTGTTAAATAGAATAAATAGAATAACAACTTTTGCAATCAATGATTGTAACATACATTTTGAGTGTGTGAATCTTTTATCTTGAAATAACTGGTTTAAATGCAGCCAATTAGACTGTTGTCAGGCTATCAAATAGGCATTATCAGTCAAGCGTCGTAGATGTGGGTCAGTAGGGGTCTACTACACCCACTAGTGGGTTTTATCATCTATTCACATGATAGATCACAGAAAGAAGGTATAAAAAAAAACACGACAGCGACCTCTAGCGACCGTAGTAATTATGACAGGAGCAGAAGCGGAAGTCAGGTGCTGTAGTATAAGACTGAAACTCCATAAAGGGTTGAGGTCAGGGACAATACCTGGGACACAAAACACGGGCTTTTCATCCAGGAGAGTTGGAGTTTGCATCCTGTGTGGAACCAACAATGTGTAATTGTCTTTGTGTTCATACTTATTTTAACCCAAAACACAATGTTTTTTCCTAAACTTAACTAAGTGTGTTGTTTGCCTAAGCCTAAAGAAGTTGTAGTTTTGTTGCCTAAACCTAAAGAAGCCTTTTTGTTTGTGTTCAAAACGTTACGTTTCATTCAGTTTTACATCATGTTAGAACAAAAGTGAAAGTTTCACTTTCACTTTTACAAAGAGGTAGGCGTAGTAGGCCCCTAACGACTCACATCTATGGTGCTTATAGCGACTGATAACGCATATTTAATGGCCTAATAACAGTCGTGCGTGGGTATTTGTAAGGTATAACAGTGTGACAGAGTGACTGGGCAGAGAGGGGAGTTGCTGCAGACTCGAATTAGAATGAGTTGCTGCAGCTGTGCCTGATGAGGACTGGGGGAATTGAACAGAACGTGTTTAAAGGGAGAGGATTGAGCATGGGCTTGTGGTTCTGGGGAGCTGCGCTTGGTGTGTATATCCAAGCCGAGTAGAGCACTCATTGTTGGCGGTGGGTGCCGTTCGCTGCCGGGTAGGGCTGATGAAGACAGGTAGCTGGGCTGTAGGATGAGGTTCCTGCATTAGGCAAGGCCAGATCAGTTAATGCGGGGACTTAAGAGTGCGACAGCCGTTTCTCAGCTTGTGTAGAGGCGCTCCTGCTGTATGTGGAAGCCTCCCAGCGTTGGAACGGCATTTCCCCCACATCTGATTGTGTCAAAGGGGGGAAGGTCTTGACTCCAAGGCAAGGTAAGTCTTGACAATGACAATTTTCCTTATTTTGTTTGTGTTAATTATGCTGTGTTTGTCCTAAGGGCAGTTTAGCCACAGTGTTGTTGGGAAATATGGTTGTTTAAAGCAGCAGTGGGTAGAAATGGAGCAAATATGATTTAAAAAAAGTCACTTTTATAAAACGGTCATTATATCCTGACAGTAGTACATGAGACAGGTAATCTGAAAAAAAAAAATCATGTGCCTCTGTGTCCTCCGGTGCTCCTAATGACATCTGCAAGATTTCACAGATCAGAGGAAAACAACCAATAAGAAAAATGAAAAAATGTGTGACCCGGCAGCCATGTTGAGATCAGTTGAGGAAATGCCAAAGAGAGAAGATACTGGCATCCCACGAAACTAGAAAACCTAAGGAATCCATTGGTACCAACTATATTATACTAGCTTGCGAAGGAGGTAAAATAACGCTCCAAACTTGCTCTAAATTTTGACGAGGAAAAACTGTCATGGCCATTTTCACAGGGTTCCCTTGACCTCTGACCTCAAGATATGTGAATGTAAATGGGTTCTATGGGTACCCACAAGTCTTTAACCTTGTGAATAACTTGTTAACACAATAGAAATGATGGCTGTTAAAAAAAGAGGGAGACAAATAGATTGATCCTTTAAGAAGAGGCTATCACATTGCTCCATTCTGGCAGTTTTACACCACTGAGTAGTATTTGATTACACAGTCACCCCCAAATTCCTGTTATCAGCTTTCAAGCAAAAGAAGTTATTATAACTCACAACCTGATGTGCTCTTTGGAAAGTTTTCACCTTAAAAAACAGTCAGCCTCGCCAGAATATTAGGTGACCTTTTACTTACATAACCTATTGGTCATGTAGGTCAAGAATGTTACCTATAAAGTCAACAACAAATTCAGTCCTATGAGAAATACATTTAAAGAAGTTACTATAACGTGAGTAGGCTGAGCAAAATTTGACGTTGAAAGTATGTTTAATAGATGAAGCCTGTATTATGTCTATTTGTGGTTTAGTTTAGACTATAGCGGTCCCGTCAGATCTACATCTAAAAATCACTGCGTGCTGTTGTTGTCGTCGATGTTGTTGAGCAAAGAAATGAGTTGTCTCCTACTTACCATGCAGGTCTGCAGCAACATGGAGAAATAAAACAAAGGTTAGAAAGAAGCTGGTCTGTTTTCCTCGGATCTTCATGGTGGTTGTTCTCTGTGGGGGTTGTTGCGACACTGCTCGGTACAGAGAGGAGGAAGCTCAAAGACAAAATGACACTTGGTGAGAAGCTTTCCCCTGATTTGACCAAGGTGGTGCTGCACTTCATACTACATGCCGGTTTTATAACACAACCAAAGGTCACATCAAACTTTATTAGTTTTGGACTTTATACAGGTTGTTGCAGTCCAAAGTGCTGACTGACAAGCCGACAATTAGACAGTGAAAACAACAGAAAAGACAAAACATTTCAGCAATTTAACAGTTTGATGATTTCAGACCAATGCACACGAGACAATAACATGATACAAATGCAATAAAATAGAATTAAAAGCTATAATAACAATAATAGTAGTAAAACAGTGTGAAGTAAAAACTAGATTAATAAAATAACAATAAAATAGAATAAAATTAGATGCAGTGGTTATCGGAGTCACTATATCCTGACAGTAGTGCATGAGACAGGTAATCTGAAACAAAATCATGTGCTTCTGTGTCCTCCGATGCTCCTAATGGCATCTGTAAGATTTCACAGACCGAAGGAAAACAACCAATCAGAGCCGAGTTGGAGCCTTGCCGTCTCTGAGCAGCTGTCAATCACTCGCAAAATACAATCAAACGGTCAAACTATGACCACAATGTTTACTTTGTATTGTTTTCATTTACCTTTTAGCCAGTAAATCATCTGCCAGTCAACTAATTAAGTGGAAATCCTTGGAAAACTGGTGTGCCAATACAAAGGTTTCTTAAATAACCCAGCTACCACAAATGTCAAGTTTCTACATGGTCTTTCGAGCCGGAGGCTTAAGCATTGGGTATGGATCAGGGAGAGCAGAGACTCATACAGATCTCATTCCTCAAGTGACTGTGGTGGTGAGTCTGAAACAGACTGTGGAGTTAGTAGAATACCAACAGTGTAAGCAAACTCACAGTGCATGTCAATTACCAATACGCCAGAATGATGATAACATGCCCAACCTCCCTATCACACACATTTTTATAAGTCAAACTGAGGCATTTCAAAAAATCTTCTAAAGATACATTTTGAAAGGTTCTCCTTTCCAAATTTCATACAATGCATGGTGCTACAAAAAGTACTAAAATTCAATTTGTTTAAATGTTATCATTATTATTATCATCACATTACTTTTACAAATGTCTCACAGTATGTCCAATGCATTTTTGACTGACTTGTTTGTGGTTAAAATTAATCAATAAAAACATTTATGGAAGGGAGGAAGGTGAGGTGATTGTTCTACAGCTCGCTGCGCTCCATCTTCTCTTTGTGTTGTCGGACTTTCTCTGGGAGAGTCTGTGTCAGGAAGACAAACTGGTCCTTCTTCAGGTGCTGACCAGTTACTTGCTCCTTTACATCAATTGACAAGTAGTCCTCTTCTGCTCCATACTTTGGCCAGTGGACAAGGCCGTCCCCATTAGGAGACCTACACACACACACACACACACATACACACACGCACAAACGTTATATACAAGTCTTATCTTCATGTGTATAATAACTTGTAATCAGGGTGAATTCCTACCCTGTGCGAGCAAAGTTGGCCCAGTAGCTCATCATGGTTCTGCTGAACTGCTCATCATCTTCATCACATGCATCTAAAATAATGATAATCTGGTAAAACACTTTCCACTCTAGGAAACCCAGATCTCTGGTGGTCTATTGAAATAGTGATTTTTATATTGCACTTACCGGCTAATTTGATATGGGTAGTTGTGAAGCAGAATCCTAATACTGTAAAGAGTTCATCTCCATGGTCACTCCCAACAAAGCTTGGCCTTTTTGACTGCAGGAATTTAGGAGGATGCTGGTACTCATACAGGTATACAGGGGCACCTGCATCTAGTAGTAGACAAATGGGTGTGATCTGTCTCGTTTATGAAAGTGTGTCACAGTAAATATGAAACAATGGTTCTTAAATAGATTTGCATAATCTTGTGTAAGTAAAATACCTCTGTGGGCATTAGCAGTCTTAATGGCTGGAATGGTAAACATCATATCTCCAATTAGCTCAGTGAACCCATCTCTATTCTTCACACGATCTTCACCGGTTCCAATATATTCATCTACCACCAATTCTCTTAACATCGCATCTTCGGGCTAGAGAAAATGAGCGACACATCTGTCAGATAAGTTTGAGCATGATGAAGCCGAGTAATATTGTAATGTCCAGCACTGTCTGCCTTACATTAGGGTAGAACATGAACATCATGTTCATGACCGGCTCCCGATCTAATCCCTCTGTCCAGTTTGGAGGAGCAAGGAGCTAAGGGAAGACATTTAAACATTTCAGACATGGACTAAAGCAAAACAATCATGTTTTCATTGACTTATCTGGAAATCAATAATCTTTTCAGTCACACAAATTTCAGTAAAATGCACACCTACCTGAGGAAGTATCCAGCCCCCTTCATCATTATTAACGCCGGTCATGAATGGTACAGTGAGAAGTTCATGTTTGTGGAACAGCTCATCCACAGGTTTTGTCAGGAAGTGTCCATCAACATTTGGAGTAATTCTCAATTGTTGATCCTTGAGAGAAGAAAATGTGTAAAAGAAAAAAGTTAATAGTTGAAAGTGAACATTTCATAGACATCTTGCAGAGCACATTTTAGGATCATTTAAACTAATCCCATCAAGTCAGTCTATATCAGTTTTGCATAAAATATCTCACCTGCCCAATAGCCTCAATAGTGTTAATATCGAGGTTTCTCATGCAATCAGCGATCTTCTCCGTGCTTTCGAGGCTACAGCCAGATATATTGGCTACCATCTGAGGAGAGATATGTGGGGTTCATCTCAACAGTTTAGAAAAATGTATATATTATTTTTTTTATACTGATTTTGTGCACTGAAGAATGTTTACACACAAAAATAAACACTGAAAATGAACCTGCATTGCTGGTAGAGGATCATTTGCAAAGAGCAAATCCATTGCAGCAGTGCCGCTCTCAGCAATGGCACGGTGGAACAGGCCATCAGACAATGGTGAGAGAAGCTGTTGATTCAAGCAACAGAAGAAATGAAAGGTTTGGTAGACAGTACTTTGCAGTAACATAATGTAACTGTGCCACTCTTGCAAAAAAAAGTGAGTTTATTTAAAGGGGAACGATGCCCATTTTCAAAATTCATACATATTATTCCTATGGTCTAAGACAGTCCAAAAATATTAGTAAACATGAGCAATTCACTCCCAAATCCCAAAACTAGAGAGCTAAATCTCAAATTTGTGATGCCGTGGGGTATAAAGTGTGAAACTGCTCCATAGACAACTAGAATGGCACTCGGAGAGCTCACACCTCCGCCCCTCTCTCCGTTCAGCTTGCGCAATCATCCACATGTATTTTTGTTTATGTTGAGATCAGCTGTACGTAGCGGAGCATCGTAAAACACTTCATTCAAACTGGACAGAAACAAAATTAAACTCACCTAAACCGTCATTGTTACTCTTTCCAACAATCACCAAGTGTGCTTTGGTTGAACTCAACTGTAAGTTCACAGTGTTTAATGTGAAAAAAACGCAGAAGCTACAGTTGTCAGACTTTTGGAGTAATCCTTGTAACGGACAAAGAAACAAACAAACCAAAGCCAGACTTCGGCCATGGCGAAGGTAATGATTGGGAGAGATGTTATAGATGACACTGAGAGCACCTAGGGGTGATCTGCATTTATGGGTGCATTTTCTGTTTCAAAACTGAGCTCACTACAATAGAATAAAGCTCATTGGGTATAAAAAGTAAACAAACATCACAACAACATTGTCTCTGGAGCAGCTCCAGAATTTATACCTAATGACAAGTTTGAGACTAACTTCTCTGGTTTCTGGCTTTGAGAGAAAGAAGCTCAAGTTAACAAATATTGATTGAACTTTCCTCGGCCATGGAAATGACATATTGGAATTCTTAATTTAGGTGGTGTTCTCCTTTAAAGGGACTGTTTGTAACTTCTTACACGTATAAATCACCCGGGTCGGTGTCCCATGCGCGCTCGCTCGCATATGCGCGCTCGCATATGCGCGCATATGCGCGCTCGCATGTGGCTATGCTGTTCAGACAAGACTCCAACACAAACTACACGGAAACACCAAAACCGCAAAGTTTTATCTGGTGAAGCCCGTCTTGCTAAACAGTGTTGGCCGCGGTCGTAGTCCGCGGGGGAGACCGTAGCTTTGGTCTCCAGGGCCGGAGTCTCTGCTGTACTCTGCTCCTCTGCCAGCTTGCCTATCTAGTGAATGTACAGTGGACGTTTGTCTGCAGCTCCTCCAGACCAACATAGGTTTCCCGTGTCTTGTGAAGTGACGGGGCTCCGCAACGAGAAACGTTATCGTCTCCGACCGGGTGTCGGTGTCTCCCTCCGGCTGCGGTCGGGAGGCTGAAGCAGGAAAAGCCAACACTAGGATCAGCAGTGATTCATGGAGAGACCTTTGTCTTGCCAGCTAACATTACTGCCAAGCAGGTGAAATATACAGTGATATTGTGGTTTTAGCTGACGTGTGTCGCCTCACTGTTTTGAGCGATGCTCCTTCATGTCTATTTAGAGCGAGCAAGCGCAAGCCCGACGCTGACTTTTGTTGTCTTAACGGCCACAGGTGTCGCTGTTAACAAGCATTTCTGATTCTTACAAACAGTCCCTTTAAAGTGCTTTATCAGCAGATTGATCCTTACCAGGAGGGATACGCTCACTCCGCCAGCAGACTCTCCAAATATGGTAACTGAATCTAGGTCTCCTCCAAAGTTGTGAATGTGCTGCTGGATCCACCTCAGAGCTTGTACCTGGTCCAACATGGCAAAGTTCCCTGACATGTGCTCATCACCAGTGCTGGATAGAGCATAAAATTATAGTCTACAGCAGCAGATAAAAGTGACCCAGTTTTGAATTTTTGCTCACATGTGGCACAGATCAAATCCAAACTAGTAGAATACAATCATAGTATATTCATTCTAACTGTGCTTAGTGATTTGAGTTGTTTTACCTGAGAAAGCCCAGAAGTCCCAAGCGGTACTGGATCAGAACCACAACCACATCCTGGTAAGCAGCCAGAGCAGAGCCATCATACATTGCAGCTGACCCAAGAGCAAACCCTCCACCATGGATCCAGACCATGACCTGGGAAAGTAATGAAAGACCTTGATCTTTTCCACATCATGACATCATGACTCATATTGTCATTATGGATTCTTCAAAAAGCAATCAAGTCGTCTTCAACATGTCCAAAGTTATCCAAAGCTGAATCTCAAACTTGCGGCAACTTACTGGGAGCTTGGCATTGTGAGCTCTGTTTGCAGGGGTGTAAACGTTGAGGTAAAGGCAGTCCTCTGAGATGTCTGGGAGCTCTGCCAACTTGACACCGAGTTTATCAAACATATCTATAGAAAACTGTTTATTTTGAACACACCTGAAAGAGAGACATGTTTTTGCAGTGAATATGGGACATAAGTTCTCCAAGTGTGGTATGCAACACCTGAAGCACATGAAGGACTTACATGGGTGGCTGCTGGGTGGCGTCTCTCACTCCTTCCCATCCCTCTACAGGCTGGGGTGCAGCTAGTCTCAGAGCAGGGCCTACGGGTGGCTTGGCAAATGGGATACCCAGGTAGGCGTGGACCCCAGTCTCTTTCCCCTTTACACTCACATACTGACCTCTCAGGCTCCCGAGCTTTGTGTGGACTTCAGGTGCTGTCAGGATATTAGGACTGAATCAAAATCATAATGTAACACAATATCAGTTCAATTAATATATCTATGTAAAAAATAAGGGAACAAATAATGAACTAAATGCTAGTGAACCATTCATTAATGAGTAACTCCCACTCAAATTGTATACAGTAGCTAATGATTATAAAAAGAGTGACGAACAAATCAGTTATAAAAAACGATAATTGATGAATCGTTAATGAGTGTTTCTCTAGTAATTCCTAAAGGAGGACTATATAGTAGATAATGATGTGTTACTAGAGAACAGACTGGGAGATCCTATATTAATGAATCATTAAATAATGATTAGTTCATGAATATATGTGACTTGATCATACTGACCACTGTCATGAGTCGCTAGTGATTAACTCTGAATCAGCTGATAAGCGACAAAAAACTGGTAACAACTCATTAATTACTGATTACTTAAACATTTGTTACTGTTTTTGTGTCCCCCCCCCCCCCCCCCCCCCCACCCCCAAGTAAAGTGAGACATAATACGGAGTAGTTACTGAGGAGTCCCTCATTACATGATCGTTCCTCACTCGTCTTATAATCATTAGCTACTCTATACAATTCTATAAGGTTCTCATTAATTAATGCTTCACTAGCAGTTAGATAGATCATTAACTAATCATTACCTACTCCATCAAATTTGATTGTGAGTTACTAACTAATGGTTCACTAGCAGTTAGTACCTCATTCATTCCCCAGTAACTACTCACATTTTTGTGTACCTTATTGTAAAGTGTTACAGAGTGAATGAATGCCATTAGTGAGAACAAAGCAGTGAATCAAAGAAATAAAATGATATTGCTGAAGCCCAGAAATATCCCGAAAAACACAACAAAATAAGAAGAAAAGAGAAAATACAGGCGGAGGGCAGGGTCTCTGCAGATTCAGACACCACACACTTCTAGTGGGTCAGAAGGTTGTCAAAGTTAACGTGATAAAAACGCCTTAATGCAAATTCGTTTTAACATCACTAATTTCACATTAACGCAATCGATCTTTCCGAGGCTGTAGCGGGCTCATTTTTAAAGCTGGAGAGAAGATACTGGCATTATACACTATTATAATATAATCATAACTAGAAAACCTAAGGAATCCATTGGTACCAACTATGTCTTACTAGCTTGCAAAGGAGGTTAAATAACGCTCCAAACTTGTGCTAAATTTTGGTGAGGAAAAACTGGCATGGTCATTTTCAAAGGGGTCCCTTGACCTCTGACCTCAACATATGTGAATGGAAATGGGTTCTATGGGTTCCCACGAGTCTCCCCTTTAAAGTCATGCCCACTTTATGCTAATCACATGCAGTTTGGGGTCAAGTCAGAGTAAAGGTCAGCACAGCTGTTGTTGCCTGTTGGGCTGCAGTTTGCCATGTTATGGTCTGAGCATATTTTTTATGCTAAATGCAGAACCTGTGAGGGTTTCTGGACAATATTTGTCATTGTTTTGTGTTGTTAATTGATTTACAATAATAAATATATACATATATTTGCATAAAGCAAGCATATTTGTATATATATACATGTTGATAAGAGTATTCAATACTTGACAAATCTCCCTTTGCGGTACATTTTGAACAGATAAAAATGTAATTAATTTGCAATTTATCATTGACAATCATGCAATTAATCAATGAATTAATTAATGAAATGTTTTATTCGATCGAATGAAATAACTTTATAAGGTTGTGTTGATCTAACCTGGTGAGTAAAAAGTTAACACAATAGAAATGATGGCTGTTAAAAAAAGAGGGAGACATATAGATTGATCCTTTAAGAAGAGGCTATCACATTACTCCATTCTGGCAGTTTTACACCACTGAGTAGTATTTGATTACAGTTGTGGCAGCTGCCAATTCTCTGGTGCTTGCTGTTGTTTCCCTTTTCCCTGGTGTTTTTTTGGTTGAGTTGCTGAGTGATTAGAGGGTTATTCAGTTCACCTGTTGCGCAGGGTGTGGGGACTGGCTCTTAAATGATAGTTGAGAGCAGCTTGGTGCATTCCCCTCTTGGCCAATCAGGGTGTAACGACGCCCTTTCTGTAGGGCTTAAAAGAGGAGGGAAACTGCACACCCAGTGTCATTCTGATCTCTCCTTCACTCAATGCAACATGTGTTATCAGCTTTACCAGAAACTCTGGTCTGTTTTGGGCCCTTTTGGGATTCTGTGATCTTTGTGTTTTGTTTGTTGAGAGTGTTGACTCTCCTAGTTGGGGAAACAAGTTAAGTGCCAACCAATTGGGTTACCTGCACTGGGACGTTTAGGTACTATTTGTGCAACGATCTGGCTTGCCTTACAATAGCCTAACGCCTGCAGGCTGTATTTTTGTATTCTATTCATTTGTTGATTTTCAATGAAACCCTTTATACCCATTTCTTTTAGTGTATTTTATTTGGGAAAACTTTAAAGGAGGGTAAAAGGAAAAACACAAACCAATATTTCAGTTTCCTTAATTGTTTGTTAATATAGAGGCATTTGTTCATTATTGAAGAGGCATTTGTTCATTATTATTATTAAGAAGGCATTTTATTTTATATTATTATGTGGATGGGAACTGTTTTTCAGTCTTCTGATTCAGTACCGCCACACAGTCACACCCAAATTCCTGTTATCAGCTTTCAAGCAAAGTAAGTTATTACAACTCGAAACCTGATGTGCTCTTTGGAAAGTTTTCACCTTAAAACACAGTCAGCCTCGCCAGAATAATAGGTGACCTTTTACTTACATAGCCTACTGGTCATGTAGGTCAAGAATGTTATCTATAAAGTCAACAACAAATTCAGTCCTATGAGAAATACATTTAAAGAAGTTACTATAACGTGAGTAGGCTGAGCAAAATTTGACGTTGAAAGTATGTTTAATAGATGAAGCCTGTATTATGTCTATTTGTGGTTTAGTTTAGATTATTTAAGGTTGAAAAGTGAAAGTTTAGTAGATGTCTAATCTGTGAATATGTGCATAAGACAAACAATAAACAGTTAGAGGCTACACTGTAAACAATTGATGTTAATTTACATCAGGATCTCAACAGTATTAACCTGTTATTGCTAAAAACAGTGCTTTATGATTGTAAAATCAGTGAATTAGCTTTATTGTTCTTCACTCACATGTTGTTATGGTTTGCATTCTGTGCTTGTAGCCAAATATAGACAGACATTTTGGAGAAAAGTGTCAACAAGTCTATTATAGCCTTTTTCCCTAACAAGTGCCTTTAATTGTATTTAGTGTGACTATTCCTATGTCTGTAACCTGCTAAGTCTATTCATCTAGGCAAAGAATAATATTTATTAAAATGTGCGTAAAAAATACAACCTAAATAGTGCATTAAAACAAATCAGTAAGATAATGTAAAAGAAAGGTGGAAAAACAGCTATATAATGTATCTTTAAACAAACAGTAAATTAACTTTAAAATACTGTGAAATTAATAAAAAAAAACAAAAAACAGTTCAAACTGTATTTTTCATTAACAGTACAAAGTTGTAAATTTCAGCGACAGTATAATAATGTTAATTTTACAGTAACATAAAGGCAACCCTGCTGCCAGTTCTTTACTGTTATTTTACTGTGGAAATTCTTAACAGTGTAGGTCAATAATGTTACCTATAAAGTCAACAACAAATTCAGTCCTATGAGAAATACATTTAAAGAAGTTACTATAACTTGAGTAGGCTGAGCAAAATTTAACGTTGAAAACATGTTTAATAGATGAAGCCTGTATTATGTCTATTTGTGGTTTAGTTTACATTATTCAAAGTTGAAAAGTGAAAGTTTAATAGATGTCTAATCTGTGAATCTGTGCATAAGACAAACAATAAAGGCTACTGTAAACAAGGGGTGTGCTGTAGTTAAATAGTTGTTATGCATTTTTAAAACATGTAATGAGGTTTTTAAACTGGTCTAAAGTCAGACTATAACTATGTAGCCAGTAAATCCTGTGGTCTGTATCAGAGCTATAAAGCATAGAGGCGATGTTGCTCAGTGTTCTTCAGACTATAGCTGTTTCTGTTAGATCTACATATACAAATCACTGCGTGCTGTTGTTGTCCTCGATGTTGTTGTTGTTGAGCAAAGAAATGAAGTTGTGTCTCCTACTTACCATGCAGGTCTGCAGCAACATGGAGAAATAAAACAAAGGGTAGAAAGAAGCTGGTCTGTTTTCCTCGGATCTTCATGGTGGTTAATCTCTGTGTGGGTTGTTGCGACACTGCTCGGTACAGAGAGGAGGAAGCTCAAAGACAAAATGACGCCTGGTGAGAAGCTTTCCCCTGATTTGACCAAGGAGGTGCTGCACTTCATACTACATGCAGGATAGGCAGCTTTAATTGTAGAGCACATTTCAGCAACATGGCAATTCAAAGTGCTTTACATAAACATTCAAGAACATTAAGACATAATTAAAACAGTTATAAAAACATTAAAGATTTGAAAATAAAAACAAGCTAAAAAATAAAAGCTGTAGGATAGAAGCTAGAATGTTGTATAACACACAAGAGTAAAAGCTCTAGTGCAGTATAAGATCATTATCTGGTTTAATAAAAGGCAGCAGCAGCAAACAGGAAAGTTTTAAGCTTTGTTTTAAAAGAACTAAGAGTTGGAACAAAAAAAAGAAATGCATAAATAAATAAATAAATAATAATAAGACTGCACTCTTCCATAATAGCTCTAGGGGTCATCATCATATATGTTCAGTTCTTCATAAACTCTGAGGAGAGACTTTGCATGTTGTGCTTTACATAAATATTCAAGAACATTGCAACAAAGTGCAAAAGAACATCAAGACATAATTAAAACAGTTATAAAAACATTACAGATTAGAAAATAAAAACAAGCTAAAAATAAAAGCTAGGATAGAAGCTAAAATAGAATATAACACACAAGAGTAAAAAGCTCTAGTGCAGTATATAAGATCATTATCTGGTTTAATAAAAGGCAGCAGCAAACAGGAAAGTTTTAAGCTTTGATTTAAAAGAAGTCCTGCAGGTTTCTGGGAGCTTGTTCCAGATATTTGGTGCATAAAAACTACTACGCCACTAAGCAGACCTGATCCAGATGACCTGAGAGGTCTGGATGGTTCATAACATAGCAGAAGATCAGAAATGTATTTTGGCCCTAAACCATTTAGTGCTTTGTAAACCAGCAGGAGTATTTTGAAATCAATTCTCTGAGAGACAGGGCATGACTCCTAACTAATACAACTAGAGGTCACATCAAACTTTATTAGTATATAGGACCATATACAGGTTTAGTGCAGTTCAAAGTGCTGAAAATAACAGAAAAGACAAACAATTTCAGCAATTGAACAGTTTGATGATTTCAGACCAATGCACACGAGACAATAACATGATACAAATTCAATAAAATAGAATTAAAAGTTATAATAACGGTAAAAGTAGTAAAACAGTGTGAAGTAAAAACTACATTAATAAAATAACAATAAAATAGAATAAAATTAGATACAATAAAATAAGTCTGGTTTAGTTTATTGATCACATACACATTGACATGTGTTGGAAATATCTCAGGATGTATTTTAAGATATGTCTCTTTTAAGTAGAAAATCTAGTGTTACATATGAAGTAACTGGGTCTAATCTC
The DNA here is from genome assembly GCF_015220745.1 of Sebastes umbrosus. Classification (NCBI taxonomy): domain Eukaryota; kingdom Metazoa; phylum Chordata; class Actinopteri; order Perciformes; family Sebastidae; genus Sebastes; species Sebastes umbrosus. The sequence goes on along the minus strand of NC_051272.1, from coordinate 22,401,670 downwards.
ACTAGCAGACTGGTAGACGCCTAGCTATCAGAAAACCGTGTTTAGACTGGATAATGGCTTGCAAGGAATGTATGTATTTATGAAACAAAGATAGTCTATCTCTCTCTTTGTCTGAGTCTATACACTAATACAATCAAGTAGAAGTAGAGGTAAATAACATAAGGGTGTAAGAACATAGAATTATAATTGATCATACTAATAAAGGGATAATGTATGTAGAATATCTGTTTTATATGTAATAGTAATTCAATTGTAGGACTGGGTAATAGCATTTATGGTATGTGTGTACAAGTGTCATCTTTATATCTTATCGAGCCTGGGACAGAGGGAGGAAGGGGGTAGGGAACAGGGTGTTCTTGCAGAATGGATAACGTAGAATGGAGTCAGAAGTAGCAGAAGTGAGAGGTCATCTAGGTCACAAGAAAAGTAACATAACAAAGCTATGGAAAAGTACTGGGTCTTGCCCATTAAGAACGCCCTGTCCCTCCTTCAGACCCTAAAGGTGCATAAATATCAAGTGTAAAGAATGACTAGGCATTCATTCTCTGCGAACTGACCTCCGTGCTGCGTGACGTCAGAGACACATTGATGAATCCAGATCTGTTGTAATAACTCTGTGCAACTATTGATGAGTATATCTTCGGAATAAATTGTTTGACTTTAACTAACATAATATCTTGTGTATGATTTATCTTTGAGCTTGTAGCTGCTTAGAAGACAAACCAACACGCAGAAGGTGAGACATCCCTGAGGGGATTTCCCTTCAATTGGTGACCCCGACGTGATCTTCCAAAAAGAGCGAAGCAAGCGACCAGAGACTGGACGACTCGGTGAGAGAGAAAAACAGGCCTGACAACATCAAAAGGTAAGCAGAACCTGTTAAATCAAATCTGCTAATTGGCATATTACTAAATTTAATCTCTCTTGCTGAGGAGTACTCCTCTCTGTTTTATTAGTTACATCATAGTCGCACAGTAAGAGGATTTGGGATCCTGGGGCTGGGAGCCCACAAAAGGTTAAAGTCCTTATGAATTAATGTTCTGAATTGTACTAACTGATATACTGAACTTGTATTAATAGTGTCATCAGAGGAAATTTAAAACTGCCTCAGATACCGTGCCTACACCGCTGACGAGAAATCGTTAGTAGAAGCTTGTGAAGGTGGGATCTGTTGTGGGGGCATGACGACCCAATTACTCTGAACACACTACTGTTTATGCATTATCCCTGAACTAACGTTGTGTGGTACACAGGTTGTACAGGGGTGGGATAAAATGGATGGGGAATTTGATAGAGAATGTGAGGAACTCGGTGGTTGTAATAAAACAGGTCTGACCTTTGGCCAACAGTGGGCCAAGGTGCGGACAAATGTCATCTGTACTTTCAGTCCGAGGAAGGTAGATGAGAAGGCCAAGGATTTAGATGACTGGTATAATGAAATGGTTAAAACTAAAGTGTTTCCATTCAAGGATTCCACCGCAGCTGTTACCCCGGCAATAAAGAAGTACGTATTAAAACAGCAGACTCAGTTGGCTGATGGACTAAAGAGAGTCCAAAATAGTAACATATTTACACGAGCAAAAGCAAAAAAACATGTTGAACAGCAGGCCAGTTTACTGGCTCAGGCCAATTGCGTTTACCTCGCCGCAGTAGCTGAATTGAGACAACACCTAAAAGGGTTGGAACTCCCGGAAGGATGTTTTATTGTACAGTATGTTGACGACTTGTTGGTGGCAGCACCCTCGGCCGAGGTATGTCTGTCCTTGACGCATGCGTTATTGTTGAGACTACATAGTTGTGGCTATAAGGTCTCTAAAGAAAAACTCCAGTGTTGCAGAGCGCAGGTATCATTCCTGGGAAGAGTGATTACAGCCAAAGGCACTGCTATGTCACCTGCACACAGAGAGTCGATTTTGCATCACCCGAAACCACAAACAGTGAAGGAAATGTTGTCATTTTTAGGACTAACTGGCTATTCCAGACAATATATTCCTAATTACGCGGGGGACACACAGTTGTTGCGACAAATGGTCACTATGGCGGGAATGAGAAACCTTACTGCTGAGTTAGAATGGTCACAAGAAGGGGAGGAGGGGTTCATACGGCTTAAACAGGAAATGGCGGCGGCAGCAGCTTTGGCTCTTCCGGATTATACGCAGCCTTTCCATTTAGACGTATCCGAGCAACTGTCAACTGCTCACGGTGTACTATATCAGAAACAAAGAGGAGAAAGAAAGGTGCTATACTATTGTAGTATCCTTTTGGATACTCCAGAACAAAGAGCAAGTCCCTGTGTCAGATATGCAGCAGCCCTAGCTAAAATAGTAGAGAAAGTCGGACACATTGTCATGCATCATCCATTGCACATTCTCACGTCACATAGTACTGTGGCTTACGTCACCTCTTCGTGTTTTACTCTCACACCACTAAGACAAACCAAGATCTTACAGATCCTTTCCAAACCAAATGTGTCATTCGTTCATGAAGGTTGCAACATGGCAGATGGTATGGGAGAAGGAATAGCGGAGAAGCATTCCTGTATGGAGAAATCAGAACCATTTGTAAAACTAAGACCAGGGCTGGAAGCCCTCCCACTGCCAGAACCACAGCTCGACCTTTACACAGATGGTTGTTGCTTTAGGCATCCTACTGAGGGACTAAAAGCAGGATATGCTGTTGTCTCACTTGTCAATCCCGGTAATCAGCCAGTTACTCTATGTGCGTCCCCATTGGAGGGTAAACAATCTGCACAGGCGGCTGAGCTAACTGCTGTGGTATGTGCGCTTCGTATTGCCGAGGGTAAAACTGTGAATATCTTTACTGATTCTGCCTATGTTTGTAATGCTATACACAGGGACATGTCTGGCTGGGTTCAGGCAGGGTTCAAAACGAGTGGGAATAAATCCATGGCTCATGAAGGCCTCATGAGGGATTTATTGGCTGCCGTCCACCTTCCGGAGAAGGTGGCTGTGATTAAGGTTAAAGGGCACTCAGAAGGGAGTGACCCGGAAAGCATTGGGAATAATGCCGCCGATGAAGCAGCTAAGGGAGCTGCAGGCTATGTTGTTAATAGTATGATGATGTTACAGTTTAATTCGTTTGATGAACTGGGTACCTTTTTAGATGATGTGAAAAAGGCTCAGGAGGACGCTCCTGGGCATGAAAGAAAAGCCTGGGAAGATGCAGGTGCCACTAACTGTGTGTCAGAACTTTGGACAAAGGATGGTAAAACAGTTATGCCAAACAGTTGGATTCCAACTATGTTGAAACAAACCCATGGGCTATGCCATGCTGGTGTGGCCATTATGATGTTTGCCCTTGATGCGTGGTGGTTCCCGCAGAAAAGGAAGACTGTTGTGGACTATGTCCAAAGGTGTGAAATATGTCAAGCGTGTAACATCAGACCTACAGACAAACCACCGGTGGGCAAATACCCTAAACCCCAGGGACCTGGGGAACAGGTGGTCATGGATTTCACGGATATGGGTGTCCGGGTGGGAGGGAAACGATTTTTGTTAGTCATAGTGGATGCCTTCTCCAGGTGGATAGAAGCCTATCCGACTGGAAAAGAGGATGCAAAAGCGGTCATAAAATGTCTGGTGAATGACTACATTCCTAAACACGGTTTCCCAAAACTCATTCGGACTGATAATGGCTCTCATTTTAAAAACAAACATTTGGGAGAAGTAGAGACTGTTTTGGGTCTGGAACACAAATATGGCTCGGTGTACCACCCGGAATCGCAGGGAAAGGTCGAGAGGGCTAATAGAACCATTAAAGGGAAGTTGTTAAAAGTCTGTAAGACCACAGGAATGTCCTGGCCTGATGCACTCCCTGTTGTTCTATTATCCATTCGCTCTTCTGTTAACTCGTCAACAGGGCTGACTCCGTTTGAGCTTACCTGTGGCAGACCCTTTCCCGGTCCTTTGCATCCTTTCTGTGTGCTTCCCGCTGTTGGGTACCGCCCCTATTATCAGTCGGTTAATGCTATTGTTTCAGCTTTCTCCTGTCCAGGTGCTCCTTATCCTGCTCCACCTCAGAGGTCAGAACTCAAGGCGGGTCCCCCTGAACACCTCTGGTTGAAGGTGTTAAAGAGGAAGTGGTCGGAACCACGTTGGACGGGACCACATCAGGTGACAGCAAGGACCTCCACAGCGGTTCAACTGAAAGGGAAAGGCTGCGTCTGGTGGCACTTGACACAGTGCAGTTCCACCAACGGTCCACCACCAGGAGGCGATCTCATCTCCGGCGGCATCGATACAGGGGAGCCAACACCGCCGGAAATCGCTCTGCAGGGACACCAGTCATCGGAACAGCACCTGGGGTAGATGCAAGCTTCTCTGCAGGGACACCAGTCATCGGAACAGCACCTGGGGTAGATGCAAGCTTCACTGCAGGGACACCAGTCATCGGAACAGCACCTGGGGTAGATGCAAGCTTCTCTGCAGGGACACCAGAGAAGACCAACTGACAGACACGTGAGATAACAACATCACGGTCAAAAACATTGAGTAACTGGTTGACTTTTTGCATTTCCAGTAAAATAAAATTGCATGTAAATGAGTTGAAAGAGATACAACAGGGTAAGAAGGTTTCAAGGTCTTGCTGATTTTACAGTTAAAATACGGCTTACAAGAATGAATAGGTAACTCTTCAGGTGGACATATATTCCATTATTTTTTATTTTTTACTGCTTTACAATATAAAGGTTGTAGTACTTTTCGTGCTCCTTGTTCTCCGTCATATAACAACTATAGTTTAGGGAACGTGGGGAGGGCCAGGGTTACTCAACATGGAGTTTCTGTATCAAGAAACCGAGGGTTCCGCAGAAGGGATGGTGTGATTTCATTTTAATTATGTTACAGGAACAGATAATACAAGGATTGTACCGTTCTTTGATATTTCAGTGTGCCAAGGGTGAACTTTAATAAGTTCAAAAGAGGAAATGTTGGAAATATCTCAGGATGTATTTTAAGATATGTCTCTTTTAAGTAGAAAATCTAGTGTTACATATGAAGTAACTGGGTCTAATCTCACTAGCAGACTGGTAGACGCCTAGCTATCAGAAAACCGTGTTTAGACTGGATAATGGCTTGCAAGGAATGTATGTATTTATGAAACAAAGATAGTCTATCTCTCTCTTTGTCTGAGTCTATACACTAATACAATCAAGTAGAAGTAGAGGTAATGAAGGAACTGGCCTTCTACCTCCAAGAGGTCAAGGCCCAGTTACGTGTTGGTTAATCTTGTGTGACAAAGAGATTTTCCAAACAGACGGGTTAAAGCATAATAATACAATTTATTCCGAACAATTAATGTTGCATAAGTAAAATAAAAGAGTTTACAGATATCTGGATCCAACCTACATGTCCCTGACAACATACAGTGCATGGGTCAGTTCGTGAAGTCTGAACCCCGAGCTCTCCCTGATCCAGTCTTTTATGGTTTACACAATATCAATAGTCATGAGGTGTGACGCGTGATGCCTCTGCTGCATTCCTCCTTCCTCGTTATCACCTTCTGGCTCCGTCCTCATGACCTTGGAACATAAAACATCATCTGCCACACTCCCCTCTTTTCTCACCCTTGACTCTATTCATAAAACATCCAATAGTGAGGCCTTTGTATGCATTTTTAGAGTATAATAAATCCAACAGATATTTTAGAGTATAATAAATCCAACAGACCCTCTTTTGAACTTAACTAAGTTCACCTACAGATAATGTTACATACAGATATATTTATTATACGCATAGATAATGTTACGTACAGATGTTTTAATTATAAGCATCATCATGTTACGTACAGATGTTTTAATTATAAGCATCTTCACACAACCTCTTCAGGATCAACATCTTCACTATCCCCCACCATTTCCAGGAGACCCTGTCTCTCCGCTTGGAACATGGCCATCTGATAAGGAGGAGGTGCATCCGGATGCTTTCGTTGCACAGCTGAAATGATCACACGCTCAGTGAGGTGGCGAATGCATGGAATACAACAACAACCACATAGTACTAAGCATCCACACACAGCAAGGATTGAGGAGAATAGAGATACCACCATGGACTTCCATTTCCCAAAGGTACGGTCTAACCAGTCGTTAATGGGGCTGTTGATACCTGAGTCATCGTGCATGGATTCAGACAGCATCCGGAGCCCCTCTAGCGCCTTAGTTACAGTCCCGTCCGGCGCTGTATTATTAGGGATGAAAATACAACATGAGTCTTGGAACATTGAGCATACACCGCCTTTCTCTGCCAGCAGCATATCTAATGCCATTCTATTTTGGATCACCATCAGTGACGTAGGAGCCATTTGTTCAGCTAGTCCGGCAATTGCATCACGAGTTAGATTAGTCAAACGGAGAACATTATAGTGGATGTAGTTAATGCGGTCAACATTTTTGTTAGGAGTGATAGGGATCAGAGCGCTCATTATAGGTATGTTTTCAAAACCTGCAGCTATTTGGTCAGCTAGTTTATATTCATTAGGGGAGCTACCTCACTACATCATTCTTTATAATCTTGGTTTAGCCTTCCCCCCCTTGTAGCCCACACCTTCCACCCTGCTTCTGAGTGAAAGCATTGTCTATTGTTAAAGAGTTACTTGTGATTAGCCAGTTTTAGCAGAGTGCAGAGGCGAGGATGATAAGTAATGTATCTAAACTAGTACAGTCTGTGCTTTCCCAGGTTATTCAGATTTATCTGAGTACACAAACTCTACACAAGGGTCATGGTATTTTCTCTCACATTCCCTAAAACATTTAAAATACATGACAAATCACATTAAGAAAGTTTGTACAGAAGAACGAGGACAAGAGAGGTAAACACAAATGCTACAGCAAACGCTACTAGCAGTTTGCCGTACTGCATGATGCTTCTAGTTTGTTTTCCTGCGCGCAACTGAAAAACTTTTATCTGGGTGATCCTATTTTATACTGGTTTGGGAAAGGAAGTGAAATTTCTCTCTGGTGGATTCTCCCCACCCCTGGTTTCTCTTTTTTATCTATTTTTATCTATTTTTGTCTATTTTTGTCTATTTTAGCATTTATTCTAAGCAACAATTTTTAATACAATGTGATATATAATGTTTTTCAAAAACCACCTAGATGAGTCCACCTAAACAACCATGTTAGCCTGATTTAACTGTAAATACAGGCAAGACCTTGTAACCTTCTTTCCCTTATGTGTATCTCATCACAGTCACAGTTTATACAGTATATGAAAAATAAAAAATTATACGTGACCCTCTTTTCACGTAGCCTGGGCTCCTTGTGGGGCTGCCTCCTCTGCTTCAGGTCCTGTCCTGCTGCTGGAGCACTGTGTTAGGTGCCACCAGTTGAGTCCTTTTCCTGCAAGCTGCACAGCTGTTGCAGTTCTGGCCAGAACCTTGTGTGGGCCTGTCCAACGTGGCTCCGACCACTTCCTCTTTAACACCTTCAACCAAAGGTGTTCCGGGGGTCCGGAGTCAGGTCCTGGAACGTCCTCTGTGACAGGGGTGACAGGTTTGTCACCTGTATAGGAGAGAGCTGACACAAGAGCATTAGCCTTCAAATAGTATGGTTTGTAACCGAGGTCAGGAAGGGGAGAGGGGTTTTGGGACGGCCCTGGGAAAGGTCGGCCACACGTAAGCTCAAATGGTGTGAGTCCTGTGATTGTGGATCATACACAGTGCCAAATTTGTGTTTTAGTCCCAGAGCCTTTTCAACAGATTGCAGGTCTTTATTTTTGAAATGTGAACCATTATCTGACCTGATCAATTTAGGAAACCCATGTTTCGGAATGTACTCATTCACCAGACATTTAATGACTGATTTTGCGTCCTCTTTTCCCGTAGGGTAGGCCTCAACCCAACGTGAAAATGCGTCCACAATTACTAGGAGGAATCTTTTCCCCCCAGCCCTTACTCCCATATCTGTAAAATCCATAAAGATTTCCTGTCCCGGGGCAGTGGGAGAAGGATGTTTTCCTGCCCTAGGAGTGATGGTCGGTCTGATGTTACATGTACTACATACGTCACACTTATTCAAGAAGTCAGTTATAGTAGCATGTTTCCGGGGAATCCACCAGTGGCGGAGATCTCGTAACATCTGTTTGTGGCTTTTATGGTCAAGTCCATGAGTCTGAGTCAGTATTGAGGACATCCAACAGGGGGGCATAACTATTTGATCTCCGTTATACCATATACCATCAAACTGTTCTATAGCTCCCTTATCTTCCCAGATGGTTCGTTCTGCTGCTGTGGCAGATTCCTGAGCTTGTATGATGGAGAAATCAGTTATCTCAGAACCGAGATCTGCTGTGGTCATGACCATCATAGTAGGTAAATACCCTGCCGCCTTTTTAGCGGCTGCATCAGCTGCTTCGTTTCCTATACTCTCTAAATCAGTGCCCTGACTGTGTCCTTTCACTTTGATCACAGCTACCCTCTGTGGTAACTGGATTGCTTCCAACAACTCTTTCATCAACTCCTCATGAGCCATAGGTTTATTCTGACTAGTCTTAAAACCCGCTTGCACCCAGCCAGACATATCTCTGTGAATTGCATTGCACACATACGCAGAGTCTGTGAAAATATTCACTGCCTTCCCTTCCGCTAACCGCAGAGCACAAACTACAGCCGTAAGTTCTGCTGCCTGAGCAGATTGTTTCCCATCAAGAGGTAACACATTATATGTCAGCCTTTGGCCTTCATATGTAAATGAGAAAATGTCCTGTAAATGATCTGCTAAGGGCAGGCAAAAGAAGGCGTTAGCCAAATCTATACATGTGAAAGATGTATGGGCTGGGGTGAGCATCGAGAGAGCAGAGTGGGGGTTCGGTACTGGTGTAACAGGAGTCAAAACCAGGTCATTGATGGCTCTTAAATCATGAGCCATTCTGTATGAGCCGGAGGGTTTGATTACTGGCAAAATGGGAGTGTTCCACTGAGAGTAAGATTTTCTTAATACTCCCGCCTTTATCAGTCCTTCAATCGTAGGAGAGATACCCTGGGCTGCTTCCACTTTATGCTTATACTGAGGTCTCCAGATAGGGCAGTAAGTCTTCATCTCGAAAGTTACCGGTTCCATGCTGCACCTGCCAACATCAAAGGGGCCCGTAGACCACAGTGAGGAAGGGAGAGCTGCCAACATGGAAGTGGCTCCTTCACCATCTAACATCTCCCTACCGTGGTGGCGTGTTAGTAACTCATGTTTGCAAAGACCTGACACTGCATTGTAAAAAGAGAGTCTATATATGTTAGAGGATGGTGAGATTGAAACCCCCAAAAGGGAAGTGGGAACCCAGTCTGTCAGAGCGACTGCTGCTTTAACCATGGGGCCTAAGTCTTTAGCCTGATGTTTTGGAGCTATGGCTAGGGACACATGGGGAACAGCTTCTTCTGACATGCGATACCATTGTTCTTGTGCTGGGGTTAGTTTTACTGCGGCTGCTACTCCTGCTGGTGCTATATAAACATCTCTTACCCCTATCCCCCAGGTTGTATCTAACAGGTTCTGTTGGAACTCATCTTGATACGTAAGATCATTATTTCTGTCATAATTCAGAGTGCAGTGGGGAGGATCGGGAACAGGGAGGTAAGGGTGTAGAGCCCTAATCCATGGTTGCCACATGTTGTAAAAGTCAATCAGAGGGTTTCGGTCGGCTAGCAGGGCCCAATATATGTCTGCACAGGGTGGTGGGGCATCAGGTGAGGTATCAGGACTCAACATGCACATGCGATCAGCACTGGAGGGCGAGGAGCACACCATTTCTTCTCCTCCGGGGAAACTCACTATCACAGCTTCTGGTGAACAATGTACAGAAGCCCCCAGTGCTGCCAAAACATCTCTTCCCAGGAGATCACGTGGACAATCAGGTGCATACAAAAAGGGGTGCTCCATCACCTGTCTCCCAAGCCGGACAGGAAGGGGAACAGTAAAAGGCAGTCTTTGTTCAGTGCCGGAAAATCCCAAAACGGAAACATAGTGAGAGGAAAGGGAACACATAGGTTCAGCTAAGGTGGAGTAACGTGCTCCCGTATCCACCATGAACCATCTTCGCTTTCCGTTCACTGTCAACTGGAGACAGGGCTCTGCCAGCCTCTACCCCTCCATCTCCGTCGGGCACCCCTATGGGAACATTCCTGGTGTATATGGACCAGGTGGAGGTCCCTGCGCAGAGTACCCGCTGTATGCCTGCATTGGAGCTAGCTGTTGGTTTGGTGGAGTCTGTATTGTTGGCTGATATGACTGCTGTGGAGGCCCTCTCATCTGCTGTTGTTGTTTCTGAGGACAGTCACGTGCCCAGTGATCCGGGCTTTCGCAGATGTAACAACTGCCTCCTCTTGGTTGGGCATACCCCCTCCCCCTGCCTCCTCCTCTCCCTCTGCCTCTATTCCGACCTTCATGATAAGGGGGCTGCTGATATGGGGCAGCTTGGTAAGGAACATGATACTGGGGTTGATACATAGCCTGTGACTGGCCCTGCAGTGGATAAGGATTCTGTGGCGGGGCTGGAGCTGGTGTTACATTTTGAGCCATCTGCGTATCTTTTTCTTTCCCTCCCTTTTTTTTATCTGTCGCACGAGTCCGTGCGTCTGCCAACTGTAATTTAGTCAACTGAGCTACCATCTCTTTTAATGACTCACTTTCCTCTTCCTCCTCCTTGGTTTCTGCATCCTGATGATGACAGAAATGTGTTTCCCATCTTGATGATTTTGCCCCTGCCATATCTGGATTCTCTTCCATCTTTCTCTTAACTCCTTCCGGAGCATGTTTTAACAGAGCTATTCTGAACAGAGACTGCTGTGATTCTTTATCTGAGTTCACCCCCGTAGCCCCCGCCCACTCTGTCTTTGCTCTTTCTATGAACGTGCGTCCACTCTCCCCGTTCTTAATCTTAAACACCAAGCTGTGGAGCTTGCCCGCTGGTATGGGATACTTTTGTCTAATAGCATTACCGAAGGAGGTAGCGTAGGGGTTAAAGTTCCAAAGTACCACCTAACACTTGAAACAATGGTGCCATAACTTCGTTTGTATAATCACTGTCCTGTGGGGTTGGTACCGGACTAGGGGTAGGAGGAGGATAAGGAGGGGGGTTGGGATGTGGGCCAGGTGGGTACTGCTGATGGAGGGACATATAATGTGGCGGCTGGCTAGTATGTGGGTTTGGTGGTGGGGGTGCGCTAGGACTGGGTGAGGGTTTCACTAGTGGTTTTGCTTCAGCGGTTTTTGCGTGGGTGGCTTTCGTCTGGCTGCCTAAGGCTGATAGTGCAGCCATCTGTATCACATTATATTTTACCAATTTACTTGCCAACTCGTCTTCTTTCTTCCTCAATTTCCTCCTTACAAACATATGTCCCTTTTCTTTGTCTTGTCTTGCTTGCAGCAGCTTTCTATGAACCACCTGTATTAATGCTCTCATCACTGGCATGAATTTGGCTTCACTTCCCGTGGCTGGAAAATGCCCTTCCTTCACTGTCATGTTATACCACTCATCTAGGTCTTGAGTCTCTTTATTTCTAGTCTTGGGATCAAATGTACAGATTACATTGGTCTTAACTTTAGCCCATTGCTGTCCAAATGATAAACGGGGAGGCCCACAGCCACCCCGTTCCTCACAGTCTTTGTCACATTCTCCGTCCATTCTGTCCAGTACTATTTCACACAGGTTTATTCAGTTTATGACAGTAACTAGATTCAGAGTAAATGGGTCGCTATGCCCCTCGCTGTGATCCTACCAACATAAGCTTCTACTGGACACTTTGATGTTCCAGCGATGTTGGCCCAGTATCAACAGTAAGTTTTAATTTTCCTCTGAATACTAGTTATTAATGTACACTCATACAGTTTTTATTACTAAACGGGCAGCTTTCCTCCTCTTAGTCTTTACCAAAAGGGCAGCTTGCTCCCCTAAATTAATTCAGCTTTCCTCCTTTTAGCTCTACTAAAAGGGCAGCTTTAATTCAGCTTTCCTCCTTTCAGCTTTACTAAAAGGGCAGCTTTAATTCAGCTTTCCTCCTTTTAGCTTTACTAAAAGGGCAGCTTTAATTCAGCTTTCCTCCTTTTAGCTTTACTAAAAGGGCAGCTTTAATTCAGCTTTCCTCCTTTTGGATTTACCAAAAGGGCAGCTTTAATTCAGCTTTCCTCCTTTTAGCTTTACTAAAAGGGCAGCTTTAATTCAGCTTTCCTCCTTTTAGCTTTACTAAAAGGGCAGCTTTAATTCAGCTTTCCTCCTCTTGGATTTACCAAAAGGGCAGCTTTAATTCAGCTTTCCTCCTCTTGGATTTACCAAAAGGGCAGCTTTAATTCAGCTTTCCTCCTCTTGGATTTACCAAAAGGGCAGCTTTAATTCAGCTTTCCTCCTCTTGGATTTACCAAAAGGGCAGCTTTAATTGAGAAAGTCTTTACTTCTGCAACATTTATCACTACAAAGGAGATTCAGCACAACAAGAGAGATAATTTAGAGTAAGCCAATATGCAGAGTTCGATAAAACAGGTTCTGCTCACCTTTAAGATTTCAGGGATCCCTTTCTCTCTCTCGCCGGTCTGTCCGTCCTTTGGACACGCTTCTCAATGCCGAAGATCACGTCGGGGTCACCAATTGAAGGAACTGGCCTTCTACCTCCAAGAGGTCAAGGCCCAGTTACGTGTTGGTTAATCTTGTGTGACAAAGAGATTTTCCAAACAGACGGGTTAAAGCATAATAATACAATTTATTCCGAACAATTAATGTTGCATAAGTAAAATAAAAGAGTTTACAGATATCTGGATCCAACCTACATGTCCCTGACAACATACAGTGCATGGGTCAGTTCGTGAAGTCTGAACCCCGAGCTCTCCCTGATCCAGTCTTTTATGGTTTACACAATATCAATAGTCATGAGGTGTGACGCGTGATGCCTCTGCTGCATTCCTCCTTCCTCGTTATCACCTTCTGGCTCCGTCCTCATGACCTTGGAACATAAAACATCATCTGCCACACTCCCCTCTTTTCTCACCCTTGACTCTATTCATAAAACATCCAATAGTGAGGCCTTTGTATGCATTTTTAGAGTATAATAAATCCAACAGATATTTTAGAGTATAATAAATCCAACAGTAAATAACATAAGGGTGTAAGAACATAGAATTATAATTGATCATACTAATAAAGGGATAATGTATGTAGAATATCTGTTTTATATGTAATAGTAATTCAATTGTAGGACTGGGTAATAGCATTTATGGTATGTGTGTACAAGTGTCATCTTTATATCTTATCGAGCCTGGGACAGAGGGAGGAAGGGGGTAGGGAACAGGGTGTTCTTGCAGAATGGATAACGTAGAATGGAGTCAGAAGTAGCAGAAGTGAGAGGTCATCTAGGTCACAAGAAAAGTAACATAACAAAGCTATGGAAAAGTACTGGGTCTTGCCCATTAAGAACGCCCTGTCCCTCCTTCAGACCCTAAAGGTGCATAAATATCAAGTGTAAAGAATGACTAGGCATTCATTCTCTGCGAACTGACCTCCGTGCTGCGTGACGTCAGAGACACATTGATGAATCCAGATCTGTTGTAATAACTCTGTGCAACTATTGATGAGTATATCTTCGGAATAAATTGTTTGACTTTAACTAACATAATATCTTGTGTATGATTTATCTTTGAGCTTGTAGCTGCTTAGAAGACAAACCAACACGCAGAAGGTGAGACATCCCTGAGGGGATTTCCCTTCACATGGCAGTGAGATTCTTTGTTCCTGTTTGTTACTCTCTCATCCCTGTATAATAGACAATCGATCAATCAATCGATGGAATAACAATAATAAAGTAAAATATTATCATCATTATAAACATTATAAATATAGCAGCAACAATAGCAAATTGTTCGATGAAATATGAGGTAGGAAATACATACACAATTATAAAATAAATACATAGTCGGGAAGCGTGCTGCTATGTGGAGCGCTACCGCGCAGTCGTTAAAGCAGCAGTGGGTATTGGAGCACATATGATTAAAAAAGGTAATTTTTTATAAAACTGTCACTATATCCTGACAGTAGTGTATGAGACAGGTAATCTTAAAAAAAAAAAATCATGTGCCTCTGTGTCCTCTGGTGCTCTTAATGGCATCTGCAAGATTGCACAGACCGGAAGAAAACAACCAATCAGAGCCGAGCTGGAGCCTTGCTGTCTCTGAGCAGCTGTCAATCACTCGCAAACTCCAATCAAACGGTCAAACTAGGCAGCGCTGATCAAATATGAATCAATATTCTGTTACTGTAATGCCTATTTCTCACCTCCAATGTTTTCAGAAACATCTTGTAGTGTACTGTTTAGCTGTAAAATGAGAAAATTTGTTACCCGGCAACCATGTTGAGATCAGCTGAGGAAATACCAAACACCGCCCACCGGCCGAAGCAAACTCTACAACTTCACAATAAGTGAACAAAATAATAACCATTCTTAAACAAAGGCCTATAAGTAGGTTTTACGTTTAAAGATTTCAACAGTTCCAGCAGCTCTCAGATCCTCAGGCAGACTGTTCTAGCGGCTCGGAGCATAATGTCTAAAAGCTGCCCCACCAAAAGTTTTAGTCCTGCACTTTGGAACAACTAATAGACCAGGAATTAGGACCATATCAAACATTATTCTCAAATTTACATTCATTATCTCTCCACTCCACAGCCCAGACTTGGTGTTGTTGTAAGTGCTTGTTTGAGTTTGGCAAAAACTGTCAATCCCCTCAGGATTCCAGGTCAAAGGATAATTTGGTCTCAGTCCATAGTCATGCTCTGCAGAGTCTGTGCTAGTTCAGCATATTCATGTATCCATTAGCAACAATAACCTTTCATACAGTGAAAAATGCCATCATTTACTTCTTTGGAACTGATTTTTTCAAATTGTTGTGGCAATTCAAAATTAGTTGTTGTCTAGAGTGACGAGAGAGAGAGAAAGAGAGAGAGAGGCGACAGAATGCACAAAACAAAATATTTGTCTATCAATTAAGGACCTTTAATGTGTGCACACATGGCGTCACTCCTAGTGAATGAGCGCCCTGCAATGCGTTATATACAGCCTTATAAAAGTAGTACAGAACCATAACACACCTCTCCACCGTGGCGGACTCTGAGGCTGTAGGGCAGGGGAGAAAAAATAAAAAGGGCACCAGCGCACAGAAAGTTTCTAGCATGTAGGGCAGCCTTTATTGCACTGGACTTAGGGCCTCCCTAGAGGGCACTTTATAATGTTTTCTCCATTTAAGCCCCCCCTAGAGGGCACTGCATCTCATTTTCTCTACTGGAAAGGCACCTAGAGGGCACTTTATAATGTTTTCTCCATTTAAGGGCACCCTGGAGGGTATGTAGAATACAAAAAAAAATAATAAGAAAGAAAGAAAATGATCATACCAACAAGTGGACAGTCAGAAACAAGTAGTATTTACATACAATGAAAAGCATAAGAAAAATAAATGATCAAACACTTGATGCCTTGATTTACATATTCAAAAAGGAGTGAGAAGAACTATAAACGTATTTAATCCCACCCCTTCTCCATAAGTCAATTATTAATTATTAACCAGCTTCCTTATTGAGCCATACATATACTCTATTTAAATTTTCCTAAATTTGTCTAACTATAATAATTATTATTTATAATTATTCTAACTATAATTATTACCTTTAATCTGTGTCACACAGAAATATAAATTAATTACTGATATAATTATCCTTATCAAAATATAAATTTGTTATCAATCCAGAATACCAATTCATTACTTATAATATAACTTAATCACAATACCATCACAAGTGTTTCACTCAATTGCTTCCGAAGATTTTTATTTTATATTGTAATCCAGATTTTTAGGGAGATATTAAATATGTAGGCAAACACTGTAGGGGTATCATGACTTAAGGTGCCCTTCTAAAGTATTCACCCAACTTTAAGTTTTGACTTGCCACTGCCACATCACACACAGCTTTTGAAAATACATTTTGAAAGGATCTCCTTTCCAAATGTCATACAATACATTGCGCTATAGGCTACAAAAAGTACTAAGAAAGTACTTCAATTTGTTAAAATATTTTCATTATTATTATCATTATTGTTATTATTATTCTACAGTTCGCTGCGCTCCATCTTCTCTTTGTGTTGTCGGACCTTCTCCGGGAGAGTCTGTGTCAGGAAGACGAACCGGTCCTTCTTCAGGTGTTGACCAGTTACCTGCTCCTTTACATCAATTGACATGTAGTCTTCTTCTGCTCCATAATTTGGCCAGTGGACAAGGCCGTCCCCATTAGGAGACCTACACACACACACACACACGTTATAAACAAGTCTTATCTTCATGTGTATAATAACTTGTAATCAGGGTGAATTCCTACCCTGTGCGGGCAAAGTTGGCCCAGTAGCTCATCATGGTTCTGCTCAACTGCTCATCATCTTCATCACATGCACCTAAAATAATGATACTCAGGTAAAACACTTTCCACTCTAGGAAACCCAGATCTCTGGTGGTCTATTGAAATAGTGATTTTTATATTGCATTTACCGGCTAATTTGACATGGGTAGTTGTGAAGCAGAATCCAAATACTGTAAGGATCTCATCTCCATGGTCACTCCCAACAAAGCTTGGCCTTTTTGCCTTCAGGAATTTGAGAGTATGCTGGTACTCATACAGGTATACAGGGGCACCTGCATCTAGTAGTAGACAAATGGGTGTGATCTGTCTCATTCAAACAATGGTTCTTAAATAGATTTTCAAAATCTTGTGTAAGTAAAATACCTCTGTGGACATTAGCAGTCTTAATGGCTGGAATGGTACACATTATATCTCCAAGCAGCTCAGTGAACCCATCTCTATTCTTCACACGATCTTCACCGGTTCCAATATATTCATCAGCCACTTCTTCGGGCTAGAGAAAATGAGCGACACATCTGTCAGATAAGTTTGAGCATGATGAAGCAGAGTAATATTGTAACGTCCAGCACTGTCTGCCTTACATTATGGTCGAACATGAACATCATGTTCATGACCAGCTCTCGATCTAATCCCTCTGTCCAGTTTGGAGGAGCAAGGGACTAAGGGAAGACATTTAAACATTTCAGACATGGATTAAAGCAAAACAATCATGTTTTC
Source organism: Sebastes umbrosus (assembly GCF_015220745.1). NCBI lineage: Eukaryota > Metazoa > Chordata > Actinopteri > Perciformes > Sebastidae > Sebastes > Sebastes umbrosus. The sequence continues at coordinate 22,384,562 of NC_051272.1, read as the reverse complement.
ATGGATTTATCTGGAAATCAGTAATCTCTTCAGTCACACAAATTTCAGTAGCATTCACACTTACATTAATGAGAAACCAGCCCCCTTCATCATCATTAATGCCGGTCATGAATGGTACAGTGAGAAGTTCATGTTTATGGAACAGCTCATCCACAGGTTTTGTCAGGAAGTGTCCATCAACATTTGGAGGAATTCTAAAATTTTGCGCCTTGATAGAATAAAATGTGTAAAAGAAAAAGTTGAGATAAAGACAACTCAATATATAAAAATGAAAATTTCATAGACATCTTGCAGAAGACAATATAGAAGAATCCAATCCATCAAGTCAATCTATATCAGTTTTGCATAAAATATCTCACCAGCCCAATAGCCACAATAGTGTCAATATCGAGGTTTCTCATGCAATCAGCGATCTTCTCCGTGCTTTCGAGGCTACAGCCAGATATATTTGCTACCATCTGAGGAGACATATGTGGGATTCATCTCAACAATTTAGAAAAACAAATACATTGTGCTGTGATACTCTCAATTTTATACACTGAAGAATGTTAACATGCAAAAATACACAATTTAAATCAACCTGCGCTATTGGTAGAGGATCATTTGCAAGGAGCATATCCATTACAGCAGTGCCGCTCTCAGCAATGGCATGGTGGAACAGGCCATCAGACAATGGTGAGAGAAGCTGTTGATTCAAGCAACAGAAGAAATGAAAGGTTTGTTGGACAGAAGTGACTTTGCAGTTACATCAACTGTGTAATACTTGTAAAAAAAGTGAGCTTATTTAAGTGCTTTATCAGCAGATTGATCCTTACCAGGAGGGATACGCTCGTTCCGCCTGCAGACTCCCCAAATATGGTAACTAAATCTGGGTCTCCTCCAAAGCTGTGAATGTGCTGCTGGATCCACCTCAGAGCTTGAACCTGGTCCAACAGGCCAAAGTTCCCTGACATGTGCTCATCACCAGTGCTGGATAGAGCATAAAATCAAAGTCTACAGCAGCTGATAAAAGTGACCCAGTTTTGAATTTCTGTTCAAAACTAGTAGAATACAATCATAGTATATTCATTCTAACTGTGCTTAGTGATTTGAGTTGTTTTACCTGAGAAAGCCCAGAAGTCCCAAGCGGTACTGGATCAGAACCACAACCACATCCTGGTAAGCAGCCAGAGCAGAGCCATCATATGTTGAAGCTGACCCGATAGTAAACCCTCCACCATGGATCCAGACCATGACCTGTTAAAGTAATGAAAGACCTTGATATTTTCCACAAAGCATAAAGCACATTTTTACTTAGACTTTAATCTGATTAAAACATAAAACTGATGGTGACAAAAACAGGACATCAGTGTCTTTGCAGTCTGGTTCTAAATGGGCATCATGACTCATATTGCCATTATGGATTCTTCAAAAAGCAATCAAGTCAACTTCTACATGTCCAAAGTTATCCAAAGCTAAATCTCAAACCTGCATCAACTTACTGGGAGCTTGGCATTGTGAGCTCTGTTTGCAGGGGTGTAAACGTTGATGTAAAGGCAGTCCTCTGAGATGTCTGGGACATCTACCAAAATGCCACCGACTTTATGAAGAAAATCTATAAAATACTGTTTATGTTGAACACACCTGAAAGAGAGACATGTTTTTCTAGTGAGTATGGAATATAATTTCTCCAAGTGTGGTATGCAACATCTGAAGCACATGAAGGACTTACATGGGTGGCTGCCGGGTGGCGTCTCTCACTCCTTCCCATCCCTCTACAGGCTGGGGTGCAGCCAGTCTCAGAGCAGGGCCTACAGGTGGCTTGGCAAATGGGATACCCAGGTAGGCGTGGACCCCAGTCTCCTTCCCCTTTACACTCACATACTGACCTCTCAGGCTCCCGAGCTTTGTGTGGACTTCAGGTGCTGTCAGGATATTAGGAATGAATCAAAATCATAATGTAACGCAATTGATCAGTTCAATTTCCCAGCAAAAACATGTATTATAGCTTATTAACAAATATAATTCCTCCATGTATGCAGCATTTGGTTGTTGTCACATATCCAGATTGTATCTAGATATGATTTAACCTGATTACATTTATTAATATGTGTCTCCAGTGTCCACATTGAGATCCGATTGAGATCCGATGGCTCAAGACAATCCGATAGACAACGAGCTACAATCTCATTTTCAGCAAAATGAGCCTCCTCCGAGCTGGACACGTATCATTGGTCGTTTTGTGCAGCCGGCTGTCAGATGAGTGAGCAGGGACCTTCTACAATGTGCAACACAGAAAAGAGATGCTATAAAAATATTCTATAACTTCACTGTTGTACAGTGTAGTGATACCATAGACTGTATATAAAGGTGGACGACATGACAGCTCCCCAAAAGTGAAGCTAAAACATCTCAATCGCCCCCTGGTGGCTGGCTGCAGTATAGGTCATAAATCCCGACTCCTCCATGTTAGCGGATGGGACATGGGCCAAACTAAAAAGTCAAAGTACTCCTCAAATACATTTTTCCCAAAGATGGTTTCTGTCATTTCAGGTAGTTCTAATCAAGTGAATTCAAGTGTTCATTTTTCTGATAAGCTTGGTTTTAATTAGTTATTTGATCCTATAAAAAGAGGGTGAGACGTCATGATTGGCAGCTGTGAGTCTCTCTTGCTGACAAGCTGCGGCCGTGATTGTCTCACGATTGTTTCAGGCGGGTGACCTCGATACCGCGGCTCCAACGCTCAATCACTACAGCGCAGACTCTGGCTCCAAATGACGTCAAAATCTCAAGAAGGCAGCTCCCGTATCCGTGATATTTTAGCTTCACTTCTGTATAGTGGGAGGAAGTGGAGATGTGACGTCCATGTTTACATACAGTCTATGAGTGATACCAAAATCACCTTTATCTCTTCCTGGTTATACTACAACACTAATCTTGAAAAAATATGCTTTTGCATAATTTTGACAAATTTCTTTTGACAAAATATTCAATAACTTCACTGCTATACAGTGTAGTGATACCAAAATGTCTTCACACATTAAGAGTCTCCTGTTGGTTATATAGTGCAACATTTAATATGGAAAAATGTTGCCTTTTTGGTGACTCTTTTTTGGGAAAAATATTCAATAACTTCACTGTTATACAGTATAGTGTTACCAAAATCACTTTACACATTAAAGGTCTCCTATTGTTTATACTACAACACTAAGTTTGGAAAAATGTGATTTTGCAAAATTTACTAGAATGTTTATTGTGAAAAACATCCAATAACTTACCAAAAAACAATATTTTTCCCACTAATAATTCTCCAAAATGAATGTGATTTATATTTAGATATTTAGCTAGAAACAGGGCCACAGACAATGAGTCCTGTAGAGACATGTTCTCTGCAAAACGCCCTTCTGTGGTTGCGATAGAGTGGAACAGACTTCCAGTGGAAAATCAAGTTAGTCCCGTCATAGGTTTAAACATGCATGTACGTATGTATGCACATTTAAACATCCATGTACGTATGTATGCACATTTAAACATCCATGTACGTATGTATGCACATTTAAACATCCATGTACATGCAGAAACCCATACCGGCAAAAAATCCAAATAAGCCTTCCTCTCCCTCATTGTCTGCCTTGTTGCAGAGGTCTCTCCTGACAGTTTGGGTCTCATGAGGCCAGTAAAAGAAATGATAAGTAGCCTAATTATAACTCGCAATCATGTCAGTAAAATGATCACCTCTATTGATGTGCAATAAAATGCAAACAGGTAGCATCAAGTCAACAACAGATATGAGAGATACATTTAAAGAAGATAGGCTATACTATAACTTGAGAAGGCCTCTGCTATTCAGACTAACAGTGATGTCAGATCTACATCTAAAAATCACTGCGTGCAAATTGATGATGCATTAATTGTGCAAAGAAATGAGTTGTCTCCTACTCACCATGTAGTTCTGCAGCAACATAGAGAAATAAAACAAACGCCAGAGGGAAAGTGTGTTTTACACGGATCTTCATGGTGGTTGTCTCTGTGTGGATTTCGACACTTCTGGGTTGTGAGAGGAGGAAGCAGCAAAGACAAAGTGACGCCTGCAGAGGAGCTTTACCCAACCTTGAACAAGGTAGTGCTGCACTTATAATGCTACGTGCAAGATAAGGCGTGGTTTTATACAGCAGCTAGTCACATCAATAGAAGGCAGACTTTTTTAATACATTTTTATTTTTTTTTTTATTTTTTTAATTGTTTTAATTTGAATAACATTGCAAGGCATATAAATTACAGAGCAAATAAGTAGTCTTCTATTTTTCATCCATTTTATTCCTCCCACCCCCTGAAAATAAAGGACATAACCAATAGAACACTAATTGTGATAAGACTTAAGGCAGTAATGACACCAAAATTAGAAACACACTAGACACATGAAATAATAAAACACATACAATATTTACATATACACAAAAAAATATAATAATAATAATTGCTACAACAGTTATACCTAGATATACAACAATGTAGTAGCTTGTTCATTCATCTACAATATACAGTTTTTTAAACTTAATTTTTATTGACACATTTTGATGACAACATATAAACCAAAACAAAAATCAAAACCCCATAACCAAATTCAACAAATTCTTCCCATTTATGTTGACATTTTAAATTATTAGTTGGCAATTTCTCCATGTGGATAAAAGATGAATCACTTAAAAACAATTAAGATCAATTAAGAAACAGATGTTGTAAGCATTTATAATCCAGAGCATGGCAAGAGCACATGTTATTTTTTTTCAATTTGAATCACCTAATCACAGTTTCCAAAGCATACATTTTCTGAAAGCAATTGTTCATGTAGAAATGGAAAAATAGCCTAAATAGTTATCTGTTACAGAATTGCTATAACAGTTATAATAGCTTGTTCATTCATCTAGTCCAGGGGTCAGCAACCTTTACTATCAAAAGAGCCATTTTAGGCAAAAATAATTAAAAAAAAATCTGTCTGGAGCCGCAAAACCTTTGAGCATTGTGATGAAGGTAACACAGTTTATAGTCTAAGTGTATAGTATATAAGTCTAATACAGTGAGGGCCAAAGTGACAATGTACTACGGAGTATTAGGGTCACATTGAGGGAAAAAACATATGAGATTTCCAGAATAAAGTCATAATATTACGAGAAAAAAGTCATAACTTTACGAGAATAAAGTCATATCTCTACGAGAAAAAAGTTTTAATATTACTAGAATAAAGTCATAACTCTACGAGAAAAAAGTTTTAATATTACTAGAATAAAGTCATAACTCTACGAGAAAAAAGTTTTAATATTACTAGAATAAAGTTATAACTTTACGAGAAAAAAAGCAAATAACTCGTAAAATGATTACTTTTTAATATTGACTTTATTCTCATGATACTACGACTTTTTTCTCTTAAACTTATGACTTTATTCTCATAATATAACAACTTTTTTTTCTCATAAACTTTTGACTTTTTTTAAAAAAAGGAAAATTGTGTCCTCAAAGTACATAAAGGTTTGAAAAAAAGGATTTGACTAAAAAAAAAAAAAAAAACTTAAAGGAAATGCTTTATAAAAGTTAGTAGTTAGTGCTGTCTTTATACATCTATGAGCTATAGTGTGACTGAGTAGTTAAATCAATATTGCATTTATATTTACCATAGCTAACTAACTATTTAATAACAGCCTAGCTATTTCATAGCCACATGTTGCTGCTGTCAAATGACGAATTGAAATGTATTTCACAAACATTATTAAAAACTTTACCACACAAAGTTTCTGTCAATAGACACGCATGTGTAAGATCTAATTACTTCCGGTGCACTATGTGGTGAAATGCGGGCCAGTGGCGCAATGGATAACGCGTCTGACTACGGATCAGAAGATTCTAGGTTCGACTCCTGGCTGGCTCGTAGTTTTTTTCCTCCCCTCTCCTCTCTATTCTACCAGTGGACATGCAAAGCAAAGCGATGTAAAAAGACTCTGACAAATGTTACAATTTATATATCAACATGAAAACTGCACTCTGGACTATCTGCATCTACCTGCAACCACCTCTCCTAACCACTGGTGCACTTTAAACTTTAAACTCACTTTACACTGCATCCCATATACCATTTTATAGACTGCACATATTACATCTATTTATTGTACACTACATTTTTTTTTTTATTGATGGACGGTACACGCTATGTCCATTCACTATGTTCATTCACTTTGTATATTCTGTATTTCTATTTATTGTTTTATAATCTTTTTGTACACCTGTACCTCTGTATCTTTGCTTTGCTGCTTTGACACCTGAATTTCCCCACCGGGGATTAATAAAGGTTCATCTCATCTTATCTTAGTCTGTTTATTGTCAATACTGTATATACTGCTCCTATTTTTAAACTTCTTTTTATTTAAATGGTTCATATTTTATTACACTTTGTTTAGCTCTTTTTTACTGTGTTAGCTGATGCATCTTGTTTTTTACACTATCCCCTTTGCTGCTGTACACTGTAAATTTCCCCACTGCAGGACTAATAAAGGAATATCTTATCTTATCTTATCTTATCTTATCTTATCTTATCTTATCTTAATCCAAGTATCACAATATAAAAGTAATATATCTGATGACTTTCCGTTACTTTTGGATTATCTTAATATAATCAGTTCAGTATAGTTATGCCTTCCAGCTGTGAAAATCTTGTCCTGTGAGGAATTGAACCATTTGGCACATGTTCCTGGATTTTTAACTTGGAGCAATTTTCTTCTTTTAAAATTAAAATAAGAGAGTATAAACTCTCTGTTTACTTTTTATGTACATATCAGATATATACTTAAATCGAGGATTAAAACCTTTCTGTTCGCCACTGCTTTTCCCAAGGTCATTTAAAGATGTGACTGTTATTTTTATGAATTGTCTTATTTTCTGTTTTATCTTTATTTTTTATGTTTATGCTCATGTAAATCACTTTGAATTGCCCTTGTGTCTGAAATGTGCTATATAAATAAACTGTCCTTGCCTTGCCTATATTGACAATATTACTGTAAAGACAAGGTCGTATTTTTAAGGACCACCTCACTGATTTTAAACCTTGTTCCTCACGTACACCATTACACTTGTCACTCTGCATTTACTTGGAAGCCAATCACTGTGGCAAATCTCGAATAGTACTATTATGCACTATAATAGCACTGTGAGCTTCCATGCAGGTGCTGGTCTGACCATCAGGCCCAAGGACACTTTGACTTCCTGAGCCGCAGCTGCCGCAAATAATTACTTTTGATTGAAGATTGCACTTATTTAACGAGGCTAACGTGAATGGAAAGCAAACTGTGCTGATGTGTCATGTCCCTGTGGTTCTGTGTCAGACTGTATTGATAAATGCTCTGATTGGTCATTCATGTTTTCAGTAGCTTTGCTCAGTGGTTCTTGCTGAGCCAGATAGAGAATAGTTCATTTCTAAAAGTGAAAACCTAAATGAAGTCCACATTGTTGTTACTGTGTTGCTATTTTCTGTCATTTGTTGGTTTTGTTGTTTTCAGTGGACTTGTTGGGAAGATTCTTGTTATCTTCAAAGGCAAACAGCTGTGGGTTCATTTACCATGATAAAGCTGTTAGTCTGCATTAGCTAGATGGTACCATGTGGTGTCCAGAAAAGTGTGTCTCATGCTTTGTTTGTGTGGTGGATTAAACAGCTAAGATACGCTGAGAGCAAACAGCCAAACCACTTATTCAGATTTTTAATATCTTTCATAATAACACCGTTTTGCCCACAATTCACCTACTTCTCCTGCACTGCCACAAGGGTGTGCTATTGTATTACATGAAGTATTTCAGTGGCTCTGTACCAGTGTGGTATTTATCAACCTGTGAAGGAAAACGAGGTAGAATTTACCTACTGCCCAGGATCTCAGTGTTATTAACAGGCTACAGGTTTGCTGAAAGAGAGCTGTGTTAACTGTGTTTGAATAACTGTTCTTTCTCCTTTTTCCTCTAGATGATTACCCAGTGGGCACCTGGTTGGGAGACGAGAACAACCCAGAGATGCGAGTTTGTTGCCCAGTGTCTCCAGCTGACATACATCCTATCACCACAAACTGCCGCACAGCAGAGAAAATGGCACTGACGCTGTTAGACTACCTGTTCCACCGGGAGGTCAAGGCCATGTCAAACCTCTCTGGCCAGGGCAAACATGGCAAGAAGCAGCTGGACCTGCTCAAGATCTACGGCATTCGCTGTGAATCCTCCTGCTTGGACATCATAAACATGCAGTATTATTAACAAGTGTGTTAGTTTTATGCCACCTGCTTCACTTTGTGATAGATTTTTGACAAAGTGGTGGTAGACCTGGTGGTAAACATTATTCCATGACAAGCCGGTTTACAAAAAGGAGTGTCTTTTTATGTACCATTAACTTCTTGGCAAAATGGCCCACTAACCACTGTTTATCTCATGATTATCACATTATCTCGGCATAGTCTAACACTAATGCTGCTCAATACCTTTGCAGATGCTTTGCAGGAACACAGTGGCCTGACTGGAATCGGGTATGTGAGGCACTTTTTGCCAGACTGTGCGAGGAGTATAGTTGAACCAGGCGTTTAAATGGAGTAAGGCACGAGCGTTGGAGCCTGGTCATCAGGGCATACAGTACCTCCACATCCAGGCAAGTCATTTTGAACAATGCCATGGTGATGGAGAGGACCACGATCCAGCTCCCGGTGATGAATAGTGCAACAATCGCTCGTTTGTGAGTTAATAAACACTTGGTGAGGTAATAACCTAGTATTGTACTCTTATATTACACTATGGTATACAAAATTGGAATATTTTTAGGTACTGCAAACGGGAAAGGAAACAGGAGAAAGGTGTGATGGAGCAGGGCATTTCTACTCCAAACATCACCTTAGTGAGCCCAGAGAGCCAATGCCAGTGGCTCCATCTGCTGGTCTTAGGCCATCTGGGCACAGGCGGGAGAGGTCTGGGCGAAGGAAACAGAGGTCAGGGAGCTGCCTGGAGAGGTGGCTCGAGAGCTGCAAGGAAAGGTGTCCTAAGACCAGCAGATGGAGCCACTGGCATGTTAAGTCTTTGTTTCAGCTGGGCCATCACTGCAGTGTTAGGGGTGGCAGGGTCCCGCTCCCTCTGACACTGCTTGCAGGTGATGGCGTCACTCTTCCTTGAGTATTTCCTCTTCCTTTTGCCACTCTGCTCCTCCTCCTGTCTTTTCCTCTTGAGGTAATGCTGGGTGGTGTAAGGCACATCTGTCAGGGAAGAACCTGCAGGAACCACAGATTTGGAAGGCAGGCAGGAGAGGTTGGGCTGCACACACAGACAATATCACCCCACCGTTTGGACAGCCTTAATAATAAAGCCAATTACATCTTTCATATCATTACAACACGGCATATGAGGCGATGCTCATCAGCGATATTTTGGTAGCGCGTTAACTTTACTATTTATAGCAACGATAGCTCAACGATTCTTAATAATAAAGCCAATTAATGATAAATGACCGTCATTATGGGTTATGGGTGACACGGGTTTCGAAGCAATGATCATCAGTGAGTTCCCCGTGTGAGTTCAAGTCCCATACGGGGCTAGTCTTGGGGCGGCTGTAGCTCAGTCGGTTGAGTGGTCGTACTTTAACAGCAAGGTTATTGGTTCAATCCAAGGTTTGTCTTTGCATGACATTAGAGTCGTTGTGCAAGTCACTGAATCCCAAGTTGCTCCCCGGGCGCTTTACAGCAGCCCACTGCTCCTAAATGCTTAGGATTGGTTTAATGCAGAGGTCAAATTTCATGTGTGTACCTGTAAGTATATGACGAATATAATTAAGGTTAAGTTGTGAGGCCCTATGGTCTTTCAGCGAGTACTGCAAGCTGTTCATTGGTCTGCATAAACATATGTTCTTGTGTGTGGATCACGTGGCTTGATAGATTGTGTACTGGTAATATATGGTGGATCATATTTTCTAGACTCCAGCCTTTTCTGTATTTTCCTACGGAGCACAGCACAGCAGTGAGCAGAACCAGTTCAGCTGCTCTCAAAAACGATTTCCACAGTGAAAGTTGCTGCAGTAGCAGGAGGTTGTTTAGGCGAGCTCAAATCCTTGTATACCTCTCACGTACACACATCTCCCACTCCCTCCCATCCCTCACTCACTCACAAACACACACCCATCCATCCTATAGTGGAACAGTTGGCCTTGAACGGTATCCATTTCATCTTTTGATGCACCATGTCTGCTTCAAAATCCATGAAAACCACACACGATTACACAGTTATCTGCCCTGCCAACTGGGCTATCAGTAGTTTGGGGGTGGAAGCCGTTGGCACTTTGCCTCACAGGCGTTATAAACTGTACCGTCAGCCTGGCTGCCAGCGCTTTTGAAAGAAATCGTGTCAGCTTTGACTTTAACTGGCTGAGACTGAATGAGGTCATTTTTAGGTATTGTGTTACATGTCTAGAGTGTCCATTTTGTAACAGCTGCATGCGATGTGTGGCCGACTGCAGCCTCGGTCCAAAGCTGACCACCTATTCGCCGCACATGGCCGGGCGGTATGCTGTCAGAGACAGACATGGTCCAACTGGAGGAGGTATGAAGGGGGTGGGGGGGTTGGTGTTGCACCCCTGGGGTCTTTGTGTATGTGCCAAGAGCCCATATGCACATGTGGTGTGGTGAAAAAATGGACTTGCATTGTTTGATCCATGAATGTGAGACTGTGGCGTGAATCACACATTGAGGCTGAACAGTCACTCACTGAAGGATCTTTGTTACGACGATGCAATTATGCGAGATATCTTACATTTTGTAGCTATTATTGAGGTGAAAGCACTCTTTGTTTCACAAACAAAGTTCTCACAGTGAACAAAGCAAAATGATCATAAAAGCCTGCTGACAGTCATTTAGGAAATGCACACATTATGACCAGTGGCAGTGTTTTTGTTGCAGAAAATACTTTCCCATTGTAAAACTTGAGGCCGTTTAGCAGCCTGGAAAATGTTGCACGATGTGTCAGCATAGTTCGAATGAATGAGGCAAAGGCCAGACTCGCCTATAGCTGCGAGCTGGCCGGGCTTTTGTGTGTGAAACTAGCAGGCAAGACACTGGATAACAAGAGGGGGGGGGGGGGAGCTAATTATTTTTAACAGCTTAACACTCCAATCAAATGAGCTTTCTGGAGATTTTTACACACTGTTGTGGCTCACGTGTCCGGGGTATATTAAACCTCTCAGCAGAATGTCGCCTTTGTCTGCCTGCATTTCACACTAACAGGAGGCCTGTGAGGTATATACAGTACAGTCCAGTCACTCACCCACCCTGATGACACAGACAACAGACCATACAAGCAACCGAAATCCTCCCCAAAATATACATTTTCTTTCTTGTAGCTTCAGCATTTTGGGGGTTTTATACTGTGTGTGAAAAAGAAGCAACGTGCTGTATTTATACAGTGGAAAAGTTTGCAGAGCTTATGAAAAAGACGTTAGCGGTCATGAGGGAATTCTTGTCAAGGTAGCTCAGAATAGATTATGTCCTTTTTTCCATACTCAATTGTTTTCCTGCTGCAGAGGACCAGACTGTTTTCAAACTAGAGGGGATGCATCAAACATTAAAAACAAATCATGCAGCCAAAGAGCTCTTCCTCAAAGATAGAGAAGTCACCTCCTGATAAACCCAGATTGTTGACAACAGCATTGACAGTGCAACTAAACAGAATAATGCACTGATCCCAGCAGACAACTCCAAGTCTGAGAAGTGAAGTCAGTGTAGAAGTGCCTTAAACTTGTATTCTTTCTAACAGCCAGCAGGGGGCGACTCCTCTGGTTGCAAAAAGAAGTCTGATTGTATAGAAGTCTATGAGAAAATGAGCCTACTTCTCACTTGATATATTACCTCAGTACACATTGTAAACATGAGTTTATGGTCTCAATCGATGGTTTCAAGTCTTCTTCAATACAGCATGATGTTCATTTAGTAAATTATGTTCCCATTTAGAGTCAAATAGACCATAAAGCATGGTATGCTTCAGGGCGTGGCTACCTTGTTATTGACAGGTCGCTACCACGGCGTTGTCCGCTCTGGGAGTTGTCCGTGTTTTCTTCTTAGAACTTTAACCCTTTCACAGTGCCGTTCTCTATGCTTGACCTAATATTCTGTTTGGTCTTTCTTTTTGTTCATCTTTAACAGCCCAAAAACAATACTTAACATTGTTTTATTAACTTGATACTATCTAATCTTAGGACAAAATACTGTATATTTCTTTGTCTGAAAATTACATTTTTGGCAAACAAAAATAATATACTGTATAATTCTTCATGCATAGCCCATAGAATTTATTAAACGTTATATATTTCCTTATTTAGTGTAATAACAATACTGTATGTATTTCTGTATTTTGTCACCTTCTTCAAATGTTTCACATTTCAAGTTTCTTTATTATCATCATATGCACAACAATTACAACCAAGCAGTTGTTGGCAATGGAAATCTTGGATCTCAGGTTCCCTTAAACAATGCTCATTAAATATATATATAAAAAATGAAAACCACACAAGTAAAAGCAACATGAGAATCTAAGACACTAAATATAGGGCTAAAATATAACTTAAATAAAATATAAAATAAGTCATGTAAATTGTGGTAGACAGTATTTCAAAGGGATAAACTGAATGTTAACAGGAATGTAGTATAAATATGCATAATGACAAGTAATAAATATATATATATATTTAAATGTTCAAGTCTAGGGAAGGGTTACCATTTCAAGGCTTTTTCTACATATTGGGTTTTAACATGGAAGAAGAAGTTAATGAGACAACATTTTTGGATGGAACAAATTTGAATCATTTTGCAATTATTATTGGTACTTTTACACGTACAGCAACATGCAAACAATGAGAAATGAGCCAATGTAAACAAAACACAAGGATTGAACCTGCCAAATTTAGTGAATTGAGGCAGAAACTTTTCTTGTTGACATTATTGTCAACAACAAATTCCTGGAATTTGTGTTTAGAGGATATTCACAGGAATGGAAACAATGGTCTTACTTCCGATGAGCTGTTGTTTTCCTCAGCAAGTATACTATGAGTTAATGTCTGCAATTTTACTGCTAGTATAAAAAATACCTAACATGGTAGATTGATAAAGAGATGTTCCAGAGATACGTAGAGGCAGCAGAGAGCGCGTACTGAGTGTATCAGTCTGATCTATGAGTGGTAGGTACGACCATTTGGAAGTGATTTATGTCCCATTTTGCACTGATCCATAACCCTCCATTTGACAGGGTTAACTCACATCAATCACTTCGCCTGAAGGTCCTCCTCTGCTCGCAGAAACCACTTTTTCTTTCTCTGCTGTTGACTAAATAATAGGTTCTGGTTTCTTGTACCCAAGAGACGTGTAGACTAGCCCTCCTCCTGTCAGAGGAAGATACAATCTCCGGACAAGAGTAAGAGGATGGGAAATTCCTAGACACTTGGTTGCATACTCTCTATTGCTGGGACTCAATGAAAATAACTGCTGTTGTGATTATCAATCATTCTTTCTTTGCATGAGGTGTGACCACAAGAAAGGCCCACTATTGTCCAGCTATTCATCCTTCAAAAGGCCCTCAAAACCCCAACAATGTCCTTCCCCCCAAAACATCTCCACCCCTCTGTCTACCTGCTCTAATTAATAAGAGCTAGTCTAAGTGCTGCTGTTGTGTTGAGCATGCCTTCCTGTCTGGGCTACAGACAGTGTGTGTGTGTCTGGATATCTCAAGTCTATTTGTTTGATTGTGTGTGTGTGTGTGTGTGTGTGTGTGTGTGTGTGTGTGTGTGTGTGTGTGTGTGCGTGTGTGCTTCAAACACACTCAAATATGCCAGTCTATTAGCGTAGCAAGAGGGGCACTCCATCCAGTCTGTCTGGTGGTATAGTGCTCCTCAAACACAGACAAAACCACTTCAATAGGCCAGCACAATGAGAAGCTTTTATCACACTATAGTCCCTGACAAAGCTCTCTGGTCTCCATTTCGCATCTGAAGATGTTCTTATTTTATAATAGAGTACACTTATATTCAAATGTTCTCATGTTATTTTCAAGTACATCTTTAGCCATCCACTCAGTGCCTAATAATACTCAGCTTTGAGATGAGGATTTAGGGGAGAAATAGATGCATTTCATGAACTTAAGTGAATATGTCTATTTAATATAGACGTACACGTCTTTATTTTACATGTCTCTGGGCTTGTCCAGGTATGCATTTCTTTAGTCAGCATCCAAACAGGGTTAGGTTATGACAAAACATCATAAGCCTATTCCATTTTTTATGTATACTTATATACTTTACTAACTAGCTATTAGTTATAGTTATTAGTTACTAGACGAAAATGCGGACAACACCAAGACCAGACAACGCCGTGGTAGCGACCTGTCAATCACGAGGTAGCTACGCCCTAAAGCATCTCCTGCTTTATGGTCTATTTGACTCTAAATGGGACCATTATTTACTAAATGAACATCATGCTGTATTGAAGAAGACTTGAAACTAGCGATTGAGACCATAAACTCATGTTTACAATGTTTACTGAGGTAATAAATCAAGTGAGAAGTAGGGTCATTTTCTCATAGACTTCTATACAATCAGACTTCTTTTTGCAACCAGAGGAGTCGCCCCCTGCTGGCTGTTAGAAAGAATGCAAGTTTAAGTCACTTCAGCCTTGGCTTCACTTCTCAGACCCGGAGGTTGTCCACTGAGTTATACATTGCCCTTGAGTGGTTAGGGTCAGGATAGGACCTGAACAAATCGGGTAACCGGTACCTTGTGCGAGCATGGACATCTGGTCAATCTTAGCGCTTCAATGCTACGCAGGGCGGGTCTTACTAAGAAATGCAGTCATAATAAAAGATTCATAATAGGCGGGATAGATCAACAGAAAGTGGCTGCTCTGAAATGTCCAAAGTAACCATCATGCATTTCTCAACTTTCATGTCAGAAAACTCTCAAAATGAACTATACAGCTGCCTTCTGTGCAGCGTTCCAGTATTGTTTTCAAAGCAACCTCAAAGTCAAGCCTTTTGCCTTACCGTTGCCTTTGTTCCTATTTTGCGCACGAACATCCCTGACAGTGTTAAATGAAATATAATGTGTCCTGTAAGAAAGATTCATGAGCTTTTCACATGCCGTGATGGCAGCAGGATTTTCTGATTCAGTTTTAGCACTCCATATGGTACCACAGCTCAACAACGTGCACCGCCCAGCTGCTTGTGACACATTTATTGGCACAAAGTGCAGCATCAGTGGCCACTTTGACCAGACTGTCTGTCAGTTGCCATAAGGACAAGATTCGACTCAGATTAATTGGCCCAGAAGACTCGTTAGACACATGATTAGATGTACTCTAATTAAACAGTCATGCTTGGTATACCATCAACCCTTGCAGGCTTTCTTTGTAACAATACAAATAATCATATTGTAGTAGGCTATATAATATGTACTAATGTGCATAACTAACATTTTTTATCTGTTTAAAATGTACCTTAAAGGGAGATTTGTCAAGAATTTAATACTCTTATCAACATGGGAATGGGCAAATATGATTGCTTTATGCAAATGTGTGTATATATTTATTATTATAAATCAATTAACAACACAAATCAATGACAAATATTGTCCAGAAACCCTCACAGGTACTGCATCTAGCATAAAAAATATGTTGAAATCATAACATAGCAAACTGAAGCCCAACAGGCAACAACAGCTGTCAGTGTGCTGACTTGACTATGACTTGCCCAAAACTGCATGTGATTATCATAAAGTGGGCATGTCTGTAAAGGGGAGACTCGTGGGTACCCATAGAACCCATTTTCATTCACATATCTTGAGGTCAGAGGTCAAGGGACCCCTTTGAAAATGGCCATGACAGTTTTTCCTCGCCAAAATTTAACGTAAGTTTGGAGCGTTATTTAGCCGCCTCCATGACAAGCTAGTATGACCTGGTACCAAAGGATTCCTTAGGTTTTCTAGTTTCGTATAATAGCAGAATCTTTATTTTAGTTTTAAAACTGAGCCCGCTACAACCTCCGAAAGATCGGCTGCATTAAAGAATTAGTGGCGTTAAATGTGCGAGTTATGATCGTGTTATCTTTGACAGCCCTGCTATTTATTTGTCCCACTCCTGACTGCAGACAGCTAAAAATACACTTTAAATGTGGCTTGTTATCAATGGCTCATACTTTGTACCTATTATTACTGTGTTTAGGACTAAATACAAAAGATTGAATCTCATACAATTTAATCCATTACTACTCATCTAGAGATATTATAATGTCTGCTGTTTGCCTTGCTCAACTTGAATTTGTGTATTTACTTTTTTCCTGAGTAATTCACTTAACCAGTTTGTCTCCATGGCAGCAATAAATAACATGCAAACACACGTTTTTTTCCAAAGCTCTTATCTATTTTGGTGATAAAGTACTTTTCAAGGCGATTTTCCAGTACGAGGCCACTGCAGGATGCAGAGTACCTTTCAAAGACATTTGAAGAAACCGAGGCCACACAGAGAGACCATTGGAGTGTTGTGTTGATGCTGAGCTAGATAGTAAAGGCATAGCCAAAGCAAAACCTTGTGTTGTTAGCCCTCTGTCGCACCTTTACACTTCTCTCATCTTCAACCATTGTTGCATGGCCCATCACTGACATGCTGATATCACTGCATGAATCCATACCCACAGTAAGGCTTAAGGGATCCTTTTCTCTGAGAGGAGATAGGCCCGTAGACCAAGACAAAGGCTTCAAACTATCCAAATTATCTCTTCTGGGTGTTCCTCAAGAGGCATTATAGCTATCTGGGTGAATCATCTTAAATGCTTTTTGCCCCACATGTCAAAGCATAAAGTCTTATTGTGCAAAATGCACATCACAGTGGGGTGTAAAAAACATTTTCTTCTTGTTTTTTTGCCAGGTTGTAATTTTGTGTTGGCACACAGTCACTATATCTCCAAGAATGTTAACAGAAATGTTTGATCTTTGTATGAATGTTGAGTCTGTGCACACAAGATGCTTATTAAAGCAGGAGGTGGAATTTTTCTTCCATCTGATTTATATCAGGTGCAAGACCATGGATGGGTAATTTGGCTGATGGAAGCATTTTTATTACAGAGCTGTGGTTGTAGTGGAAATGATAGGCCTGCTTTACAGCATTTGTGGACTGGAGTTTACCCCCGTCTTCTGTCTACAGCTGATTCTCCTGGAATGTTTGTTTAGACTCATCCCCTCAATGAAGGCTTCACCTGGAATCTGTAGCAGCACCCAAGATGGAGACAAGCTGTGAGATATACCTGGAGCCAGATGTAGATGCATCTACGGCCATTTAGGGTTAACTGTTGGACTGTGCGGGACACATGCACGTGCACACATGGCTCCACAATTATTGAGATCTATAGAACAGAACCAGGCGTACGCACAGCTTTATGAGACTTACGCAAATAATCTATATGTATTAGGGCTGTTAATCGATTAAAAAATGTAATCGTGATTAATCGCATGATTGTCCATAGTTAATCGTGATTAATCGCACATTTCTTATCTGGTCAAAATGTACCTTAAAAGGGATATTTGTCAAGTATTTAATACTCTTATCAACATGGGAGTGGACAAATATGCTTGCTTTATGCAAATATATGTACATATTTATTATCTGAAATCAATTAACAACACAAAACAATGACAACTCAAACCCAACAGGCAACAACAGCTGTCAGCGTGTCAGTGTGCTGACTTGACTATGCCCACTACAACTTCCGAAATCGCAAGTTGCGTTAATGCGCTAAAGAAATTAATGACTTTAAAATTAATTTGAGTTAACGTGTTATTATCGCATAAACTTTGACAGCCCTAATATGTATATTTCTGTCTTTGTGCATACGCAGAGTTTTAGTTGTGAGTTTTATGGATCTTTGAGGATAACAACCAGACGGGACAAAATTATCCATCCTTTAACGGCAACCCATTATATTATTTATTTTTCAAATAGGACTATAGTTACCCTTGGCGTCACTTTAGGTTTAGGCAACAAAGCAACTTAGTTAGGTTTAGGACAGAACTACATGGTTAGGCTTAAATTACTATGTTTGTAAATTGAAAATATGACTTGACGTTGTGAACACGGGACACGAACGAACAGCTGATTGTAACGTGAAAGTGAAACTTAAAACACGGGACACGAACAGCGGTCTCCTGGATGAAAGTCTTGTGTTCGCTGGGGGGTATAGCATTTTGTGTGTGCACTTATTTTGTGCGCAAAGTAAGAACATTTCTACGCACATGTTATTAGTGAATGAGGCCCATTGTCTTCATGGATCTCCTTACTGGCGGGTGAAAAGAAGACAACACCAGTATTTCTACAACCTCTCCAGGGCAGAAGTATTCCCAGTGGATGCATACGGTATCTTAAAATAGTATTATTCTTAACTAGTGACTACACAATGGACCATGTTACAGTAGTTCTGTGCTCCACTGAACTATTTTTAAAGTATATGCTGGGAGCGGTGATGTTCTGTATCACGTCTGTAGACCTTGGTGCCGTCACATTCCTTCACTGGCTACAAATGGCAGCAGTGCTCCTGTCTGTCTGACAAAGGCCTGTTGTTTTCCCAGCCTTTTCGCTTTTCACACGCCAGCCTCTTTGGCTCAGAGCAGCTGCTGAGGCATTAGAATGAAATTATGGGAATATTTGTTCTACTCACTGACACCGTCATTTCGGTCTGAACATTGATTCTGTCCATCTCGTCTTCCTGTTTGACCCCCGTGACTCATTTCCTGGGAACATGACAGGGTGAATTTGCCCCTTGAGAAGGAGAAGCCTGTACACAAAGCTGTAGCTAGATATGGGTGTTTAGGTTTCTCCTCCATGACCTCACCAAACCCATAAACTCAATTTTAATGAGCTGTTGTTTTAGAATCGCAGGCGTAAGAAAGGACTTAGCAACCAAACACTAAAATGAATCCAAAAACCTATCAAACCTTTATTACCTTTTTGTTATTTTTCTTCCAACGTCTTGTTAAAAACATGTGCTTTCTGCAACTGTAAGTTATCCATGACGGAAATTATAAAAATTGTTAGGCTGCAGATCAGAGACGTGTTGGAAGCCCATTTGTCACGGGTTTTCATGAAATCAGCCCCTGCAGGAGTCTCTTCCACCGTGTCAAAGTAGACAACGATGGAGTATTTGGCAAGGAACAGAGTAACTGCTCTGCTAGGGAAATATCCGGTAAAAAAAAATCCTTTTATAAACAGAGATTCAACAAGCCGTCCTCGTGTAACCACGACAAAGAGGCACACACCACGTTCAAACTTCCTTAGGACAGGATGTGTTGTCATTTGAGCTTTTTGGTTTACACTTTATTTCATGTCAGGTGACCTCCTTCCCTGAGGATACTAAGCTTGTGCAAAATTGATGTGAGCTACATGTAATATTTTTCAGGTTCTTTAAGGACTCATACAAAGACCCTGTAGGCGGGGCCTGCCCTTAATCTCCCATGATTCTGTGAGCCTGCCCTGCTGATGAAGACACTGGTAAATCACTTTTAGCATATAACAACTTTACTACTTTACACACCAACTTAGTAAATAATTTTCAAATAGCTGGTGCAGCTCAATTGAGAAGGGAAAGTCAAACTTCCCTCCAACGACTATCATCAAGTGAGATTAGAGTCGGTCAGATGTTAGAAAACTCCTTCGCACTGAGCATTGCTTTGGCCTCAGACATCCAGTGTCTGTGAGGTGCTAAATCTCGCTGAGGTCTGGAAAGTATTCTGCTTCTATTAAAAGTCAGTGCAGCCTGATTCCTCAGCAAATTCGTGAAATTGATTTGGTGTGTTGCAGACAGCCACAGACCGTGCAGAGCCAGTCCACAAATTGCATGTGCGGTGTGACAAAAGTGTGTAAAAATAAATAGGACTTGTGTTGTGTTGACAGTGTGAATTTAATGCTAAATGAGACATTTGAAAAGGGATTAAATACTATTTAACACAATGCTAATGAGTTCAGCAAGACCACAACCAAAGCTCTACACACATTTTCCACATTTAATGACTTCTAAGGGCTTATTGCTTTAAACAACGTGGTATTCAAACTCATTATATCTGTGTTTGATTTCCAAGAGTAATTGGCCACATTGCTTTGTCAATAAATCTTGAGACTGATTGGAAGATTGTGTCTTTGTATGCTTTAGGTTTAAAAAAAAAAAAAGAACTGAGGTCAAAGAGTGCTAAATTGGCTCAAGAATGCTAATAGGTCATAATCATCTCTGTATTTTCAGACAAATCTGATGAAAAAGGCCACTGCGCTGGCTGACCTCTGATTTTCTGATTTGGTTTGTACTTTCCCCAGACTTGGCAGCCCGTGACAACGAGAGAACCGTAATAAGAGTGATCTGACATGAGTATAAATACTTTCCATGGGTAATTGACCCTTTTCCTGGACACACACACTCCAAGATCAAAAGGGTATATCCTCTAGGCTCCAAGAGCCACTGATTAAACACATTTCAGAGGTATTTCCCTTCCAGTTCCAGGGCATATCTGGCAAAGGCATATGAGATGTGTTTCATTAAGTTGTATCTTGAAATGTAGTCCCGTGTGTGTTTGTGTGCGTGCGTTTCTGCTTGCGTGTGTGTGTGTGTGAGAATACAGTATGCCTGTGTATGCGCATGTGTGCTGCTCTATCTGTCCATGGTGCACATTTTTGGCCGGTGAGGGGAAGTGACGTGGCGTGTTGCCAGCCAAGTCTCAGTGTTTCTCAAGAAAGACAAGTGGCATTGTTCCAGGAGCAGATACCAGCTTTACTAACAAATCCCTGCCGGCTGGACTGAAATTTCAGCCATGTAAAGAGAGCAGGAGTGGAGCAGGGCCCGACAAAAGATGACATTGGCTTGTAAGTTTTAGGCGATGACGCTCATGGGGATTCTATTATGTGGCTGTCACACAGCATTAGGCGGGACAGCAAACACTTTCATGTGTGGATTACCACTTACCCATCGGAGATAATAGATATTTGCCTTAGCTAATCCATTCCTCTATTGATTTTTTTTCCCCCTTTAATAACTTCTTGCAAGCAAGCAAATTTTAATAAGTGCAAGAATGCTGACATGTAAGAAGCTGGAACAAAGAGCTGTGCTAGACGCAGATAAGTTCTTCTTCTTTTCCATACAAATATGAGATCATTTTTGACAACCATATTTATCTTAAACACCATATACAGTATGTAAACACGTAGTGTGATTACTGTACAAAAAGCTTGATTGTTAATCTTGAAAGATTAAAGTATATGCAAATATCAGTGGAGCTGCAAAAATATAGTCTTGATTCAATACAGTGCTTATGTGAAGAAGAGGTCAGATGGTGAATAGTTGTGTCTCAGACAGAAGAGGTCAAGGCATTTAGAATTTGTCCATTAAGTATTTGTTGTGATATAATAGTTCTCATACTAATTAATATTTACCAAAACAAACTTATGGAAAAGTCTGGCTATATTTTATATCTGTCTGTGTATCCCAAACCGGAAATTCCTTTGTGCCATAGGTCACCCCCATCAAAAAACACACCAGTGAGCCACACTGTCACAATGGACATTAGGGCTGCAACTAGTGATTATTTTCATTGTTGATTAATCTGTCAATTATTTTCTCGATTAATCAATTAGTTGTTTGGTTAAAATGTCAGAAAATGGTGAAAAATTGTGAAAAATGTCAAATCAGTGTTTCCCAAAGCCCAAGATGACGTCCTCAAATGTCTTGTTTTGTCCAAAGCCCAAAAATATACAGTTTACTGTCATAGAGGAGTAAAGAAACCAGAAAATATTCACATTTAAGAAGCTGGAATCAGATCATTTTTACTTTTTATTTTCTGAAAAGATTATATAGATTATCGATAATCAAATTGGTTGGCGATTGATTTAATAGTTGACAACTAATCGATAAATCGTTGCAGCTCTAGGTGACATGCTACTTCGTTACCATGATGGTCAATCTGACAAACGCTGTCCTGGTGCTGTTAATACTTGTTAGAGCACCAAATGTTTATCCATCCGCCGCTAAAATTAGTCCCCAACTGATACACAATTTAATCTTGATTGAGAAATGCTAAATCTACAGTGGCCAGCTGTTTTATAAAATTATTTTCTCTTTTTTTTTTATATCTGTATGCATCTTTTTTTAAGATTTATGTCTTTGGTTTGAACCAATAAACTTGGAGCTGTGTGACACAGACAGGTTTAAGGAAGTTGGAAAGTGCTGTAAGTAAGGGATAATGTACAGCGAGCTGGTCATTGTTGTGAAAGAATTCCGGCTCGCTGTACATTTTTCCGTTTATTACATGACTACTTACTTAAGTAATCAATATTTTGACACAAAAACGGTCCGCCAGAGTCCGACATCAGAGCTGCGCCCATAGCAACGGTCTGCTATACATAGTAGTCTGTTATAGAGAAATTACAGACCGCAGAACGCCGTGATTGACCAATCAGAATCGAGTATTCAACACAGCCGTGTAATAAGACAGAATAATGTTTGTTGGTTTTGGCTTTCTCATGGTATTTCTTGACATTAAAAAAAAGCCATATTCTTTAATCTATTATATCAAATATTTTACGCAAAACTAAATTTTTTTTGTCTGGAAATTGCTTTATTTACAACACAGAAACACAATGGCTCTGCAGTGAAAGAATTCATAATAAAACAGATAAGACCATCAGTAACGTTAACAAATCAGAACAATACATCAATATTGAAATTCCTCCAGCACAGTTTCTTGTATCATAATGTGTACCACGGATCAGATGACACCTCCTTTACAGTATATTCCCCACCAACCCTTGACCCTCCACCGCCATAATGGCTACATTTAAAACATTAACAACAAACCTTCAACATAGATAAGCCACGATATCACTTTTAAAGTTGCTGAGACAATAAAGATTATGCTGCCTCAAGTTCTACCTCCCAGGCCCACAGCTCATCACGATTAAGCCCATGTTCCTAGACACAGATACTTCCATTGTCAATTTACTACATCTATATACGTATATACAGAAATATTAAAGTGATAAAGAATGTGTAGATTAAAGTTGTGGACAAAAATAAGAATTCTCATAAGCAATTTTCTTCATATAGATAAAAAACATGCCTCTTTGTCTTAGTTCCTGAAAGGATGATAAGAGAGGAAGGTACATTCAGACATTTGGTGTCTGGGAGGTCTTCGTCCTCGGCTTCGGCACAGGTGAAGGTCGAAGTCCTTCAGCAGCTGTGGACAGCTGCGCAGGCTTGTTTTCAGTCTGAGCTTCAGGCTGAGAAACACTCTCGTAACAGGCTTTGGGTGAAGAACTGGGAGCCGGCGGTAGAGGCTCCTCAGTCGGTTGCATAGTCTCGTACTCATAGTTGATGGAGCCAGGCTCTCGTTTGTTTAGAGAAACCATCCTCAGCTCCTCTTCATCCCTGCGTCTCATTTGGGTTTTGATGCGTCTGTAGCAGCAGCATAATGTGATTATTATGGTGAGCAAAAGTAGAATGAGACCTGCTCCTCCTGCTATCACTGCCATAACAGTTTTGTGTGTAAAACAGAACGAAGCTGGTGTTAGTGGTGGTGGACTTTTACAGGTTGGACGAACAGTGTCACTCGTCTCCTTGCTGCCTTTGTTTGCTACGCTACATGCGAAGCTCCTCTCCCCTTTCAGCCGGTCCAGGGATATGCTCAGTGTTTGTCTTGTTTCGCCTGTTAAGGTCTTTCCATTGAGCATCCATGAGAACACCAAAACCTGAGGTTTAGCTTCATGGCAATTTAGATTCACAGCACCAGACTTGGGGTCACACGTGTAAGTGAGTTTAGGTTTTGAGACCTTGTCCATCACACAGAGACGACCATTCCATGATTTAGCCAGTTTACCATCGGTACTCAACAAGTTTGCTTGGTAAGTTCCTGCACTTGAGAATTTGAGGTTCTTCAGCAAAAGAGATCCGGTTGCAGAGATGTCCTCCAGCTTTCCAACAGACACGTTGCCTTGCTGTCTGTAGAAAATGATTGTGTTATTATGAGTCCATCTCAGTATGTGTGAGTTTGTCAGTCCCGCATAGACAAACGGTAGAGTTAGACTCTGTCCAACTACATCATGAAGATCACAAATGTCCTTGTTTTCGGCTGAGAGGTTGATGAATCCCGACAGAATGATGACACCAAATGCGGCAGCAAAACACGCCATGATATACAAGGGTAGACCAAGGTATCCGTATAATAATCACTTGAGTCTAAGCTCTGATTTTCAAGCCCTGCTCGGGAAGCAGTCCTATCGAGATGAGTTGTTATTTTTGCAACTTGCACATAAATGACCGACTTCGGGCCCTTCCAGAGAAGTGAATCTAAAGTGGGAAGTAAACTGTATTAGTCAAGAGTCTGCTTTCAGTTCTCTGATGGTGACAGAAAGCATTGTCAAAGTCATGTGGCAACTAACATTTTCTGCCCACGTGAAGAAATCACAGGAATATATATAGAAATATGTGTCTTATGTCGCAATTCACTGCAATAAGCATGACCTTATGGCAAAACTGTTGCAGTTAAAACATTGCTGAATGAACCACTGAAACCACATGAAACTTGTTTAACTTCTGCTTAGAAAAAAGAACTCTGGTTGAGCAAGTTTTTCCATATTGTGAAGTGTAGCTTATAGATATTCAGTTTCTGGTTCTGTTAATTTTAGAGTAGTGAGACATACATAAAATGAGGAAAAAACAACAAGAAGAATAAAGGGAAGTGAAAAGGGTTAGAAAAGGGTTAGCGTTAGGGTTCAGTTAAAGTAAGAGTAATGTCTAATACACAGTACAAGTGACACTTTGTTAAACATTTTGTTACAAGTAAGCTTTTGAAATATTCCTCTTTGTCACCCCAATGTAAAGAAATAACCCAAATTGTATAAATATGCAACAAAAGCTCGAGATAGAGGTAAGTTTAGGCTGAAATCAGGTTAGAGGTTGTTAACAACTCCTTCTGCTTTGACCACAGACTTTTTAATGTTTGCATTTTTGTCTTTTATTTGACAGATGACAGTGTAGAAATGGGGAAGAGGGAGAAAGAGGCCGTATGATATGCAACAAAGGTCCCAAAGCCAGAATCAAACTCGGGACATTGCGGTTATACGGTACGCTCTGTAACCACTCGGGACTCCGACCACAGACTTTTTGTAAGTCAGTTGCGGAGAGCTAATAACTCAAAACCATTGATACTTAAACTCATAGTGTATGAACACTAGTATGTAAAACATGAAATATACAACCCTAACCTCTCCCCTGAGTCTTAAATGGTATCTTTTAAATATTTTATAATGGATTTTTTACAAGAATATTTGTTATCCTTGGAGGAGTATTATATTTAATTTGACTTGTGCCCGTGCACTATGACCTACATCCTTAGGATGTAGTTTAACCGTATCCTAACCTTACCCATTAAAGGGCTACAAGAAAAGAAAAAAAGTAAATGTTGGACATTCATCCAGAGGTCAGAACCACAAGTCCAGTGGGATGCTAATGTCGCTCTGTATTTGCTGGCTATTTAAGAATGCAACTGTTCGCTAACATGTTAGCACCACAACTTGATAAGCTGATATATCCAGCACATTCCCAGGGCATTAAATACAGAGGCATTGTCACGGCCGCCGGTGTTTGGTACGGCTGTACTCGGCATCCGTTAGCGTCGGTATGAACCACACCAGACGTTCCATTAACTATAACGCAAACCTATCCGCGGTAACAATGAACGCTCTGAGAAAGTGCACCGGGAGTGTGGTGACGTAGTTTAAAGAGCGACAGAGACACAACGGGCGGGTGGGAGTTAAGGTGGATGGGTCCAACAAACACAAGACTTTCATCCAGGAGACCGCCGTTTGTGTCCCGTGCGTCACGTTACAATCAGCTGTTCGTTCGTGTCCCGTGTTCACAACGTTCAGTGTCATTTTCGCTGTACAAACGTAGTAGTGTTAAGCCCAACCATGTGTTTCTTTCCTAAACCTAACTACGGTGTTTTTGTTGCCTAATGCCTAAAGTGACGTCAAGGGGCATGGCGTCAAGGGGCGTGACAAACTGGCGGTATGTGACGAGTTGGGATGAGAATGTGTTGGTGTATCAGGGCTGTATATCTTTGAGTTTGTTTTGAGCTCATTCTGCCCTTCACCTAATGCAACTTTAATTCTTAGAACATTAAACAACATTTGCTTTAACTCAACATTCATATTTTCGTCTGTTCTTGATTAAAATCTTGGCTTATGTCAAACTGCTGAGGTGAACATCTCAGACTTTGCACATATTTTGAATCAACATGGATTTGGAAGGATGACTAACTCTGCCAGGTTATAACGGGCCTGATGTGTGTTCTGCAAACAGAACGCAGCCACCAATACACAGTTTAATATATCAGCAAGTTCAGAGTATATTAAGTTACTGGAATATTATGAAAGGAGTTCCAAGATTTATCATCAGTCAGATATTTCCCTGCTGGCTTTTTGCATTATTCATCCTGGTTATTGGTTTTTGCCTGTCAAAGAATACAAATGACTTTTATTTGTCCACTCTAAATTGGTTTAGTCATGGCTGTCTATTCTGATAAGCCAATTGAATAATGAGAGGCCTCTTGTAAATATCTGTTGCAAATGCTTTTGTTTGTTTTTATGGGTATTTTGTAATTAGAGACGGGGATATGCTGTCAATTAAAAACGTAATTAAATCATTTTTAATAAATCTTCTCTTGAGACAAGAGCTGTTGTACAGAAATCCTATTTTACTTTTAGCAAACAATAACAAATGCTCCTGCCAAACCCAGTTATATTCTGACCTCATGTGGCTCTGTCTCAATCCAACGCATCTCCATGTGGCACATTTTCCTTCGGTTTTTAATTTGGCGGATCTGAAACTGACTTGGCATTTTTCACATGTTATTAAATCAAAAAATTTGCTCTTGCAATGAAGCCCAATCATCATAATCAAGTGAGCTTTCTGTAAATCCCCTACAGCATTTCCAGTAAACCAGAGTCATTGTTCAGTTAACATCTAGAAATACCCTTGTCATTCTATAATTCATGGCATCTTCAGCCCTCCAAAGTACCACTATAACTGCGTTGGCTCGAGCTACACTACAATGAGTTCATTTTGCACCCCGCAACTATAATTTCATGCAATTAGCAGTGATTCACAATCTTTCTGTAACTCTCAGCACCTTCAAAGATACTCAAAGCGAGAAGAACACCTGTTTCTTTTAGTCTCACCGTCATTACACTTTTTCCTACCCGGAGGGAATGGATTGATGTAAAATGTTAGCTATTTTGGAGGGGGGCGTACTGAGAGCCGAATGCAATGAATTCCTAGTTGCAAATGTTGTAAAGATTATATCTCCAAGAGTTTTCCCAGCCAGTTCACAAATGGGAACATGTGTGTTAATGTGTGTGCATGTGTGCTAAGCTGAAAGCAGCAGGTTGAAGATAGAGGGGAAAAGCAGGGGAGACATATGGTGTGCTTGTGTTTTACGTCTCAGCTGACATGAGCCAAAGAAGGTGTCTATTCCCAACTCTCCACCTTTTTGATCAAATTCTGCAATACTGTACGTGTGGCAAAAAAAAACATGGAAACGTGATGAAGGTTGTCAGCTGGAAGAGTTTAAAGATCCAGCTTTTTACATTCCAATGTCTCAGCATTTGTGTCTGCACGACCAGCAAAAGATCAATGCATTGGGAAAATTAATATCTGATTCTTTTTATACGATAAGCCATTAAATAATGATCCACCTTTCCATTAATTGTATGCCTGTGGTTCTCAATTCTCACAAAACAAAGACCTAATAATCACAGCCAATTAAGAAAGAAAATGCAAAATTCAGATTCTTTGTGGCTGTATGAGCTGAATATCCCCCAAAATGTTTCACATGCAGGGACGTATTAGGACATTTTTGTTTTGCCTCTGTGATTCTGTGCATTGTGTTTGAAATAAAATTATATGAATATGAAGTCAATGCACTAACTTTCATCTTCATCTTATGGGTATTTACATCCACATCATAAACCATGTAGAAATTGTATCAGTTTTCATCTGTGGTGGAGGAAGTATTCAGATCCTTTACTTAAGTAAAAGTACTAATACAACATTGTAAAAATACTCTGATACAAGTAAAGGTCCTGCATTGAAGTAGGTATAATCAAGAAAATGTACTTAAAGTTTCAAAAGTAAAAGTACTTAATGCAGAAAAATGTTCCCTTTGACTGTACTACTATATATCATTAGATTATTATTTTGCATGTATTCATGTAAAAGCAGGATTTTACTGTAGTTGGTTGAGGTGGAGCTCATTTTGAAGTATTCTGTATTGGACGGTAATTAATGATTATTTTCATTATGGATTAATCTGCTGATTCTTTTCCTCCATTAATCGATTGATTGTTTGGTTTGTAAAAATTCGGCACATAGTGTGAAAGACTGTCACAATTACCCGGAGCCTGTCATATGTTTTTTTTTTTTTTTTTAAATCTGTGAATTTGTAAAGTGATTAAATCTGTCAGATAAATATAGTGAGGTGAAAAATATTTCACTCTGAGATGTAGTGGAGTAGAAGTATATAGTGGCATGAAAAGAAAAGACTCAAGTAAAGTACAAGTACCACAAATTTATACTTAACTACAGTAAATGTACTTAGTAACACTCCACCACTGATTTTCATATATACCCCCCTCCACTCACCACAAAGGTGAAACGTCCTGCAATATTCATCCAATATCAACGTGAACACACAACCTCATAGCAAGTGTTTCATTTCAAATCCAACGTGCTGGACGAGAGCCAGGAAAATGAAAAACATATCACCGTCCTAATACTTACAGCCTGCACGGTATGGAGATAAATCCCAGACATATTGTTTGGGGACCCTCCACTAGCACCACTCCATGAAAGCTAAATCAACCAGAGTCTGCATCTTGTTAACTTGCAAATGTTTTTCCCATTCACAATCTAGGGAAACTGGTGTTTCCACCTCATAGATCCTCTATAAAAACCCACATATCTTTCTTGACAGGAGGATAAATAATGAGGCTTCTTTAGAGACATGATTTGCTCGATAGTATTTTATTGTGAAATATAACAACGCACCAGGCTGTTGGACTGGAAGCTTGTGATTGAGCCACGTCTGTGATCATCTCCATCTGTTACAACAAAAGGTTGAAGCAAACAACCGTCCTGATTCTGTTCACTTCTGCTGTGTTTCCTGTACTCGTCTCATCTGCAGAAGTATTTCCTCACACCAGACGGGTGTCAGAGATGGAGAAGAGGAACCGAGCTGAAACTTGTGTCTGATGCCATAGTGACATAATGTGACATAGTGCCTGATGTCAAGGCAAGAGTTTCCACGTTCAGTATTCAATGGTGCAACAAAAATAGCTCAGTTATTCTAGAAGCAGATATAGATGATGCTCTTGGAAGCTTCAAGGAAACAAAAGATCAAGTTGACCAAATTTGTATTACTTATCCAGCGTATTTTGAACGTGTTTACTTATCTTATGATGACTGCAATCATTGCCAAGGGCTCCCCTTCAGTCCCTATGATTTTATGCAAACAGTGCCCTTTGTGTCTGATGTCAAATCAAACCGTTTTATCATCCCTTTTGATCCCCTTCTGTAATATGCCCTCTTAATTGGCTACAAAGTAAGGTCTGAATAGACCGGGCACGGGTTAATTGGCCCCAGTTCCTGGTCCCCGAAGCTTTCAGGCAGGGAGCCTGTCTGCCTATAGCTGATGTTTAATTCAGGGGCCCAGATGGAGGCGTAACAGCCTGGCTGTGAGATCCCTGACTCACACTTTCACCAGACGTGGCTGTGGCTCAGGATGGCCCCGGGGGACGAGGGTACGGAGGGGGGGGGGTTTGGGTGGCCCCTCCTGCTCCCCAAAGTCAATATCATCGGGGGCAGTGATGTCACTCTGAGCCAAGTACTTTGAAGTGGATGGACAGATGCTTTCTATGGATCACACCAACATTTATAATGAACCTAAATCAACTGATTGCAAAGGGGCTAACACAATACTCACATAGAGGATAACTTTGTCTCACAGAAGAGGCAGATTTCTAGTCGGTCGTGAGTTATTGGCATGGCTAATGTGGCGGCCTAGTGCTAACATGTTGCTGGCTAGCTAACATGTTAACGGTTGCAATATATATATACATATATATTTTTACTACTATGGTGAAGACATGACCCACCCTACTCTGCCTCTGATTGGCTTACCCCATATAAGAACTGGATACCGCACCCCAAGATGCCACCTATTCATTCCAATAATAATTGCCCAATAATAATGTATAATATAATGTAAAATAATATAATGATAATATAATGTAATGTAATGTAATAAATAATATAATGTATAATAATAATGGCCCACTGAATATACGCAGTAGTGTTTCTCCCGCTGGCCCCGCCCGTAAGATTTAACATTGTGATGACGTCACAGATTTTAAAATCGCTTTTCTTGGATTGAGGAAAGTTTTACAAATATAAAACCTCCATGGATCAAAAATTCATAATAGAAAGAGTCATAATTGACCTTGTCTGCAGTTCGAGTTGTCCTGTCAGCAGTTTTAAAGCTGTCTCTTTTACAATGGTGGTCTACGTGGAAAAATGCTTTTTGGGCCGCAGGGGGATTTTTTGCCGCAATAAAAAAAAATTGGAAACAAGGCTGAACGGCGGCACCGTATCCAGGGCTTGTTATACATCCATGGCTTACCCTGATATTCTTACCCTAATCCTAACCAATCTCGCTCCTCATGCCTAAACCTACGGTAACCAATCCAACCAACGAAAGCAACGAGTACTAGCCAATCAGAGGCAGAGTAGGGCAGGTCATACCTTCACCATAGCAGTATTTAGTTTACCGGTTGGCTCACAAGCCACAGTAGCTTGCCAACGTAGTAAATTCATCACCAAGCTATTTCATGAGGTGCAAATGAATTTCACAGATTCATGAATGACAAACTGAATCTTTTGTTTGCCTTATTTTAAATCACGACAATTTACAATTTAAAAACACTTGACCAAAGATAACTCCTAATTTTCTGAGTGAGCATGCACCCCAGTCAGATCTTCCAAAGTGAGCGGGGGTTAATTATAGGAGGTGTTTTATTAATTAAAGTCCAGAGACAGGTCAGAAGTTAACTGTCACACATACACATGCATTAACATAATGTCAGACAATTATCCAGCATCCAATACCAAAAGTAATCTCATCAGCCTACAGCGTGTGCACACAATAATCATATTAGCCCTTTCATTTGCATAATCCTGCATAATTCTTTCCGCAGCTCTATCCCATTAACCTTGTCATTTAGTTTGGATTATATGAGAACCCCAGTGATAATGGACAAAACGTTTATTCCCTTTGAATTCTGGTCACTATCACCGAAGGTATTGGCTGAGGGGACCAAAGTAACTTAAGTAAATATCTCATCTTTGCTACCAAGTCTTCAAAAATAAGACTTTTGTTCCTGGCAACCTCTAAAATCGGATCCTTGCTTACCCTGTGTCATTCAGGCCTGGAGCATTGTCTGCTAAATCCAGTGGGAAATTGCACATCCCACGGAAATATTTACCTCCACCTTGGGTACCATCCAGGAAAATTTCATCTTTTTAAAAAAAGACGTTCTGTCCATATATAAGGTTTGCAGTCACCACAGCCTGTACTAGTTTGCTCAGTGAGTCATTTGAGAAGCATCTTTATTTGGCTGTTGTGTCTGTCCACATGAGATGCTGAGAGTTTTGTTCGTTATTTGTTGCAGGAAGTAGTTGAAGCATGTACTGTTGTGTTTCATTGACGCTGCGGGAGTTTGTCATGATGGTGGGTGTAAAATGAGCTCTCCACATATATCTTGCACACAGGCAACAGAAGAACGAGAACCCAATTTGTCCGACTTTTACACTCTAGAGAGGAATCTTTTCACATGTACATCATTTTTATGTCCAATCACATCCTCCGTATAGCTCCGTTATATATTTCCCCCATTCTCCCTTGGTGACATTAAGGCATGTTTGAATGCTTTCACAGATCACAGTCCCTGCAACTTAAAGTCACTCCCACTACTTCCCCAAAATGGTTGTAGAGACAAAAGCCAGACCTTTTCTTTTGACAGAGTTCAAGAGATCACAGTTTATATTTCCTCTTGCATTACACTGGTCTCTGAATTGTCTGGTTTTGGTGGTGCTGGTGGCAGGGGGGTGAATACTGCGCTTCAAACACAATATAGACTGGGGCTTATCGTTGTTGACGCCACCGAGGAGGAAGCCGCTTATATCATCTTTGTTTTGCTCTGGCCCAGCTGTTTTTGCTCACTGGGGTTGACCAGTTATCTGCTGGTGCTGAGGATCTTTGATGTATGCAGGGAGGCACTGCATGGAGGAGAATCACTCTGGCACCGATGACCCCAAAACCCACCTCCCATCAGCCTGCTGGAGTTCAAGTTTAAACAACTTAGAAGGGTTGTTTTTGTTCCCTTTTCCATTTTTTATGGCTGCAGGGCATCTGTTCTCTGGTGTCTTAGGAGGATATTTAAGTGAGACATTTTGTGGCTGACCATAAGCTCCGGACATGAACAACATCTCCATTAATATAGTTGTATATAATCAAGTCCAATCAGAAAAGCTACATTCCTTACAAGTGTAAGTTTATACCCAAACATTTTAGGTCCTTCAAAGCCAATTCTTCTGTTAAAACAAAGTTTGTTCAACAGCTGGGGAGAATGAACACACTTGTTTTCAGAGATTTCATCACAGATTATGCCATTTGTACTTGCCTGAAGGTCATCCTGTGATCTGCACTTTGCTTTTATGACCAATGAACAGTTAATCCACCACAGATGAAGCATCCCACTTGCTCCAGGGCCGTTTTCTTTTGTTTCCTGTGTTAACAATGCTGCCAAACCTGCATGTTATAATAAAGGCCATTCTTTTGCTCAGTGATTTTGATTTTTGTTTCCTTTCACCTCCCCTTTTTTCATCTTCCTCTACACTTTGTGCAGTGAGCAACTTTAGGGTCCATAAAGTGAAGCCAATGCTGAAATGCCTTAAACTTGCATTCTTTCTAACAGCCAGCAGGTGGCGACTCCTCTGGTTGCAAAAAGAAGTCTGATTGTATAGAAGTCTATGAGAAAATGACTCTACTTCTCACTTGATTTATTACCTCAGTAAACATTGTAAACATGATTTTATGGTCTCAATCGCAAGTTTCAAGTCTTCTTCAATACATCATGATGTTCATGTAGTAAATTATGGTCCCATTTAGAGTCAAATAGACCATAAAGCAGGGTATGCTTTAGGGCGTGGCTACCTTGTTATTGACAGGTACCACAGCGTTGTCCAGTTTGGGAGTTGTCTGTGTTTTCGTCTTACAACTTTAACCCTTTCACAGTGTGTTTTCAGTTCATGAAAGTTAATTATAACCTTTTTGGTCGCCTAAAAATGTCTTATTCAGCGTTTGGTTGTACTTAGATACACCCTTTTCAAGCCCATTGTTTTCCCCTTAATTACTTTTATTGAAACTGGGCTTTTCTTTTCTCTGCCTTCTCTGCTAGTTTAATGGTTTTGTATTTTTTATCATTTTACATTACACAACACACTTTTTAACACGTGTTTACTGCACAATATCCATACAGTTCTTTAATTTCTATAATTATCTGCCTGCAGATGAATGCTGTCAAGCTGTGGAACATTTTTAAAAAAACAACCGCACGCATCAGTTATGAAGTGAAAGGTGTTTTTCTTTATGTGTGAGGGTATAAATCAGGAAGTCTGTGATTAAATGCTTGTATATCTGCTTAAGTGACTCTGTTGAACAAGCTAAAATACAGTGTGCGTCAGACTGGTCAAAGTAGACGTGCTGTAAATCACTGCACAGCTGGAGGTGAGAAATAGCAGCCTGACTAAGTGCAATGAAAAATGCACAATTTCATCATGTTGACAACCCACAATTGTAAAGTCTATTGAACTCAGGAATCTGGGACTACTGCTCTGTCAGGCAGACTAGCTGAGGAAACCCATCAAAATGTATTTTTAAAATACATTTATACAGTTTATACATCATGTTTAAGTTTGGAAACATGACATCATCTGTTGATATTTCTATAAACAGTGGTGTGCCAGGTCTTGGTGCTCTTTAAAATGGAAAGGTAATTAAAAGTCAAAGTGATTTAAATAGGCTCAAGTAAACACACAGTAAAACATTTTTATTTCATCCTTGAGGTTTTCTTTATGTCCTTGAGGGTTACATATCTCATTTTTTCTTTTTTTCACTGAGCTGACAGCTGAAGAGTTTGTTTCATTAGTAAGAATGAGTCACACCTGGTGGCTTTCAGGTGGATTTCAAACACCTGCTCACTAATGAGGGTTGGAGTTTATAAAAGAGGATGGTTTGTTGGTGCTGCTTTTTGTGTGTGAGAGGCCTGAGACAGCATGCACCTCACTTTTGAGTAAAAGAACTTTGTCAAAAGAGTAGAAATATTTTAGACCTCAAGAGTTGCAAGTTTATTTGTTTGGTTAGGGTTACTGATAGTGACTCACTGTTGCAGCTACATCTGCATCAAACCAACCCAAACTCAAAGCCAGCAGGCCAAAGCCTCAAAGCCCCCAAACCCACCTAAGCCTGATGATTCCAGACAATATACTGGTTCCATGTAATATGTTGCAATGAAAACATGCATTGACCAGCTTGAGAAAAAGCCACAAAGTTTACCCCTTGCATTGAGTGGGGGTTAGGTGAGAAAGCTGTGAGCCAAACTGCAAATAAACCCAAACAAGACATGCAATGTTTGGTGGAAATTGTCAATGGACCTGGAATTGGACTCATTCGATTCATATGAACCGTATCGCTTAAAGAAAAAGTTTGACATGTTGGGAAATGAGTTTATATGCTATCATGCTTACTTGCTGAGAGTTGAATGAAAATATTGATACCATTCAAAAGGGGGGAAACCGCTAGTCTGGCTCTGTCCAAAGTTCAAGAAATGCATCTTCCAGCACTTCTAAAGCTCACTAGTGAACGAACAGAAATGAAAAACTGATTTTACAGGCAGGCTGTTCTCATATACTGTTCGTAGCTATATATCTACGAAGTAATGCACTACAATTCGTATGTAAGCCACATAATCATGACCCAGGACAGGTGATGTAGTATAAAGAGCAATAAAGGTCTAAAAACACCAGGCCTGTCTCCTAAAACTTACGTTCCCATACAACTAAACTGCGTTGTGAATTAGGATTCGAATGAAATGTATTTTGTCACAGATTACGTTTGTTTTTGACGTATCACAAATACGTTTGTAGCAGTAGTCCACGGAAGTCTGTGTACGGGGGAGGTCGGGGTGGTTGACTGATTGAAAAACACAGGACTTCCACCCAAAATCCACAAAATCTGGGAGAAAATACATTTCCTAAAAATGACGTTCCCATACAACTAAACTGCATTGTGAATTACTTTTTGAGTGGAACATATTTTGTCACGGATTGTTTGTTTTTGACTTTTCACAAATACGTTTGTAGCAGTAGTCCGCGGAAGTCCATTTACGGAGGAGGTCAGTGTGGTTGACTGGTTGAAAAACACAGGACTTACAGCCAGGAGACCGCTGTTTGTGTCCGTGTGAAACTAGCTACTCCGTAGCTTAATAACGTCACAACCATAGTAATTTGAATCCAAATCATGGTGTTCTTTCCCTAAACCTAACCAAGTATTTTTGTTCCGTGTTTGTTTTGTTTTGTTTCAATTTCGTAGTAATTTTTAAGCCAAACCATTGTTTTTTACTAAAGCCTAACCCAGTAGTTTTGTTGAATTTTTGTGTTTTTTTTTTTTTTCAATTTCTTCTTTCTCCTACTGTCTGTCTGAATATACCTGTATTTTATATATTTTTTTATTTATTTTGACATACCAGTCTCTTTAAGCCCCCCTCCTGAAAAAGCGCAGTCTGCTCTGATTGGCTTGTGAGGAAAATATGGTGCACCTTTGCAAAGGAGTGCTCAAGCTGTGGGTGATCTATTCTAACAGCCTGCATGTGCCAAAGGAAGGGGAGCCAACTCTGAATGGCTTTTTGAATCACATGTTTTCTGATCTCCAAAAAACGGACTGGTTTGTCTTATCTCACAGTTTGTGGATCGGTAGGCACTCCAGATACCCAAATGTACTTGCACAAGCACTGACAAAGAGTTTTTCATGATATGTCCCCTTTAAATTACGATATCCAAGTTATGAATTTATGTGAGCACAAACATTATTGAAGATAAAAAGTGAAACTATTTACTGAAGCTTTAGATGTGCACAAATCAACAAAAGCGCTCTCAGAGCATAAGACAAACATAAAGGTGGCTGTAATATAGCACAGTGACAGATTTTTAAACAGAGTCTGAATGCATGAATGGTCTGGCAATGCCACGAGCTACGTCTGTGTGTCGGGCCATCCATCATTCTCCATTCCTCTCTTTTGCTTCTGCCTGGCTTGGATTAGCTCACATGAAGACAGGACGCCATATTCTCCACCTTCTTTGAATAGCTTAAAGCCTTTGATGTGGGTTCAAATGTGAGAACAGATCAAGAGATCAAAAAACTACTCACATCCAAGAGATAAAGCTGTCGGCCATGTATGTCGAATCTGTCGGCGCAATAGAGAGGTTATGTTCTTGGTTTGGTGATAAGGTTGCAGAGATTTTGGCGAGTGAGATTAGACCTGGTTTGTGCGATAGTTGGGTGTGGTCCGAACTGATCAAATCCGCGCAAACAGCTATTTACATACAAGAAATTCCTCAGCAAAGGGGATAAGCCAAAAGGAAACCAGTAATTCTGAAAGTGGTTGTTCTCCTCCCAATGCTTTGAAGTGTCTGGCCGGTGTCTGCTCATGTCTTTAATGTGAGGACGACAAGGATGGAGCCTCTCCAGGGATTAGTCTGTATCAACTTCATCATCATCCAACCCTCTCAATGAAAGACATCCAGGCTTTCCTGTTTTTTGTTTTGGTAAACTGACAGTGCAAGATTTAATATTTTCAATATTCCATGTAATCTAATATGAAGGGACATGATTGAATGTATGAAGGTTATATCAAGTGTTTACGTTCAACCTAGGACATTTTTCTCTAGGGTATAAACCTTTTGAATGTTCGTAAATGAGAAAAACTCCCTTTGACTCAAACAGATTATCATTAGTTTCCATAATGAGTAATTTAAAAAGTTCTAGAAAATCCAAATTATCCTTCGTATATGACTGCAAAAAAATTCCCAGAATTCTGAATCCAAAAACATTACCAGCCAGTTCTCATTCCCAGGGCGTTAAATACCGATGCTTCCGCCGCACAAGGCACCCTTTAGCCGGTATGAAATGCACCGGGTGTTCCATTAACTAACGTAAACAACAATGACGACAACAAGACAACAATAAAACGCTTCAAGGAGTGGACCGGGATTGACTGTGGAATGTCAATCGGGAAGTTCAGGAAGATTCCCAAATGGCCGATCCATTCCAGGTTGAACCGGCCGTAGGTCATAGTTTTTATTTCTGTATTTCTGATGTCAGTAATAACTACTACTGAGCCAATTTAATACTTTTAATATTGTGTGGGGATACAAGCGGCCCCTCCCAATTTGGACTGATCCTCGTTTTTTTTTTGTAATCTGATTGGCCGGGC
Organism: Sebastes umbrosus; assembly: GCF_015220745.1. Taxonomy (NCBI): domain Eukaryota; kingdom Metazoa; phylum Chordata; class Actinopteri; order Perciformes; family Sebastidae; genus Sebastes; species Sebastes umbrosus. The sequence continues at coordinate 22,346,865 of NC_051272.1, read as the reverse complement.
TTGTTTTGATTCAGTGCAGCGGTGATGTGTCAGCAAGACATCCTTAAGTGTTTTCAAGGTCTACAGCTTCATCAGATTCTCTTTATACCACAAAAACTGTATTAGTGTTAAAATTACTGCCAAAAAAAAAATTCCGGGCGCTCGCGTAAAAATCCCAGTAAGTCCCTGGTTATATTCCATAAAATTTTTATCACCAAACCCACAAAGAAAAGAAGCCGTCAAAAGGCCTCCGGTAGAGTACGTCTTATCTTTGCAGACCAGAGATTCATTTAGCTCAAAGCTTAACTTCAAATGATTTTTAAGAAGGATATGGTGACCAGAAAGACGGGGTCATCCTTTCTATTCAGCCGTGACACTTTCATGTAGGTTAAACAGCTTACAGCAGCCTGGTATGGTGCCCTGCCCCTGGCAGCACAGACTTGGCTGTCTGTCGATACAAAGAGAGACAGAAAGGGGGATTTAATTAAATGCAGGAAGAAGGCCATTCTGTCAGTTCCTTGTAATCCTCGTGCTCCTTAACTCATGGGTTGTAATCGGGCTGCAGCATCGACCTCGCCAAACATTCCTTGAATACTGAAGCTTCTGTGTTTCGTTGGTGGATAAAGTTAAGAGACAGACGAAGAGCCAGTTGGCTGAAATAAATGGCTTGAAAGAGGATAGTTTGTTGGTCCTTCGCCCAACAGGAAAAAAAGGAACATTAGGATTTCCCATTTGCCTCTTAGAGTACACGAACAGACTGCTTGCATAGTCTGAAGTAGTAGCACTAGGAATTCAGGTGGCACTGGTAGATGGACTTAAATACCAGATCAAGATCAAATGCTCAGTATAGTCTCTGCAAATATTCTGCATTCTAAAACATAGATTTCAAAATGGATGCAAATGTGTTCATCAGAAAGACAACTGTTATTCATCACAGTGAAGTTCAACAACAGCCTTTCTGCCCTGTTCAGGAACACTGATGTTTCAGCGCAGTCTGTGATCTTTGCGGCACATGCAGAATAAAAACACCCAAAGAAACCAGACTACACATGACAAGGGTCAATTGACAAGTACCCAGCTCCAATAATTGAGTTTTGTTTACTCCAATTAAAGACCTTAATACAAGTAAGAAGTCAGTATTGATTTAATATGAATCTTACTATAAACAAAGTATGGCCTGGTCACACCAGAAAGGTGCACAGTGAAATTCAGCTTGGTGGCATGGTGGTGACTGATGTGCAGGGCTACTATGCTAGCCAGCCAGGAAAAGTCAAAAAGTTTGACTTCCGAGTATAAAATTACACAGATCTTCCGCACTGCTTCCGCATCCAATGGGCCCAGAGAGCAGGCGCACTAGGGTTTTCTTTGACCCCGCCTTCCAGCTGCTTGATCTCGGTCGTTCATTCACATGAACGGAGGAAGGAAAATAACTCTGGATTCAGCTATTAGTGAATTTTACAATTTTTAGTACTTAATGATTTAAATAAGGGCTATTCAAGTGTTTGTACTGGGAAGTTGATTCACCTGAAAACGTTACAGACGTCTCTTTCCCAATGTAAGACACGTGACAGACACGGAAGTTGTAATTCCAGCGTTTGGCCACTATGTAAAATTTTCTACAGCTTCCTCCATTTGGGCTCTCTGGCTCTCTATTCCCTCAGAGGTCACCACTATCAAGACGGCTTGCTATTGGTCAACGGCGTGAATTCACTGTTCACCAAAGAAATGAAAAAGGTGTGCAGATTTATTCTGCTTCATGCGTAAAACTATTAAAGTTTAGGACATGGAACAAATGTACTGATGTTTTATTAAAATTAGCAGCAGTAGTCCCTCTATCAAATTAATTTTCTAGGCTATGATAAACAGTTTAAAATATGAAGAGTTTGTCCTGGTTTATACATGAATCAACCTCTTGCCCAGGAAGGTATATTTTCTATATCAATACCTAGACATCTTGTAAACCATTCTTCATGTTAATAAGTCTAATGAGGCAGAAAGAAGATGAAGAAAAGCTGAGGTTTTTTTTACCCTGATTGGATCTCTAAAAGAGACAGATTATTATAGAATACATTTTCACTGACAGGGGAGTGCAAAAGTCAACACCAAGCATATTCCTCAACATATTTCAGCCTTGTGTTGTTCCAGAGGGAGCAGAGGTAAATGGCAGAATTTCAAAGTAGGTTGTACCTACAAATCACAGAGATAGTGGGCGCAATAGTAAATCTTGTCGATGGAGAGTTGAAAAAATGTGACTCCGTCTGCCCCGCAGTGGAATGCAGCGTTGTCTCCGATAAGAGTGAAGTCTCGCTGTAAAGCCTGAACATGCCATGGGGGCAGAGGCCTTGGAACCATTGCTGATCTAATGATACGCTACACTTTTACTTTGCACGTCTGCCAAAAGAGAGGGAGGGAAAGTATGAAAAAGAGAAATCCCCTGTTTAGGAAAGCATCATTTAGAAAACCTCACTGCAGCAACACAGACTATTCCAGCCTTGAATAAAATGTCTGCGTGCAGCAGAATCATTTTACTGCAGCTGCAGACACTTCCCAAAAGATCCTTCAGTTTGTTTTGGAGCAGATTTGGTCATGAGCATTACCATGAACCTCAAATTAAATTCTGGACTTCACCTGCCATTTATAGTCAAAACTAATAAATTACAGAAAATTCACGAAATCCCTCTCTAATCTGGAATAATAATGAAATAAAGGCCAGCGATGTGTGTCACATGACCTATCTCAGTGTCGGCCATGGCCGCCAAGTATAGCTTACCAACCACAGGTAACATAGAGTTCAAGGATAATCTAGGGATAGCGGAGGTTTTATAAACTCTCAGCGTGCTGTGTTTGTGATAACATTCCCAAAAGCCTTGACGAAATAGCGCCTGTGGTTCCAAAATCAGCCTCGAGCGATTGAAAGTAAATTGGTGTTTTTCTTCGCACAGTGTCAAAGACTACAGCTCGCGGGATACTCAAAATGCAATCAGATTTGGCATGTGTGTAAAGGCTCGCAAACTGTTGTCGGATACTACACTGCAAGCTAATGCCTCTGCATTTACCATGACTCAAGTTCTTTCCATGTGGTGGTGTCTACATCAGATTGTTGAGTTTGTGAGATGCAGTAACAGGAAGTGGATGAACAGCAATCAGATCACTTAATGACCAAATGCAGGAAGGATGTACTAGAGAGCAGTAGATGGGGTTCTGTGAAAAGACTGCAATTCTGCTGACTAACCAGCCCAGTCTTATTCCCAGGGCATTAAATACCAATGTTTTGTCACGGCCATCAGTGTCTGATACCGACGCACAAGGCACCCTTTAGCGTCTGTATGAGACGCACCAGGCTTTCATCTAACTCAATGTAAACCCATCAACGGCAATATTAGATGCTCAGAGTAAGTACTCTGGAAGATTGGTGACGTAGTCTAAAGACAGATTAGTTCGCTTAGGGGACGAGTGGGAGGGGAAGACGGACAGGTCAAACAAACACAGGACTTTCACCCAGGAGACCGCTGTTATTTTAACCCTTATTTTAACCCAAACAATGATCTTTTCCTAAACCTAACCAAGTAGATTTGTTTGAAATGGCCATGCTCAAATGCACGGTGAAATGCCTGACATCATAGAAAAGGGCAGGACGCAATGAACCCTGCCAATTCTGCATCAGAAAGGCGTGGGAGGATGAGGTGTCACAGAATGTTCCTCACTCAATCTATTGACGCCTCAATCTATTGCACCTACAATCCCCTATATTTTCCCAGACATGACAACTACTGCAAGATGTTTACTCATGCAGTTGCTGACGAACCGCTGTCACCAAACACTTTCTTTATTTGCCTCCCAATTTTGCCAAACTGTCAGCTTCCTGCGGCTTTTGTGGGAGACCTGGGTAAATATAGAGCTATTATTTACATATTCCCTGCCAGTCATCTCACAGACTTTACGAGTTTCACCAAAACAATGTGGGGCTGCTCGCTGCCGATTTGTTTCCTGTTGATCCGAACAATATAAGTGCTTAGTACGGGGATCATTGGCGCTCCAGCTGAAAGCACTATAACTCCAGAGCGAGTGGAAAACATTGTCGGGACTGAATCATTTTGTGGCATAATCAGACCCAAAAGGAGTGTTGTTGATTATGTCCATGCTGCGTATTCACTCACAAACACTGCTGAGTCAGGATTTTGACGGGCGACCCAAAGATTTATGAGCGACTACGTATCTTACACAAGCATATTTAACAGAAGAAACATGCTCTGTAAGCTGCTTGATTAGCCAGCAAACTTGGCAGGATGTCTTGAACTCGACACAGCTGGTGGCAGTTTAAGAGCCAGTCGTCTCCACTTTGCTCAAACTAATCTTGAAGCAAAACATTAAAACGGATAGCAGGGTTTTCCCCTCGGCTTTCACTGTCCTGACCCAGTGAATTAAGACTGAGAGCCAGTGTAACAGTGGCCCGACCCTCACCACTCTAATAAAAGTCAAATGTTATCGGGCTCTTAAGCTCCTTTCCAATTCCATGTTTACAGGTACATTGACCCTGCTCTGACCTCGCAGACATTTGGTGAATAACCTTAGTTTACATCGGGTCAAGAGGGCAGAAAGGACTGAACAGGTCAGAGGTCAGTCTGTTGATTTCATGCTCTAATTTAAACTGTCACACACACATTACGACTAGAGACAACCAGAGAGTAAACTTAAAGCAAAGTCTTTGATTCTTTTTCCTTAACCAGGCTCAGAACGGCCTGTGACCCACCATTTGTGTAACTGTAGCTCACCACTCAGCAAAACAATTCGGTCACAAAGATGCCAGGACAAGGTCCCGCTGAAGCAAATCTGAAACACTGCTACATTGGCTCTCACATTTATCTGCTACACTGTTCCTCTGCACAGATATGTGTAGATCTGTGTACCTCCGCGTAAACATTAATGAGAATGTTTAAGACTGTGGAAGCTGAAGAAATAAAGTCTAGAAGTTTTGCAAACTTCTGAAGCACAGAATTTGCCGCCCATTTAATAGTGTTTAAGATGGAATGAATGTGGTGAGGAAGGAAGGGGTGAATACTATGTGTATTTATTTTACATACAGGATATGCATTGAAGAAAGACTAATCTTCTCTTTCTCAGTAATACACATGTATCAATGTCAAATCCACAGCAAACCGTCTGCTGGCCGTGATCAGAGTGAATAAAAGAACAAACAATGGCACGGAAATATAGTCTCTTATTGAAGGCGAGACAGGGTCAAGTCAATTTTATTTATATGGCCCAATATCACAAATTTGCCACAGGGGGCTTTAAAATCTGTTCAGCATACAACATCCTCTGCTTTTAATAAGACCATAAGGAATAAGACCATGTTTGACCATATTTGGACCTAATGTCTATTATCTGAACACTTAAAGTTGCATTATACGACTTCTGTATCGTAACATTGAATTCAACCAATTAACTTTCTACTTAAACAGCACTCATATCCTTCTGAGATAAAGTCAATTAATACAAAATCAACACCTTTCTAACCCATGGGATATTATTTTCCATTTACAGGAATGATGCAATGCACTTTGAGTTGAATTAGAGAATCCTACTGGGGATGACAATATATATCACATTTACAGTAAAACTGTAATAGAACTAAAATAACACTACTCAACCTGCACCTATTTTGGGTGAATTGACTGTCCCCTGGGTAAATCAATAAGAGCAAAATAAAATCAAGGCAGAGAGATAGCATCGCATTTGAACCACATCTGAGCAGCTCTCCGTGGACCTAACCACCCCGAGGCTTGCGGCCTCCCACTCTGGCCCGCCCTGGACACTTCCTGTTGGGCCACTCCTCTCTTCTTTAGTTGGGGGGAATGCTGGATCTCAGTGGAGTCTGGCAGAGTTGCACTTACCATTAGGCAGCCTTACTTGGCGTGATAGTGGCAACGCTTGGAGAAGTGGAAGTGGGTTTGATGTTATCAAAGGTCCTGGTTCGGGGGGTTTGGGTGTCTGGAACGTGGGCAGCAGCCCTCCGTCTAATGACCCTCTGTCGGCTAGTAATTGTTGCCTTGGCTTATGCTCAAGCCTTTGTGAGTTCCAGGAGCCAGCAGTCATGATCAAAGTTGTTCTTAACCTAGCAATACCTTAATCCCCTCAGTAATAAACAAGGCTCGGTGACAGAGGCCGCTCTGGTTTCACTGTGGATTAAAGCGGCCCTCCAAAGCTCCAGATCCTTTATTGATATCCTGCGTCGTGCCTTTAGACAGACAGATCCCTGGAATTTGCTCCGCCCGATCAGCAATCAAGTCTCACCTAGATCTGAACCATGTTGGTTTGCCACTCATGTCCTAATGACCAATGATGGATACTGTGGTACTCTCAGCTTTACACAGAATCCCTCTCATTGACAAGATGAATGGAGCTATTCTTTATATCACCTGAGATATGGTAGGACACATGTTATCTGAGTGGGATTACAGATGGATCAAGGCGAACGTCAACAAGCCGTTCATTCCATAGATTCCACTGATACCTGGGGAGGTTTGGTGATGTTAAATAAAGGTATAGATGGAGAGGTGCTCCTAGTGAAAAGCAGTTTGTTAAGATCTGAGCCACAACTTGTTTTTTTTCTCACACAGGCACCAATGCTTTTTTTTTTATTTTTTTAGGATTAAAGATGTTTAAGGAATCAGAAATACTGTTTTATGGCTCATAATTTAAGAGAAATTAGGATTAAAATGACAAATGAAGTGATCTGCCAATACATGCTGATCTTTTGAAGAAATGATAGGATGTAACCATACCTAGCACAAATGCTGACTCTTGCATAATACATCTTATTTATTGTCATTACTATCAAGGATTGCCTGAAGTCAGGTGCTGAGCATAATTGAGTTGGTTGTGGACTTTTCTGAACATATAATCTATTTTTTACTGTTTCTTCTATTTTTAGCCAAACAATTTGTATTGGACAATTTTCAATACAATCCTAGAGGGTCAATGGACAAAATTTTTTGTGGAGTTAGAAAGACCTGAGCTAACCAGATCTCTGGAGCCCGCTCTTCAGCTCTACATGAGGCTAGCGACTCGAGGCTACATTAGCCACTACTTGCATAACACACCCAGATGTCCGACTGAACTCAAGTAGTTCTATCTGCAGGTGCACAGTAGAATACTAAAGCGCACGCCCTCAAAATGGTAGTAGTTTGGTTAGGTTTAGGCACCAAAACTACTTGGTTAGGTTTAGAAAAAGATCATGGTTTGGGTTAAAATAAGTATGTCAATCACGGAAGTTATGTCAGAGGGCGTGTCCTGTAATAAAGTGGGTGTGTCGTTGCATTGTGGGTAATGTGGGCACCAGGTTTTGAAAAGGCAGAAGAATGCATGGAATTAAAATGACAATTGGTGCATTCCAATAACCCCGTACTACCATACTATTTAGTATGCCAGAAAAAGATTTAGTATGTCCCAATACATAGTATGTCAAATGCAGTATGCCAAAAATACCAGGATGTCCTCCTACATCCGGTCGTATTTTGCAGTATGCAAGCCAGCATGCTTTTCTGGCTATTCTCACCCACAATCCTCTGTGCAGCAGATATGAGTAAGAAGGTCAAAGTTCAAGGCGCAACATGATGAGGTAGTATGTCCCAATTGTGTGCATACTGCATGCAATAGTATGTACTTTGTAAGGGCAGCTGCAGTATAAAGTAAAAATAAAAAGTATGTGATTTGGAATGCACAGAATATCTTTAGTTCAGCTCCATTGATTTTTGATAATTTTTTAAAAAACTGTCCATCATGAGTCAGATAGTGTCACTATAAAACTGTTATATTGTAGGATTGCAATGCTAAATCAGTGGATTAATATCTTAAACACATTCTTGCTCCATACTTGGCTGTGGCTACTAGGTCACAAGGCAGTGGTGTAGAAGTGTAAAGTTATACATGCTTCATTACAAAGCGAGTGTCAGTGTGTTGAAACAGTTTAACTCTCCCTTCTCTTCATACTGTCAAGTGCCCTTGACGAAGCGACATAACCTTCAACTGCAACAGAGGAGGATTGGGTTGTACCAGGCAGCTCAGATGGAAATGTTTGTAATCAACACGTTCTCAGATAAAGCAGTTCACCCAGTTCACCCTTTCATTTAGAAATCAAGTTTGAAACTTTATCTTTCCTGCATTTGATTATCTGACTCAGTAAAAATGCTCACCAATCACAAATCTTTCAGTGGCACGAGTCTGTTTTCTGTCGAAGCCCAGTAGATTTTCCTTTCCCCAGAATAAACATGTTATTGTGGCAGACCGTGCTTCAGCAAACACATGCTCACTCAGTGGCCATCCGACGTGATTGACAGCGGTGGTGTGAGCAAATGGCGGCAATTTACGACTCTGAATGTCACACAAATATGCCGCAATATCCTGACTGTCGCCACAATGTTTCTCTGTGGAATATGCGGTCTATACAGTATCTGTGTTGCATAAACCAAAGTTGGCTAGTAAACATAATTTTTGATATCTCCCATGATACTACAGTACATCTGGTGAAGATTGATCTTCAAATAACATCCCAAACCTTTATTTATTATGCAAAGAGCATGTGAACAGCAATACTAGATAGAGAGATAGAGTTACAGGTAGATATAGACAGATAGACGATATGAGAAATACACCACATATACAGACACACTGTAGACAGTGTATGTCTCCATACCAGCCACAGCACTGGACACCTGTTTTCACTTACACAACATACCAGTATCCACTTGCTTAAGCCAATAAACAGTTAGAGTGAATTATTGTACTGTAAAAAGAAAAAAGTAAGAGCAGTCGGCACGCAATTTTCCTTTTAGTGTTTGAGAATGGTAATCATTATCTTATTTTTGATTAAAAATCTTCACATGTAAAGCTCTTTATAGACATATAAATAAATAAAACCGAAAGGAGAAATGAATACTTTCACATTTGTATAGACAATGCAGCACTGACGCCTGCACCAGTTCAGCTTGTGGTGATGAGTACTAAACTACTCATCATAGAAATATGTTTAAACTTAGCAAAAGTGAGTCATCTCCTGCAAAATAACCATCATTTATTTCTATTTCTGCTTTTTGGTCAAATCCTTAATCCTTAAAGGGAGGTTTTATTAGAGTATTTAATACTCTTATCAACATGGGAGTGGACAAATATGCTGCTTTATGCAAATGTATGTATATATTTATTATTGGAAATCAATAAACATCACAAAACAATAACAGATATTGTCCAGAAACCCTCACAGGTACTGCATTTAGCATAAAAATATGCTCAAATCATAACATGGCAAACTGCAGCCCAACAGGAAATAACAGCTGTCAGTGTGCTGACTTGACTATGACTTGCCCAGAACTGCATGTGATTATCATAAAGTGGGCATGTCTGTAAAGGGGAGACTCGTGGGTACCCATAGAACCCATTTTCATTCACATATCTTGAGGTCAGAGGTCAAGGGACCCCTTTTGAGAATGGCCATGCCAATTTTTCTTCACCCAAATTTAGCCCCAGTTTTTTTTGTGTTATTTAGCCTTCTTCTGGACAAGCTAGTATGACACAGTTGGTACTAATGGATTCCTTAGGGTTTCTAGTTCTAATATGTATCTTCACTCTAGCTTTAAAACTGAGCCCGCTACAACCTAAAAATTTAAAGTTGCGTTAATGCATGTCCCTAGTTTTGGATCATGAACAAAAATAGAAAAGTGATTCATTCTAGGATTAACAAACATCTAGTGAGCATTATTCACAGCATCAGATGTGGATGATTTTAAAAATACATTAAATACATTACTGTCGATACAGCAAATGCTTTGTTTTGCCATGACTGTTGCTGTTCTTTCATCACGCTTGCTTTCGGAGCACAGACAGTCTATATAGAGCCAGAAGGTCTTGGTGGGTTTCATCCCGTCTCACGAGCTCCGCTGTCACGACCGTCATCGCTCCAGAACAAAAGGCGTAAACAGCCAGCTCTTTGGTATATCTCTGTGTTCGACTTCTTATGATTTATTATCCAGCTGCCCCCAAATATGTTCCAACTTGGCAGTGACTTTTGCTGAGGATTAGCAGCAGCCGTGGCTAACAGGCAATTGAATATTTATATACTGCTGAGCAGCGGCAAACAAACCCCCTTTTGAGGGTCAGCAGTGTGTGCTGTGAAATCGCTCTATTTATGCGCTTGTTTACACTATTCTTTCAATGTTTTCATGCTGAATGAATGCAAATTCTATCTCAATCATGACCTAGCTCAGGGGTTAAGTGGTGGCAAAATGCATACGCATAAAGAGCAGAGGGACGAGTCAAACAATCTGTTCGTTCTACATAAAGGGCTTTGAAATAGGGGTGGTCACCCTCTGGTCAAAATGGCCTCTAGCAGCGGCCTCAGGTCGTTTGCCAACAGCGGCCAGGCTTAGCCGCCACAGAGCAGGGATCCTCTTCTGGTCCCTAACCTGAAGGTGTGCGTATTAACTTTGTCTGGCTAATCCGTATGCCATAGAGAATAGAGGAGGATTAAGACTTTAACCCCTTCAGAGAGAGTCTCATTCTGGAGCAGAAAGGGCCCTTAGCCAGCGTCTCTCTCTGCTGGAGCTCCTCTCGGAGTCATTGTCCCGTCACGAAGGCCAGCTGTCAGTGTCCTTGGGACGACGAGATGAATAAGGAGCCCTTGAGCAGTGCGTCTGCTCCCTCTGTTTACTGAGGAGCCTCTTGCTGTGGAGATCACAACTTCAGGGCAGAGCAGGGCTTCACACTGGAAAAACACATCAAATTACCTTATTATCTAGAGATGAGTCTAAACTTACATGGCAGAATAATTAATTGTTGTATTTATTTCGATCCCCATTAGCTCTTACTGGCCCTTAATGTAATCCCAGCTGAATTACATTTTTATGAGGATTTTTCTTTTATTGAACAAATCTCTATCTAAACCACAAGATATTGCAAAACCTTCAGTGACAAATATGTTTTCTCTATAATAGCCACTCTTGCAATACAATATACCCTCATAGCAACTACTGCATAGCATGATTAACAGGGTTTTTGGTTATGCTTAGACACTCAAAGAACTCTAGTTTCTACACTACAACAGTCTCACTGCATGCAAATAAGATAGTAGATATAGTATTTTTCATTACACCTGTTAACCAAGTAATTTCCCAACCTGTTGGTCAGGTTATATAACCAGGAACAAAACGTATTTTTGGTTGAACTGGTCACAACCAGTAAACAGTGCTCCTAACGGCATCTGCAAGATTTCACAGGAAATCAAGCAGTCAGAGCTGATCTGAGGTCTGCTGTCCATCTGCTGTCTATGAGAGCCAGCTGTCAATCACTTGTGAACTCCGACCAAACGGTAAAACTAGGCAGCGCTGATCAAATATGAATCAATATTATGTTACGTTAATGTAGTGCACGGGTTAGCTGTAAAATGAGAAAGTTTGTGACGCGGCCACCATTGTAAAATCTATTGAAGGAACGCCAAGTTACGGTCACATGACCGGAGCACAGCCAATACCAATGCTCTCTCTCTGAAATCACCTGTGATTGGTCAAAGTCTCCCGTCACGGACTATATTTTTTAAAGCCTGAAAACAGAGCCATGATGAGGTGCAGAAGTCTAGTTATCTCTCAGAACACTTAAATTAAAACACGCTGAAAGGTTATTATGGAATGTTTGCCCAATGATGCCAAAGATATACTGCCTACTGAAGCTTAAAGAAGTGAAACCAGATACAAACAAGCCGTGTATAGTCCCTTTTAAATATCTGATTTTAGTTTGAGGTAACTACCAGTGATGGAAGCTTTGCAACCATTTTTCTAATCGTTCTCAGATGTACCTTTCAAGTGGGAAATATTGTAGCTGTCAGAAATCCCCTATACTGTATCTCCAACTCGCAAGTTGATGTGGATGTTTTTTCCCACTCGGCTGCTCCTAGTTTTGGTCTGAACGATATGACCTGAACGCAGCATAAGGGGTCACAAGCTGAAACAGTTAGGAAACACTGCTCTTTACACACATGGAGACAACTTTAGGGCCTCATTAATAACTCATATTCTGGTGGTTAAATAGAGGGATGTAAAGAGAGAAACAGGGGCAGATGGGGAAAATTCACAGGACACAAGCTGACTGCCGTGTCTTGGTACACCTGCACCGTTCAGGGGGGACAGGGAGGAGGATGTCCAACAGTGAGTCCTCTCAGCTCTGACGGGACATGTAGGTGGTCTGGTCCTCACACCTGCCTCTGCATCCTGGACTTGTCAGCCACACAGCTGCACCACAGCACTGTCACTCACTTAACACCATGTCTCAACAGTGTTTCTGCATCACAGGTATTCACCCCCCCTGGGCTTATATGATGTGGAATCTGCGGGGGCTCAACTGAGTGATCAGCGATCAAAACACACACTCGCTGATAAGGGTGCTGGGGTCACCAAGCTGAATCACTCCACCGGGCTGCTTAAGGCCAAGCAGCGAACCAATGCAGCTATATAATGTGTGATGTTTCGCCTCACTGCTGCGCAATCGGTGGCCTTCCCTTCCCTTATACCTCCCACACATCTTGCTTGACTTTTCTCGCTGCTTTCACGTGCATCGTGCCACCTGAGACCCCGCATGCGCCAGCATGATCAGGCCTCTCACTGTCACTCTCAGGTTCAACGTACGGCCAAGAAAACACCACCAACGGGGAGGGTTTCTCACAAACAGATGTCCTGAGAAAGACTTTCACAGTCACCCTACAATCATCCGAGACCGTCAAAGCTCCCATTGATGGTGTAAGCTTGAGATAACAGTAAACTGTCTGGGATTGTGGTTGGCGGTAAGGGGAGTGTCCGCCTCGTGTAGTTGACTCAGCTCTTGCTAAGTGGGATGAGTGGTGGAAGGAGAGACCAGGACCAGCTGTTTTTTCCTGACGGACTCTGTGGATGATCCTCACCCATCCTGACCTGGAAGTCAGTTTGGCTGTCAACACGTCTTGGGAATGAACATCCCTTTCGTCTTGAAGGCGCGGTGAGATTGGCAGCACCTTCTCATCCCAGCAGTGAATCAGCAACTGTTGCCCGTGGGGCAAAGTAAGCTGATCCTGCATGTTGCAAAATCAGCAGAGAAAGATAATAGAGATTCTTTTTTATATCTTCATTGATGACTCTGTATAATAAAATGTGATCTTCCGGATGCAGTGCCCCCTCCACACGTTCAGACTAAACTTACTGGAAAACGCCTTAAGAAATGTCAGTGATACCTTCAGGATGGTTAACCATGATAACTCCCCCCTCTCCCCCGAGATGCTCTGCCCAGTGTTTCCAGTGCAAGTGCTCTCCATTTGTCTCCGTGGATCAAATGTCCCAGGAACTGCTCTGTTGATCGGCGAGCCTCCTTATAAGGTCTGAGCGGAGAGAGCAGCACAGCCTTGAGAGATCCCTACCAGCCCTTTCTCTTTATTTACACAGACTCCGGGTGCACACAGGCACGGAAAATCCACCCTATCAGACTTTCTTCACAAGCTCCAGGAATATCTTTATTGTCGAACGTTTCCTAATGTGGCACAACCAGTCGCTGCAAACTTTTTCTTTCCTCTCAATTTTTGCACCAGATGATGGATACGATTTACACAGACTTATGTTTGACCTTTACATTTTTTTCACTGCCGCTCCATTAAAAAGGGGTTGTAAATGTACGTGTGTGGTTCAGTATTTCAGCCATATATGAGATGTCTGACACATTGCCAAACACCATAGAAACTCCTCCATCTGTAAGACTTAAACGACTGATTTAATTTCATATCCCTTAAATTTATAGATTACATTCGCAGAGGTCATTAGAGCGCAGATCAAAATTCATATAGTGGCTTAATGCAGTAACGACAGAGTCCCTCATAGCATGTGAAGCAGGAATTTCCTGCGCTGGAGGGCTGTTAACCTGAATCTTAGGGTTAATCTGTCTGGAAAACGGTAATATGGCTTTTTTTTTTCCTGCTTAGATTTGAACATGTGACCGGTTGAGTAAACATGTATTCGGAGAGGGCCTTTACGTGAACAGTACCTGCATTCAGCTCAGCAGTCTCCCCTAGTCCCTTTTAAACCACTCTCTACAACACGTGGTAACATGGCTTTGTACTATCAAATCTATTCTGAAGACTTTTTAAGCTTATCTAAAAGTTTTAAACAAATTTTTCAACGCAGAACTTACAAGGTTTGAATCTTTCAGTTTTCCACTACAGCTGCTATTGATTTTTTTGTTTTCTTTTTTTTTTATCAGCCAGACATTTTTCCATCTCTACCACAGATAGTTAACATGCTTAAAGGCTCACACATGCTTAATTTATTAGTAAACCACTAATGGAACTTAACGTAACAGGATTGCGGGGCTTTGCCGTAGTAGCAGTGACTTTACATTTTAATTATCACCAGTTCCAGTCCGCCCCAGCCAATTAAAAATGATGTATGGTTTTATGCAGAGACGAGTGCTGGCCCTCAGGAAACGCACATCCATCACGCTAACAACACGTTCATTTACCATTTAGGCTGAAGATCGGGTCACTCTGATTGGCTGAATTGGCAGAGACAACTTAAACTTGAAGAAAAACTGTGTGAGAGGGATGTTGTTATTGTAATGGGGACTCTAGTTGCATTTAATTGAATGTTTTTTTTTATTATGCAACTGTTTTTCTTTCAATCTTTTACGGTTAGCAACATTTTGTGTTGCAGTCTTTATCATTATATTAATTCACTGACATTAGATTAGCAGGTTATGCAAATTCATAATGATTTTTTCTTGTACAGCCCTGCTTTGCCAAAAACTGAATTCTTCAGTGTATTTTGATTTGGCCACCCAGACTCTTTCAGCGTCATCTCTCCAGCTTCATTCAGCCTTTGTTTCAATCCCCCGCTGTGAATCACCTGCTCGATGGGAGTCACAATCTTTCACACACAGACATGTAGAAGCATCACCACACATGTATCTACGGGCAAAGCACAACGTGCTTTGGGAAAACTTGACTTGATCTAAGGGTTGGTAATCTTGAGAGACGAGAGTAACAAAAAGTTTTTTAAATTATCCAGCTGAAAAACCCAGCCCAGTGTTGCCAACTCTTCCAACGAAAGTAGCTAGCAGCACTAGCTCCAAAAGTCCATACATCTAGAGAGAAAGTCGTCAAGTCTGCAACACAGACAGTCCGTCCCTTCAGGCCTCCCTCCGAAGTCACTCCCCCAGAATTTTCATTATGAACATAAACATATCATTATGAAAGTAAACAACGAGCATGGCTATTCACAGCTCGCAGATTGTTGAAGACTCCGGTGACGCGTAATGAGCCTGTCCAATCATTATATTCGGGCCGAATTAAATGATTGGACGGGCTTATTACAGTCCTGCGATAGCCACAATTACAAGACTATTTTCCTTTTTTTTGTCAGAGCATTTTATTTATTGATTGCTGTCGGGATGTAATGAGAATTTCAAGAAGTATAAATGATTTGAAGACGATTACCAACCCTAGCTTTAATTATAGTCATGCCAATAAAGTGAATTTGAATTGACAGATTTCATTCCCAGTGCTCCATATTACAAGTGTCCCGTCAGATTTAATGAACATCAGAACAGGATCAGCATCTTAACCAAATTAGTGATGCCAGACAAACGTATTCGTGTCGCAAAGGTGAATTAGCATGGCTGGGATGTTTGTCTGCATCGTGGAGACTTGGCTGGGCCGCTGAGCAAAAGGTCTCAGACATGCAGTTATACAGATAATGAGGGAGTGGAGCCGGACAGAGGACAATCAGACCTGTGTGTGTGAGTGTATGAAAGTGTGTGAGCACAGAAAGTCAGTGCGTCAATCCAGCGTCCAGGCTGGCAGACAACTACCGACTACTGCAACCGACAGCAGTCTTAAAAAAAAACACCTTTAATGAATGTATGCAAGGAGGCGCAGAAGCTCCAATGCTACAATTCAGAGTCGATTCATTTCTCATGCAAAATAACATCATGGATAGTTGTCAAGAATGGAAAAAGCTGAACACATCCATTAAAACACCTCCAAGCTGCTTTCCATTAGAAAGAATCCCTCTGCTTTGAGTTTTATGAAGGTGAGTTTACAAGCCCCTTGTGAACGCACTTCGATTCGTTAATGTGGGGTAAACCTGTTAGGAAACGCATGCATGTTCCTTTGTATGTCTGCTAGCTAGTAAAAATCAGCCAGCCCAGCCAGCCAGTTAGCCAGCCAGGCAGCGAGCAGGGCCCTGGGGCAGTCTGGGTAATTACTGGCAAGTCATGAAGGCCAAATGGAATGTTTACTCTACCTCGGGGTCAGCAGGCGTTATGAGAGCTCTTCAAGATTTGCAATGGGCCACTTTCTTGTCCCTCTTTAAAAGATAATTAGCTTTTCACCAGAGTTTAAAAGCTTTACTGTATGTGCATCTTTTAAGGCCCGGAGAGGCTGTTTTTGTCGTGCAGTGAGGAATATTTTCTCACTTTTCTGTTACTCGAAGCTTCCTGTCATTGCTGTTAAATATCCTGTGTTGTAGTTTTAGAATAATAGGCTGTAAATTATGCACCAGGGGCAGGACACAGGTAAACACTTCAGCCATAAACAGCTTTGTTTGACAATCCCGCCCATGCTCTATGTAAACCTCACAAATCAGCTCGCCGAGTATGATCTCTAAGCATAACTGTCAGCTGCCGAGGCCGCGGCCTGGCCCCGGGCTCTTGACCCTTGACCCCTACAGGCACTGAGTTCACTGAGTGGTGAACCTTGTGGCTCTGAGGGCAGACCCTCCACGACTGGTTGGGAACCAGGCGGACGCCTCAGGGGCCGAGGGGAGACATCAGCTTCTGTGAGTCAGGACTACGTAGACCTCAAGGCAGTAACACGCTCAAGCCTTTCACATGCTGCTGAGATGTTGCAATAACTTAATAGGAGGTCAACCTTTTCTCTTGTGTCTGCATGGGCTAAAAAGCAAGCCAGCATCATGACGTTTATCTGAGCCCTCATGCATCCCCTCAAACTCGCGTCTGTGCTTTAGATATTATCCTGTCAAGAGCAGATGCTTATTGACAAAAGCTGCAGAGGGTTCATATTTATGGGAGAGTATCATGTGGGAAAACTTCCCTTCAAGTGAATTATGTTCTGCGAGTATTACACCGTGTTCATCCAAGTTACAACCATATAAAACTTGAAATCAATTTATTCTTAATTAAACTTGGTCAGCTTGTTCCACCAGAGCCGGGGACTCGTTCGGAGAGTGTCAGAACGATCTTGTTTCCTCGGCTGGCTTGCTGTTCTTGGCAATAAACAACCCGTCACGTCCAAGCCAAAGTCTGTGCGGTCATGATCATTTTCCCCTTCATTCTGAGCCGCCTGCCGCTTTCTGCCTTCAGCTTGCTTTCAACAGTTCGTCCAACTCATGGAGCCAAGTGAGTGTGTTTGAAATGTGTTCTTGTTTCTCTGCTCGCTATTGGTATTCCCCTTTTTAGTCGAGCCCAAACTCTAACAAAGTATTTGGATGTGTTGTGGTGCCTGGTGCGTTGTCTGGGTGTGTGAGAAAGTTTCATCTTGTATGAGTTACATTATGTATCTCTCTCTATCTAACTCATATGATGTAATGATGTGAGTCACTGTTGCCTCTGCAAACAGTCTACTGGTGGAATGAAATAAATATGGGTTAAGTTACCCCGACGATAAGGACAGATAGGATCTGTTTCCGCTGGGTAAGGTATAGGGGAAGTATGATGGTACAGTAGCAACCAGTTCAGGGGATTTCATATGAAAGCCCCTCTTGTTGGCTTTCCTGCTGTCCGAAATCCATGTGACAGAGATCTCTGCTGGGATAGCAGCGCTGCTTCCCACCACAACAAAGCACTCCGGGGCCTCCTGCTTAAAGGCCAGTACTCCAGAAAAAACTATGCGAGCACATATCCGCTGGAAACTGAGCTGTGAATCATATCAAGATCCTGCAAGAAGGTAATGTATTTCCAAACTAGACTTTTCAATAGTCTGTGGAAGAGAAAACTGAAAAGTAGAGTAGTGGAAGAAGTCATACGCTGTGTAATTTTTTGGCACAGTCGTGGCCTCCTTAACCTCCTGCTGCTACAGTGGAAACGACTCATCCACAAATCACACCATCAGCGAGAGGAAACGGAACCGGCAGCGTTGTTTTGAAAGCCGGCTCTGTTCGGGGCTGTTTGTGTGGTGCTACAATCGCAGCTCCTCGTCAGTACAGCGCATCTCTCTGGTATGAGGTCGTCTGTGTGATCCGGGGTGCTGCCATAGGGGCAACAACCCAGCTACGAGACAGACAGTCATCCATGCTCAGTGGAAATGAGATATGAAAATGCATTTAGCTCTTTATCACACCGGTAATCGTTCAAATCACTCAGTAAATATGCTCGTATAACACAAACAGATGACAACACAGTCACACACTGAGAAGTTTATGACGTTTCACCTGTTTTATGGTGAGATAATTCAACTGCTTTACTTGTAAAAGATTTGATGAAACTTTTTTCATTCAATACTGCCGCATAAGGCACCCTTTAATGCCTGTATGAAACGCACCAGGCATTCCATTAACTACAATGTAAACCCATCCGTGGCAACAGTCAACGCTCTGAGTAAGAGCGTCGGGAGTGTGATTTAAAGAGCAAAAAGACACACACTGGGCAGGTGGGAAGTGAGGTGGATGCGTCCAACAAACACGAGGCTTTTATCCAGGAGACCGCTGTTTGTGTCCTGTGCATCACGTTACAATCAGCTGTTTGTTCATGTCCAGTGTTCACAACGTTCAGTTTAATTCTTTCACTGTACAAACATAGTAGTTTTAAGCCCAACCATGTATGTCTTTCCTAAACCTAACTATAGTGGTGCCGAAAATAAAGTGATGCCAAGGGACATGACAAAGCGGTGGTATATGACGAGTTGGGATGAGAACGTGTGAGTAGTCTGAACAAAGAGTGCAAATTGAATTATTCCTTTCAGCCTTGACGAAGGCAGCACAGACCAGATCACTCATTCCGTTCTTGCCTTTTACAATAAAAGCCTTAGACATATAATATTCGCAGGAGAGCATATCGCATTTTCGTGTTGTTTATTCGTCACGCCCCTGCTGTGTAAAGGTCTTTAGAATGATGAAGCTTGACTAAACCCGCGGTGTTTCTCACGAGCCAAATAGAAGTAATATGACTCATAATCTGAATTCTGCCTGGATGCAATCCAGCAACATTGTATATTCAATCTGTGCAAAGAAATGTAAATGTGTGGTTAAAAGTAGCACAAATTAAACAGACAGATGCATAACAGACTTTTCCCCATAATCAATGTGGTCGGATTAAATCCAAATTTAGAAACAGATCCCGAGGAATCCAAACAGAATGACAAACGTAATTGTAGACGGTTAATATACGGTGGTACAGTTTGCTGAGGGCAGGAGGTGTTCAGCCAAGTCTCATTCCAGTAAGAGGGCTGTGAGATGACACAACACGTTGAGCTCAAACCATCTGCAGAGCTGCTGGCCAGACTCGGGATGTGCCAGAGCATGCCAACTGCTTCCTGTCGGCTGCCCGGTCCCAGAGAGTCAGACGATGTCATCTGGATCAAAGCAGAAGGCCGTCAAAGAGTCATTAGCATCAACATGGAATAACAATGTTATGCCAGTCCTGATGAAACCATGATGTGTGTGTTTATGGAGCGGTGGGTCATGGTGTTGTGGTGAGTGTGCTTGTTAGCTTTACAATGAAAGCATAGGTTTAAATCCTGACCCCAGGTTGCAGAAAAACCTAAAACTGCTTCTTGGAAAATCTGTGTAGCTTTATTTGGGGAAGGATCAAACCGAGGGAGAGTTCCCTAATGAAAAGCTAATAAATGAATGTGTACTGGAGGAAGTCTCGTGTGTCTTCCATGCAGGCTGCACTCTGATCAGGAATGTTAGTTCACTTCCTTACCTTCTGTATCTGACTGTAATTACAGGCCTTGATATTTCCTGCTCCAGTTTACAGTGCTAACAGAGTGATAGGGCCCCTCTGTGAGTGAAAAAAATCATGTTCATACAGCTATTTTCAGCAGCACTAATGGCCAAGATAAATGTAGATTTCTCTGATAAATGAAGGATTAGGAAATATGTGTTTAATCAAGCTTCGCCTGCAGTTTGTTTGCTTGTCCCGTGTGCCAAAACGGTTTAGCACAGGAGAAGAAGTGGTGCATATTTTTTGGGCCGTGCTGCATAATTGAAAAATGTTGGGTATCAAATGAAAGGCCACAATCCAGGTGTGTGTAAAAGTAAATGCTAGCACTTTTTTTTTTTGCAGGAATGCGAAGACTTGAGAAAACATTTTTTGTGCACCTAGCGAAGGTGGGGGAATGAAAACAACATGGAATGAATGCAGGGCCTCAGAGCGCCGTGTCCGGCATGTGCTGACGAGAGCCAGAGACCAGACCTAATCCACACTGCCGGCTCGGACGAACACAAGCACATGCATACACGCAGAAAAGTGCCTACTCATGCACAAACAGCCCGGAAAACTGCTCATGTTGCTCAAAACCACTCAAATGGTCTGGGGTCAAAATGGGACGACAGTTTTTCAAGTTAATTTGCTAATTACCAAACTAGGCAGTGCATTTATTCTTAAAAACAACAGCTGTATTTAAGTACACCTTTGAGATACTTGTACTTTACTTGAGTACTTCCATTTTATAATACTTTATACTTCAACCCCACTATATTTCAGAAAGAAATCTTTTATTTTTTACTCCACTACATTTATTTTACAGCTATAGTTAACTAGTTATTTTTCAGATAAAGATTTTATATCCAAAACATGTGATCCATTTAGAAATGATGCATTGTTACAGATTAAAGTAGCCAACAATCTTTAAATATAACAATCTGAAAGTGGCCATTTTGCATAATGAGTACTTTCACTTTGACTTTTAATTGATTTATTTTCTCATTGGGATATTTATACTTTTACTTAAGAAAAGATCTTAATACTTCTACCACTGACTGTATCCAGTCAGGTGCACTAAGCATTCACGCCAATGCTTACGATGTCTTGTGTCTTGTGAGAAGCTAAAAGATGGTTTAAACATTTCTCCAACATGTTTAACATCTGCTGATGGTTTTGTGGTTTGGGAACAATTCCAGCAAGGTGATTCTCAGAGGATGACAAATTAGGAGCTGGAATATCCTTCGTTTCTGCAGGATGAAGTCATGAAATCACTCCCTTCCATCTAAAATGTGGGAGAAACTAAAGACCATCTTGTAATGGGATCACATCGAGCCCCCAGGAAGAGCGCCGAGGTTTGAAGCAAATTCTCGTAGTGGCCAAACAGTGGTACTACAGCTTCCTTGTCCGTCAAGTGATGCCATTGGGTCCAAAAATACTTTTTCCCATGGACTAACATTGGGAAAGAGACATCTGTAACTCAGCCTATACTTTTTTTTTTTAGGTAAATCAACTTCCCAGTATGAACACTCTAATAGCCTTTATTAAATCAGTAGATCCTAAATGTTGTAAAATGCACTAATAGCCGAATCGAAAATTGGTCACCACACTTCCTACCCCCGTTACTTCCGGTGCCCTTGCCTGGACCACACCCCATCTGCAAACTCAGCCTTCAGTTTGATCTCAACTACACACTTATAAAGTTTCGGGACTGCATCTTGCATCAGTTGTGACGCTATCGCGTTGACAAAATCTGTCCACAAACAGACAGACAGACCGAAAATAAACACCTGGCAAAGTACACAAAACCGCTTCTGTGGTAGTTCCCGCTACAGGACCACATTTTGCCATGGCGACACACACACACACACACACACACACACACAAGGTGAAACCAGTTTACACCCTCTGAGGACCAGACAAGAGCATATCTGCTACGGGTTGCTCTTAAATGCCCCAGACTGTGGCATATGTGGTATATGTAACAAACTCACTCACAAACCAACTTTTCATTTAATGAGACTGCTTGCTCTCTGCTGTCTGGAATAAGCTACAGTGCTGCGGTGCATGACTGACTGGCCAACACCCCTCAGGACCAGAGGCCATAAAGCATCCTCTTTATTCATCAGAGAAAGCTGTCCTGAGGTACGAGTGGGAGCCCTGACTGGCCTTAACTCATAGATACTCCACCCTCAACCTCCACACGTGCATTTTTTTGCAGAGATGAAAAACTATTTGGAATGCAGCTTATGATAACCTGATGAAGAGTTGAGCATGTATTGTTCCAATTCTCTGCTATATGCGATTAATCACGGCTCTGAAACACAGATTTCTATTTAAGAATATCATCACATTCTTGATCAGACATGTTCACCTCTGTTTCCTTTTGGTATAATGTATTCGGTTATGCGTTTCTTGCTCCCAAAATGAAGCAGTAAAAGTCGTGCCTCCGTGTAAAAGCGTGCTGACTCGCTCCATATCAATCACTGAGCAGTTCATTAAAAACCCTCCCTCACATGGATACACAGGGAATTCCTCTCCTCTGAGTTCTGTTGTGACCTAAATAGAAGACCACACCTACAAAAATGGAAACAGGAGCTTTTCAGAGAGCATGTAGGAAAGTATATTCCTCAAAGTGAAACCATATGACTCAATCCCTCGCTATGTTTTTAGCTGCAACATCGCCAGTCAGGGGGAAAGGTGTCGGCGAACACAGAACTATTCTCAGCACGCAGCCCACTGAAAGTTTATTATGGTCTTCGCACATTCAGGCAAGCTGAGCGTGTTCCTTTTGCTTCTTAGCAGTTATTAATACAGCATCCCCAGATCCCAGTGTGAGGAGAGATTGGACTCAGACTACATTTTGCCCGTTCACAGCCACGGCCTCCTGTGTTTACATAGTTTACGAAGACGTTGAAAGATTACTGTCAAATGCAATAGAGGGGCAAAGCCACCATGCACGTTTTCAGAGGGTGTCTGCAGCACTACATGGTCCTGTGCAAAAATCAGAATATCCATAGCCACCATACCCATAGTCTGAAGGCATGTGCGTATCCAGTTGTTTGGGAAAGGGCTATGCTGGTAGTAGTGGGATTTTTAAAGAAATAGTTTGACATTTTGGAAACTCATTTGCATTCTTGTTGAGAGTTAGATGAGAAGATTGATACCATATTGTATGTCTAGCTAAAGGCAACGATTCGGCCAACACAGCACACCACACTAACAGAAGCCATTCATGAACAACAAGAGTTTCGACTCCAAAAAACAGAAATCTAGCAAAATCTCACACAATTAAATGTGACTTTAGTGTAAACAAACACGGCGGACGACGGGCAGGAAGAATTAACAATGTTAGTTTTTGCATTACTTTGTACTGAAAATTGATTAAATAAACACTTGTGTTGTTGCAACGAATCAACAAGTTGGTCCTCCATTTCTGAGGTCTATCTTACTACTACTTTATGCTTCACGTTTTCATTAGCCGCAGCCGCCATGATGGTGGTTGTTGTCCTTCCTTCTTCAGTCAGCTTGGTTCCCAATTGGCTATTGTTCTTTCTCACGTGACTGCATCATCGGCTGTCCTCGGGGTTCCAAACACACAACGAGATGTCCGATCGTAAATATTTAACATGTTTAATATTTGCGATTTGAAATTGGTGCGGTCAGGATGGACTTCCAAGACAACCGGGGGATGTAAAAAACACTCTTAACATACCTCACACCACATGAATATCCAGCAAGATAATCTTTAGAACCATCAAAAAATCAGGGCTTTGCTGACCATTGTCAGGAGGGGGGAATCGGGCCCAAAATTGGCTTCTTGTCGTGTAGTGTGCGCCCAGCATTAGCTGTTTGGTACTGAAAGATAAAGTACAATGGGTTTTTAGAGCTTTTTCCCTAAAAAAAAAAAATAAAAAGCTTCCTGCTGTGGCTGAAAATGACACAGAGCATTGAGAGAGAATCAAAACAGTAAAGTTGTGGGCAAAATAGCTAAACAATGAGCTGAAACTTGCTGTAAAGCTTCGTAAAGCCGTGTGGAGCTTCAGATTCAGGTGATAATTCTCCGTAGGTTCATCACTATTAACGAACTGTTTCACCTTGTCACATAGAAATATCGGTTATTGCTGCTTTAAGCAACATACACAGTAATTTTCTCCAAAAATATAAATATATTTGCAGCTCATTCTTTGATAAAACATTTTTTAAGTGTGCAGCACCAACATTGCATCACCCCCCTTTTCAAAGACATAAACAGCAAAGACATTTGGCTTTCAGTATTTTAGATGCACCCCTTCTCCATTACTGTGCACATGCACCAGCGCATTTGGGAACAATTGAGTGCGTAGTTTCCTGTGACGATCTCTTTTTTACAAGTCTCTTGCCATTACTCATCGGTGGCATCTAATTTGTCAACGTAGTTCTCGTAGTCATCTATTAATGTCGGGCTGCAGATGCTGCTCAGCTCCCTGAGCGAGGACGGCCTGTACTCCCAGCTCAAAGTAGACACGGTCCCTTATCACAGCTCGCTGAGCTCACATCTATTAAGATATACCATCTGCACTGCAACGTCTCTCTTATTTCAGCCAGGTTTTTCTTACAGTCTCTCCCCTGGCTCCTTTTCTGAGGGAGGATCTGTGTGATGGGGAACAAAACTTTTGACGAGCAGGCTTGCACGCTGAGGATGGTTTTTATTATTGCTCCCCTTTTATTGCTCATCATGCATCTTATTTATCTGTATTTGTAAAGAGTGACCAAACCAAGAGTTTCATGAGTTTGTTCTACCGACAAATAAAGTGTTTTTCAACTAATTTGGATGACACTTTTGCTGATTAGTTGTGGTTATAGTTTTGCACAACAGTTCTTGTGGCGAGTACTGTGATGCCATCTTCATCACTTGAGCTAGAAGTAATTTACAATCCAATGCCGCTGAAAGTGTAAAATGACCAATCCCTGCAGACAAGTACACCAGAAGACTATGAGGTGTTTACAGCAGCAAATGTGTGAGTGCTTCATTGGCTGAGTTTGGAAACCACTACTGAGTCACAGCATTATATGAACTCACCGAGAGAAAATTTCTATAAATGAAAAAATGTCACAGATTACAACTTTAAAGCAGCAAATCTGTCTACGTTCTCCTGCCTGTATGAGCAGCTGAGCTGTCAGGGGGAGGATGGATGGGACCAGGGCCTCCACATGTCAAAAGCAGAAGTTACTGTAGCGTGGAGAGAGAGAGAGAGAGAGAGGGAGCTTTTGGTACACCCTCAGATGACCCACACCCTTGCCTCCCTCCCACCACCACCACCACCACCGCCAGACGCAGGCAGAGGGTGTGGGCTGTTTGGAC
Organism: Sebastes umbrosus; assembly: GCF_015220745.1. NCBI lineage: Eukaryota > Metazoa > Chordata > Actinopteri > Perciformes > Sebastidae > Sebastes > Sebastes umbrosus. The sequence continues at coordinate 22,321,601 of NC_051272.1, read as the reverse complement.
ACAGCTGGTGGACAGGCCGCGGGCTCTGACAAAGATCTGAATCAAGCATCACTGGCGCAGCCGCTGGATCCCTCCCTCCATAAAACAAGACATAAAAACCCTCCTTTTGTTGTGTCTTGATAGTAGAATAATTCAACTGCTTGATTATTATCATGTCCTGCAGGGAGGACACAATTTTAGCCCTTTTTTTTTTTTTTTTTTTTACATTTCCTCATACCGTTATAGCACATAAAATAAGAATATTCCCTAGTATTCATGTTACTTTCTTGCTCCACTTGAAGTGGTACTGACTGCTTGAGGGTTTGGACCATGTTGGGTTATTTCAGCTGTGGTTTGTGCTCAGGCAAAAGGGTGTAAATCCTCTGAGCACGAACCCGACATAAATCAGTACAAACTGTCAGACCTTCTTGTGTTTCCAATTTGGCTTTATGACACTGTACACTTGATATGTGTTTTATTATGGACAACCAGAGATATCCTGGAGGGATTGGCACAACAGGGGTCATTTAAGATGAATCATAAAATGATGACTTTTATTAATTTATAGAAATACTCTGACTCATTTCCAAAAGCTAGTTTTTGGGTAATTTGGTTGTTCTATTAGACTTAACATTATCACTTTATTGTTATTATTTCTTTCTTCTTTTTCTGTTTTCATTTGTTTATTTAATAGTTTGCAGTCTAGTCATTAGGAAGAGTTAACAAATTCAGACACAATCAGCTCTTTTCTTCCTTTCTCTTTTGTTCTCTCTCTCTCTCTTTTATCATGCCAGCCCAGAACTATGTTGCTGACATCTCCTGCTCGGTGGGGAGCCAGTCAAATAGCTGACTATGAGAAAGCACATTGAGGAAAACAGTCTGCAGAGTGACTCACGTCTCTTAGACGATGACATCGCTTCAATCCTCTCATCATAGCTTGTCTCATTCACAGTGACATCTGTCTGCCATTGTTCTGTGGTATCGCCATAATAACAGACTGGAACTAGTCTCATTTTCCTCTGATGCGTTATTGTGATGCTGACCAGAGTTTAACTGCCCCGAAGGGAAGTCATGAATAGTCGTTCACATTAGCTTAAACTTTAAGAGTCTCCCTTTATGTGCAGTTAAGCAGCTGTTAAGACATGAGTATCACTGCGAAGGGTTAGTGTTGATCCTTTGTTTAGGATCTTAGATTGTCATAAGCTGAATGAATACTTACCATTCTGTTTAGCTGCAACCATTCTGCTCATGTCTATGTTGCATGAAATGTCTATTGAGCTGAAAATGTCTTAAAGCAGCATTTATGCATTTTTGGTCCACTTGCGGCCAGAACTCATGGCTAATATGTCAGCAAACCACTCCCTATTAGGGCTGTCAAAGTTGACGCGATAATAGCGCATCGACGCAAATTTGATTTTAATGCCACTAGCTAGAGTGAAGATCCTGGCAGCATATGAAACTAGGTACCAACCATGACATACTAGCTTGTTGCAAAGGAGGCTAAATAACGCTCCAAAGTTACGCTGAATTTTGGCAAGGAAAAACTGGCATTGCCTTGACCTCTGACCTCAAGATATGTGAATGAAAAATGGGTTTTATGGGTACCTACGAGTCTCCCCTTTACAGACTTGCCCACTTTATGATAATCACATGCAGTTTGGGGCAAGTCATAGTCAAGTCAGCACACTGACACACTGACAGCTGTTGTTGCCTGTTGGGCTTCAGTTTGCCATGTTATGATTTGAGCATATTTTTTATGCTAAATGCAGTACCTGTGAGGGTTTCTGGATAATATTTGTCATTATATTGTGTTGTTAATTGATTTCCGATGATAAATGTATACATACATTTGCATAAAGCAAGCATATTTGTCCACTCCCATGTTGATAAGAGTATTAAATACTTGACAAATTTCCCTTTAAGGTACATTTTGAACATTAATTTGCGATTGATCGTGATAAACTATGGACAATCATGCAATTAATCGTGATTAAATATTTTAATACATTGACAGCCCCACTATTCAGCTGACATGAATTCAGAATTCATTTGGAGTCGTATTTCTGGTGATCTGACAAAGTCCAACATTTACTTTCCATCGAGCTCTGTTTTGGTCTCCAGAGATAAGTAGTCTCTCTTTAGCAGTAGGATGCTTCACATGTTCACCGGCTAGTTGCTATTTTTGTCATTTATTTGCTGGACATGTAGTTTAAAATGAGTTTATCACAGCGTTTAGATAAACAGCTGTCTACTGCACCTGGAAACAAGGTGAAGTGAGAGTGAAACAAAACAGTAAAGTTGCGGGCAGTAAAACCAAAACAATGAGCTAAAGGGCACAAAAATGCACTGCAGAGTGATGATTCTGTATACATCAATTCACATTGCAGATAGTCATTTAATCTATGGTTATTAGAAAATTGATTGGTGCAGTTTTAAAGCCTTTGCCCCTGTTTGAAAATGTTCAGTTGAAGCACTTTGCTTTGTAGGACTTTAAAAAGAGTTGAATGAGTGAGTTTATTTAGGACTGAGTCTAAAAATAGAGTTTCCCTTCAAGCATGTGAAAAAAATAGATCAAATGTGTTTTTAAAAGAATATGTTCCTTTTCAAGGATGGATATTTTTTGCAGCATGATCCTGTCTTGGCCTGCGCTCACTCTCCGGAATAAACCGTTGCCTAATATAACCCAGAACAATATGTATGCTCTGACAATGAATTATGCTCCTAGTTTACCCTGTATTTATATCCTCATACTGGCCTGATCGGCCCCATTGTCCAACTCAATTGCTGTTTCTGTCCCGGCTGAAAGAAGATAATTTGTCTTCATCAAAAACGCCCCGCAGAAAATACGAACACTTAAAACAAGCTTCCTCCGTCCGAGCTGAAGAGAGCTCTTATTTTTCTCTCTTGCCAGACATATTTTTAAATCCCATCCCATTATGATGGTGACAGACTATATCCGCGGTGATGGACACAGCTCCACCACCTCGTTGACCTGAAAGTGTGTAGCTGTAGTTTTGTGTGTGTCTGTGCTGTGTGTCTGTGTGACAGCACACCGAGTGTCTCAAATGCCTCATGGCCTGAAGCAGGAAAAGGAGGGCGATGACACTCTAGGTTGCTCGCGGCTGTTGGTCGCCGGGGTGCTCGGATCACTCCTCGGCACGCTGATTATGCAGGAGACAGTGAAGGAGTGTTGGGTTAAACTGATGGATGAGCACTTGAACAAGAGAAAGAGAGCAGTTGACAGGGGTGTGTACACAGACGATATGCTACACCATCTGAGTGGCAACACCTTTTGTTCACATGACAGCTCCTCAGACTTTGCTATAACTGATCTCCAAGTGGCTGCTGCTTCTATTGTATGATGAGCTTAGAAATCACTGACCCTGAGGCTTTTTTTTGAGGGTTGATTATACAATACGCTGTGTGCAATGTAGAGCAAAGATTTAGTAAGTGTGTGTGATTTCTGTTAATGTTGGAGGATACATAACTACTTTTTACAATACAACAAATTTACAATTTTTTATGAAATCAATGTGTGAATTGTATGTATGTGCAGAAATTCAGGGTTTTATGTTACATATCCATAGAGACCATAAACGAAAACTACAGTAGGGCTGACCTTCCTACACCCTGTTATGCAGATGAGGCTCAATATAAACAGCATATAATTAGGCAGAGGTGTGGGCTCGAGGACTTGAGTCAGACTTGAGTCACAAATTTGATGACTTCAGACTCGACTTAATAAAATCAAAAAAGACTTGCAACTCGCCTTGGACTTTAACACCAATGACTTATGACTTCACTTGGACTTGAGCCTTTAAACTTGAAAATACTATCTTCCTCCCAAGCCCAAAGATTAAAAAGTATGTTATTAAAAAGTGTGCCACGAATCCATGCATTTCCTGAATCAACTAACATTAACGCTATTCATTCCCAACAAGTCGACACTTAATTCCCAAGTTCCACTTTGTTTGATCCCATCTGACATCATCCAATCAAGTTGCAGGAGAGAACCATGAAGAACTAACGTTATGTTACTGAGCGACTGTTGGACAAAATTATACAGAAGACAATGTAGTTTGCGTACAAAAACTACACAGTGGTTAATAAAACAATCAAAATGCAGTATGCAAAATATGCGGGTTGAAATTGGTGAGCACATTACGACTTGTTTAGGACTCGAAACTCAAAGTTCAGGACTTGGGACTTGAGTGCAAAGACTTGAGACTTACTTGTGAGCAAAACAATGACTTGGTTCTCAGGTTTTTAAACACTGAGTGCACATTTGAGCCACAAAGTTGGTTTGCACTGAAGATTTTGGCGGGCGCTGTCTTTTCTTCTTCTCTACAGTGTTGCCCATGTGGTTTAAAACTGACTTGGCAACAAGCTCCATAAACATTAGTTTTATGAAGTGATAAATAAATACAGAATCTGAACAGATTTTTTTATGAAATGTGAAATTATATTTGAGGGAAAACAGTGATTTGTCCTGCAATATGTCAAGTCAGTTTTACATCACATTGAGGTTCTTAAAAACAACAGCTTTCTGCTCAAATGACTAACAACCCGCCTCCAGTTTTCTCGGCTTATTGCATGCACATGTAGTGAGTGTGAGGGAACATTGTGTTTTCATATCCCGATTAATGTGTTCAGTCATGTTGTGCCACTTAATTTGTTTTCTTTAAACTTTTGTGACTGTGTTAATATGCAAGTCTAATTTTGCAGGGTTGCTGAAAGAAAGGCGCATGCAAAAAGACTCCAATTCAGCTCATCATGTAAATGCTGACACACCTTGATTCAGGGTTGCACCCAAACTAAGACAAATATGAAAAACATCATTCATCTGCAGTGTGAAACAGCAAATAATTAGCTCACCTTCATGACTTTCTGAATTCACTTGTTTCAGAATGTCAGAAAATTCTCCTTTTGAACTGATTAAAAGTGAATTAACAGCATCTCTTCTCTAAAGCAACGCCTCCATTTTGTTCCAGGCTGCGCTTCCTGAGTAATATTCAGTGTGGAAAACTAAAACCAGCATTTGATTGATACATTTCACCAGTTAGTCACAATCCATCACTGTTTCCTCAGTCACAATCACCCGCATGTCATTTCCCCCAGAGAACATTTATCTAATTTTCCCAAGCATGGCAGCTTTTGAAAATGAGTCATAAATATTATAATAGTGTTTGTCTCTGAACGTCACAGAAGACTGGCTGTTAATGGGCCAGCATGACCCCAAACTCTTGTGTGTGTGTGTGTGTGTGTAGCCACCTGCAATACAACAAGACCTTCCATTTACACCTTAAAGTGGAGTATGCTTACAGGGACCTTGACACATAAACACACACACACACACACACATGCAGGATCAAAGGTAATGATTGTTCCTTTGGATATCAGATTCAAGTAATTCCCCGCCTGGCACAGGTGTTGGATTGTTTTCCAAATTTCAAAAGGTCAAGTGTGTGTTTTTAGAAGCTGATCTCAAGGGAAAATCCTTTTTTTGGGCTAATTAGACAGATCCGTCTCTCAAAGTTGGCTTATTTCAGGCTAAAGAAGTGAAATCTCTCTGGTGACACTTTTAATGAGCACAGTGTACAATAGAAATCACACAGTGGAAATGGTAATGATGTGCTGTGACAGTAGTAATAGCTGGGTCATTAAGAGTAGCGCAGAAGCCGTGCACATGGTCCAGCTTACTGTCTTTGTCCCCACCTCATTAAATTCTAACTAGGTGAGAGACGCAGATCGTTTTGAAAGCAAAGACGCTCAAATGAAACCAGACGACATTCACAGATACTGTGTGTCTAATTAGGAAAGCGTTGATTGACAGGCAAACTGTCTTTGTGAGGAGAGATTCCCAGTCATGCAGTTGATGCCACCTTGAGTGTGTGAATGCATAAGAAATAGAAAGCGAGCACTGAAAGATGGTGCGATGGGATGTGTCGCCCGTCTCTATTCTGGGCTCCTTCCTTCAAATCGCCCATCTGGTTGTCAGTGTTTGGTTGGCAAAAGCACATCTAGGACACTGTGTTCACGACAATCAAATATGAGAAAGGCACTCGACTGTTATGAAGGAACCAGACAGCTTAGAAACACATTTTATATTTTATGGCTCTGACATGAGGTCAAACAGAGGAGACAATCCTTGTCAGAAAAAACAACAGCATCTTTTATTATTGGTATATATATACTGGAAAAACAAAGTTTGGAAACTTGTGTTTGGTCGATTATTTCTCTGTTGTTACAATGCTAATGGTCATTGTATTTTACATCATTGGAAAGCCTGTTTATTTACCTTCGCAATGATGTCCAACCTGTAAGGATCATGCATTTGTGGGATGAGCAGCCCAGCTGATTATGTGGGTAGCGCCCAAGACAAATTTGCCAAAATGCTCTGCCAATGGTAAACAGTGTATTCTCATAAGGCTACCAGGAAGTCTGCAATGACTGCCCTTCACCGTCAGGCCCGTTTGCGCTGGTGTCGACAACACAGACAATGGAACCTGAACATGTGGGGGAATATCATGTTCAGTGATGAGTCCAGGTTCTGTCTGTGAAAGTTGGACAGCATGGTCAAAGTACGGAGACGACGCAGAGAACGCTATGCTGATTGTTGAACCGATGGAGTAACAGCTTTTGGTGGGGGCAGTATCATGGTGTGGGGCGGCATCTCCCTCACTGGCAAAACAAGGCTTGTCATCATTGAAGGCCATCTCAATGCAGGGAGATATCGGGATGAGATTCTGCAGCCAGTGGCGATCCCATATCTCCACAATCTGGGACCTAACTTCATCCTCCAAGAAACAACGCTCGCCCCCAGAGAGCCAGGGTTATCACAGACTACCTCCACAATGTGGGAGTAGAGAGAATGGGACGGCCTGCCAAGAGTCCAGACCTCATCCCAATTCAACACTTGTGGGATCAGCTTGGGCGTGCTGTACGTGTTAGAGTGACCAACACAACCACGCTGGCTGACCTGCAATGAATCCTGGTTGAGGAATGGAACGCCATCCCACAGCAATGTGTAAGGGTTGGTGACCAGCATGAGGAGGAGGTGCCAGGCTGTTGTGGCTGCGTATGGATCTTCCACCGCTACTGAGGCTCCTGACGGTGTATTAAATGAATAAAGTGTAAAATTGCCATTATGTCTTGTTTGTTCCTTGTTACTGAAAGAGAGTTCAATCATCCAATCCACCAAACAACTCAAAACAAGAGTCAATACCAACAGGAGAATACACTGTTTACCATTGACGGAGCATTTTGGCCAATTTTTCTTGGGCGCTACCCACATAATCAGCTGTGCTGCTCATCCCACAAATGCATGATCCTTACAAGTTGGACATCATTGCGAAGGTAAATAAACAGGCTTTCCAACGATGTAAAATACAATGCCAATTAGCATTGTAACAACAGAGAAATAATCCACCAAACACAAGTTTCCGAACTTTGTTTTTCCAGTTTATATATATACATTTGCATAAAGCAGCATATTAACCCACTCCCATGTTCATAACAGTATTTAATACTTGATAAATCTCCATTTAAGGTACATTTTGAACGGATAAAAAGATGATTAATTTGCAATTAATCACGATTAATTATGGACAATCATGCGATTAATCACGATTCAATATTTTAATCGACTGACAGACGTACAATTTACACATAGGGAAAACAAAAATGAGAGGAGAGATATTACCAAACAATGATGGGAAAAGCAAGGTTTAAAATTGAACTCACAAACAGTTGGTCTCACATATGGTGTGATGTAGTTGCTGCCAATAGATAGATCTGAGATGTATTAACACTTTTTGTTCTCACTGTCCGCTCCAACCGTTAGAAGCCTGGGTGGTCGTGCTTTCTGGGTAATGTAGTATAGTTTTGGCCCTAGTGGCTGTGTGGAATTGGTCCTCTCTGGAGACTCATCCAGCCTGTTTGTCCCCAGCCCAGGGGGATGAAAGGCGACACCTCCTGCCCACAGCCTCGTGTTTTTATATACTGCTCAACATACTTTCCATTCACCACCACCATATAATCACACCAACAAGGACAAGCGGGCAGTTCTTGTCTTCATGCTGTCTATATTTAGTCTTCTTTGTAATGCCTGTTTCCATCTGTTTTTAACTCGTACTTATTGGCACATTGTCTGCCCCCTTTTCTGTCTCACTTTCTCAGGATTTCGCTCCCTCTCCTTTTACTTGTCCGAGGGTTGTTTTGACATTTCCGCTGTTTATATCCTCCGCAGGCACAACCATCTGCGGCTGACCCTGACCACACTGCGTTGTCCCCCAGGCACGGACCCATGTTATTATCATCCAGAGCAACATTCGTAGAGTGGAAAAGGATTGTCACGACCACAAATACACCAGTTTCACATTTAGGGTCTGCAGAGCCGCAAGAGGGAAGCGCACACAAATCCCTCATCCTGGCTCAGCGCTTGGTCGGTGAAATAAAACAAAGGCGAGCGGCGAGCCCGAGCAGGGATGGGGCTTGCTGATAAAGATCTGTCAATGGCGCATTTCCACGGGACAGAGGGTTGGAAGGAGGGAGGGAGGGAGGAGAGTTTAAGTGATTGTGGAAAGGGGTGCAGAGCAGGGGGCCCTGAGTTTTACAGAGTTGCAGAAAAAACTCCTGCTGGACGACAAACAAGCATCTCCGATTGAAACATGTTCCTCCAAAGTAAGTTAAGGAATTTAGGGAATGGTGCAGATTCCTCTGAAAGGCTGCTACCCTCAGACTACCTTTCCAAGACCACCCCCACCAAAAAAACATTCCCCCATCAGCCTGTCAGTCTGGCAGAGGTGCAGACAGAGTTGCACTGGCGCAGCCCCAGGTTGATGATCCTCAGGATCTACACCAACATAAAAAAAGTCCTGCATGGAGAGACACCTTTCATCAGTGCAAAATTCCACGATCACGTTAAGTAAAATGCAGTAACCTCAACCTGCTAAGTGCTGATACTAGAACCAGGGCTGTAAATCTGGTTATCTGGCCTTTTTTCACCTCCTAACAAGTCTGTAAAAAGTAATGTGCAGTACGTAAAGTGTCGCCCAGAAATGCGGCTGACCTCATTTTGTTAATGTATTTTTTTTGTGGCGGAACAAAGCTGTTGATGGTATTTTACTGGAGCAATATGACCCCGCGCTGAATTCCACAGGCACACATTAAATTACAGCCTAGTGCCGCTGAAAGCTGCGCAGGATTGCAGTTGAAGATGTACAGTCCCTGTTATGAGGGAAACAGACACTATCCACTGGGTCGGCCCTTTGCAAGTGGTTCCCATTGCCAAGTAAAGAGAGGATAATGCTGGAGAGGGATTATATACAGCAGGGTAAGAAATTACACAAATAGCTTCCAGGCGACCTCTCTCAACCACAGCGATTCTCAAGCTGGTGTTGAGTGTATAAAGGTGTGAATTTCTTCATCAGTTCCTCCTCTGGAGTTGCAATCACACACTCGGGATGACTGACATTATACTCCAGGCGAATTTTCATGTATAGATACATATCCAAAGTTTTTTTTGTTAACAAAGGTATAGCTGCTGGGGAGAGATCCCTCAGGAGGTGTTGGTTGCAATCTGGGGTGCCAAAAAAAGTGTCAAAGAGACACCAACAGTGATACAGAAACCAAACACCGGAGCCAGTGTGCTAGTTATGATTGGACAAGGTCTGAAAACTCCAGACAGGAAGAGAGACGGAGCAAATACGGGAGCATCCTTGGTGAAGACAGGAAGGAAGGAAGACATTATAAAGAAGGTAGAGTCAGAGGGAAAGCAGAGGTCCGCTTGTGTCCCTTATCTGGGTAACATAAGGAATCTTAATAGTAGCGCAGGTTGTGTGCTCTGTGCTATCTCACAGGCGACAGAGGACCGGCCTGGGGAATGCAGCATGCCTAAAGGAGCTTCAATCCACAGCTGGGGAATTAATAGCAGAAGCATTGCAGTGTCTGGGATGAGAATGAAAGGCTGAGGGAGGACACAAAGATGGGGGGGGGGGAAAGCAACGGAAACCAGCTAACATCAGGGTCTGATCCTCTGACAATTTATGTTTGAGGCATAACATTGAGAGTGGCGTGAAAAATTCGGCAGGGAAGCTCGCCCACATGAACAAAGATGCAGACCGAACTGTGAGAGGAGGGAGGATAATGTGTTGGCTCGGTCAAACCCTCTCCGTGTTTGTCTTTCACCCAGCTCCCTGGTTTTCCTGCCCGGAGGCCCACAAACCCTCCTGGACTGGGAGAGCATTGTGTACGATCACTCGTACTCTCCACCTGCACGTGCACATTCCCTGCTGAGATCCCTCCAAATAAAGCCCCTCAAATTGGCCAAAGATCAAAGTACCACCTCTACTCAGCCTTTAATAGAGTAAAGGTGCCTAGTTTTGTATGCAAAACCAGAACTATAACTCTACCTTTATGGTACGTAATTTAATAACAGTTATTTCATCATACTTTGGTCATACCAAGCCTTATTTTAAGGTGAAAATATTACTGTTAAAAGATAAACGCTTCAGGGAGCAGGATTATTGCACATGTAAACTATGCCTAAATCAAAGAGCGGAACCTCCATTTGAAAAATTGTCAAGGATGCAGCTCTGTCGGGGAGAAAAGTAGAAGTATGATTGCAGATGGCGGATACAATAGCAGGAAAATACATTAAATTTTGAATAACTGCTGAAAGGAGCCTCTCCAACCCAATGTGAACTAAAATGTCATATGTGTTCTCGAGCATAACTGAAATTAATAGTTTGGGGAAATACAGTTATTCACTTTCTTTTCAAGAGTTAGATGAGCCGATCCCCTCTCATGATGGTGAATATCAAGCTGGAGCCAGGGGACGTTTAGCTTGACTGAAAGCAAGGAGAAAAGCCTAGTCTGGCTCTGTATAAAGGTAACAAAATCAAACTACCAACACTTCAAAGCTCACTAATTAATGTGTCGTATCTCGTTTCTTTAACCCGTACAAAAACTGAAGTGTGGAAACAACACGTTGCAGATTTTTTTCTTGGCCAACTATTCCTTTAAAGATTTCTAGCGTAATGGTATGTTTCCACAGGGACGTTTTTGGATGCGAGCGGTTGCATCGCTTCCCAGCATTGGACGCTTGATGGGCTGCCACTAGACACGAGGCACCTGATTGGACGAACGCTTTCACTTGTGGGATGTCTGCTCTTGGCTTTCAGATCGTCCAAAATGGCAGCTCGTCTGGAACGTTTTTTCTCTTATATAACAAAAATAGTTAGCTGAAATGTGTTTCTGAAAACATTTGAGGCGAGAAATACGCCATGCAGTTGCTGAATCTGTCTTTATTTTAGATCGACAACGATTAATTTACAAGTTTTTGAGGAGTTTCCAGAGGCAGTGTGTCGCCCCTGTTTTACATAAAGTAGCCCGGGCTTTAATTTTATACAAATGAGGAGCGGCCAACATGACAGTTCGTCTCTCAAAACGTAACGCTGCACTACCAGAAAGCATTGCATGGCTGCTTACAATGAATGGGAAAGGTGGAAAGGACGGATCCTCTGGACACGTACCATAAGGCATTTGATTTGTGGGAGGCAAAGAATGGATGTGTGCGCTGGTCAAATGAAGGTATCAACCAAATGTTTGACGGATTCCCTCTTGCTCTGCCTGTAGACCATTAACCCACAATGATAGCAAACCCCAATAGAGGGATGGATAGATATCATGACATCACTGTACGAGCAGTTGGTTGCTACTTCTACCCTGTAACAATTCCATAATTAGCATGCTGTCAGCAAACAAGCCTTCTCTTGTTTCACTGGCTGTTTGTAGTTATTTTAGGAGAGCTTGAGCAACAGCCAATTAGAGACTACAAAAGCTAAAGTGTATCAATTATAATGGTCTGGTATTCACAGAGTGCTTAGTCAGCAAGCCAAACAGAATACCAATAGCCTATTGTTATTGCAGCAGCTCATGTAGACCCTCGAGTCTTCATGGGACTCTACAGAAACACTGGAAACCAATCAGGACCGGAGTGACTCGCTGTATCTCCAGCTCATGCTGTTTGTTTTAGTAATGTGATCCCATTTGTCAATCTGTGACAAGCTGTCCAACAACAACCCGAGTCAACAGAGTGAGTAAAGTTGGGCCTTTTGGGGTGACCAGTGGTCCCTAATTGGTCACCAGTGTTTGAGCATGGACAGCAGCCAGGTGACTGGTCAAGAGGTCCAGCTGCTCTGTCGACATGGTCCCGCCTTTGCCTCCAGCCATCAGCCTCTGCCCCCAGTCACTTGTTTGTTTGTTTTCCTGCCTTTGTTTGGACTAGAGATTTCCTGTGTAAACTCAAAGAAACACGATCCCTTTGGAGGAAGAATCCCCTCCCAAATTGTTTGAATGAGCCTCAATGTGGATTTATTTCCTCTCTTTGTGGGAGTAATGTTCCAGCAACAAACAATTACCACATATCTCAAATAGAATTACAGGGAGATATGTGTATGAATGGAATATGTTTCTTGGGCAGACACAGTTTTCATCTGTAATTCAATTCAATATGCTTTACTGGAATACAAGGACAATATTGCCAAAGCGTCAAGTATCTCTTTTATCTCATATTCCAATATACTAATATGGTTAGAGGAAGTCATAACTTGCATAGTAAAAAAAAATCTATCTCAGCAAAATTAGTTTACACATGCAGCTTCATATTCACTCATCCAAGCAAACACGCTGCCACATAAAAAGCAGAGCAAACATGGAGGGCGAGCCGCTTGATTAAGACCACACTAACACTCCGGCAAATATCCTCCCTCAACCTGGCAACCGAGGTTATAACTGCGTTACTGTTGGTGGCTCGAGGTGTTAAATAGAGACTTGTATCTCTCAGACTAATTACTGTAATTTCAAGCCAAACATCAAACAACTCTAGCGGTAAAAGCGTGTGTTCTTGAATGTATATATTACTGTTTACCACTCAACCGCATGCATTTACATTTCCTGAGTAGGAAATATAGATGCAGATGGGATTAACTAAAGCTGGAGACACACCAAGCCGACTTCAAAGAACTGGTGACGACGAAGGCCGGTTGCACTTGAACACACCACAAAGACTGCAGCCGATGGCTGACTACCATGTACGCTCTGCGCCTGCGTGAGATGAAATAACTCTCCGCACCAGCAGGCGGCTGTAGTCTGTATTTCTCATTCAAAAAGGGAAACCGGAAGACCGAGGTCAGCGGATTTACAAGCCGTTGCTATGATACGTACATGAAATAAAGCGGCAATTGCCGACCATTTTCTCACCACTTACCACTTAGTTTCATTCCAGATGGCCATGTCGTTGTGAAAATATCCGTGTTTGGAATGATTAGATGAGATGAAGATGAAGAAGATGTGTTTTTCCTCTTGACTTTACATATTGGCTAGCTTTCCTCACGTCCGTTTCTCTTCTCTTGCACTGATTCGTTTAAGCTGAACCACCAATCAGAGTGAGTTCTCTCACCGACGGGAGAATTGGCCAAAAAAACTCAGCACTGACAGACTAGAGCCGACGGTGCGGGACACACCGCAAAAACTAGGCCGACGGACGTTCACCGACGAACCGACGGGCCTTAACACTCTGGCAAATATCCCCCCTCAACCTAGCAACCGAGGTTATAGCTACATTACTGTTGGTGGCTCGAGGTGTTAAATAGAAACTTGTGTCTCTCAGACTAATTACTGTAATTTCAGGCCAAACATCAAACAACTCTAGTGGTAAAAAATTGTGTTCTTGAATGTTTACGCCACTCAACCAGATGCATTTACATTTCCTGAGTATAAAATATGGATGCAAATGTGATTCACTAAAGCTGAATGTAGAATTCCCACAAGCTTGTAAAACTGGGTCTCCAAGTCAGTGGCCTGACTTTGAGAAATGCTCCGTTACTCTTTCTGCACAGCCGGAAACACATACGTTCACATTTTCTTTCAATAATTAATAGAAGAGAGCTTCAGTTGAAGGACAAAACGGTCTGCAAGACGGGGACAGAAAAGTGCAAAGAGGGACAAAGAAAAGTGTCAAGTCATCGCACCCTTACATGGGTCTACATGCAAACAGCACTTATAAAGAAGAAAACCTCATCTTCTGTAATTAAAGCAGATTTGATGGTGAGCTCCTGTTTCAGGAGCCTTAAGCTCCTAATCTCGTTAGAGGGATCGACAATTTAACCAACACATTCACTGCTGCTCTGTCACACAGCACGACAAATACAGAACAGCTGTGACGAGGAAAAATATATTGGTTTGTTGACGAATCGAGGCCCTAATCCTCAGCAATTCACCAGGCTTACATCTGATATACAGCAATCAGAATCAAGCTCTATGTTATTAAAATCATGATGGGAAAGTCACATGCCACATTAACGAGAGATATGCTGGAAAGAATGCCGAGCATCTTTACGGTCCTAATTCACCTAAGTGATGCTGCTAAAAGTCTTTTTTTCCAAACGCCGCCATAAATATCTCATTAGATAAGCTGGAGATAAGCTCTGAAAAGAGGCTAGATAAGTGAGCGAGAGGAGTTTAAACATTCAGGTCCAGCCAGTCGAACATTCTGGTTTGAGGCAAAATGGTTTCTCAAAATAATCAGCTATCTGTCTGCTTCAGTGCTGCGTTACAGAAACCTGACATACGCACCCCATTTGTTTACAACTGTCCTCCTTTCAGATGTTGGGCTGTAACTTGTGCTTCTTCGCCTCAAGATAATGCTAGCAGGGTTACATTTTTGGCCTATTCTAACTCTAAAACTCTTAGCTCTGGTGCTAAAATGAGACAAGAAAGAAAAATATTTTAAAGTTAGTTCAATGTAGTTCCTTGTGACCAATTACCTGGTCTATATGATGTGAACTGATGAGGTACCACTCATGTGAAACCTCATTTAGATTAACTTGAATTCTACGAATTATCTTCATATCCGCAGCTCTGATAAAGAAGGTACACAGCGAGTGGTTGCAGTGAAGTGTGATACCAAATAGTAGCTTATGTCCATCTGGTCTTTATAAGATCTGGCACTGCACTGTGTTCCATTACTTAATGCCGGGACTGTGTAGAGAATGACTGACAGGTTTGAGCTCGCTCAACCTGTTCTCACTTAAGATGCGTTCACACACTCAGATCTACGTGACGGTCACCGGGTCGTAACCAAGGTCAGTCAGAAAAAAGAGAGAGAGCCACGGAGGTCAAAGGACACGCAATTAAATGGACGCATTTGTCACATTTATGTTTCATGTTTCAGCCGTCATGTTTTAGAGTCGGCAGACACCTTCAGATCCTGATTTCAAACACAAAAAATGATCCAGATTTGGTTGAGTTGTTTAGGGTCGCGCTGTCACTCTTGATGTCATGGAAAGGTCTTATCGAAGTCGTAGGAGGTCAGAGAGCTCTTTAAAGGGCCACCAGTTAAAAATCTGATCTTAGTCGTATTTACAGTAGGTTGTCAGCACATGACAATCTGATGTGTTTAAACACTCACGACAAGTAACGATGCCTTTAAATGAACGACAACAGTTGGCTGATTCTGCAGAAAACGACCTTTTGCGTGACGTTGAATGCAGCACAAACCTGAATCTTTACTATTATGTTCATGCACTGATTTATGGGTGGTGGCCATTCTCTTCAAATCTTTGATCATCCCACAACATTTTGTCTAACTCAATAGACAGCGAGGTAATAGCCTCTTTTCAGTGTATGCATATAGACTTACCTTTCATTGCACACCGCAAATAGGAGTAGTGTTACACAGTCTGTGTGGGAAAACATAAAACACATTGTGAAAATTTCATATTGGTGGACAAATAGGTTTGCTAAAAAAAAGGTCATATTTCTACACCTGGTGACAAACTGAATGTGGGGATGGAGGTGCAAAAGAGGGCGTCTTTGCACATGAAGTCTTATGAACATGTTATTAAGATAAGATAAGATAAGATATTCCTTTATTAGTCCCGCAGTGGGGAAATGTGCAGTGTACAACAGCAAAGGGGGTAGTGCAAAAAACAAGATGCATCAGATAACACAGTAAAAAAGAGCTAAACAAAGTGTAACATAATATGAACCATTTAAATAGAAAGAAGTGTAAAAATAGGAGCAGTATATACAGTATTGACAATATACAGACTATTAGCATAATTATTAATATTTGAAAAAGAGAAACTTTCAATCTTTAAAGCTCACAAAGTTTTTACCGTTCACCGATATGCCAGTATTGATGATAACCACGATATTTTAAAAATGAAATATTGATATCATGTTAATAATGCACATATATGATAACATTTGGGTAAATAATCCAGCGCCTCTTAAATCCCGCTTTTGTACAGTTATGCTTACAGACTCTCTCTCCACCTCCCTACACTCATATTTAGTAAATAATTTGCCAAAAATTAGACAAAACACACCATAAAACAAAGTTAAAGGGATTGTTTGTAACTTCTTACACGTATAAATCACCCGGGTCGGTGTCCCATGCGCGCTCGCATATGCGCGCTCGCGTGTGGCTACGCTGTTCAGACAAGACTCCAACACATACTACACGGAAGCACCAAAACCGCAAAGTTATATCTAGTGAAGCCCGTCTTTCAAAACAGTGATGGCCGCGAGGGAGACCGTAGTTTTGGTCTCCGGAGTCTCTGCTGTACTCTGCTCCTCTGCCTGCTTGCCTTCACTCAGCTCGCTCCACCTCAAATGCATGCGCGCACTCTTCACACTGCAGAAGACTTCGTAGCTCTGAGAATATCTAGTGAATGTACAGTGGACGTTTGTGCAGAAATAACTGCTGCAGCTCCTCCAGACCAACAGAGGTTTTCCGTATCTTGTGAAGTGACGGGGCTCCGCAGAGAGAAACGTTATCGTCTCTGACCGGGTGCCGGTGTCTCCCCTGTTCCCTCCGACCGCGGTTTGGAGGCTGAAGCAGGAAAAGCCAACACTAGGATCAGCAATGATTCATGGAGAGACCTTCGTCTGATCAGCTAACATTACTGCCAAGCAGGTGAAATATACAGTGATATTGTGGTTTTAGCTGACGTGTGTCGCCTCACTGTGTTGAGCGATGCTCGTTCATGTCTATGTAGAGCGAGCACAAGCTCGAGCCCGACCCTGACTTTCGTTGACTTAACGGCCACAGGTGTCGCTGTTAACAAGCAATTCTGATTCTTACAAACAGTCCCCTTTAAAGTTGAATTTGTGATAGCATTATTATCACTTTTCAAAATGTTCTATAAACATCGCAATAACATCGTTATCGTGAATTATTTTGGCCACGATAATCGTGTGAAAATCGGATACGGTGACAGCCCTGCATGGTTCATATACTGTATATATAGACAATAATAGTTCATCTGAAGGTAAAGAGCAGCCTGCAGGTAAAGGCAACAAGAGGGAGATTAACTCACTTAGTAGTTTTCAAGCACTTAAACTACACAAACACCTCTTCAACTCCCCATTGCAGCAGCAGCAGCAGCAGGAGTTAAAAACTCACAGGAGCGTTTTGTCCACTAGTGCTCCAGACTGGTGCGTCTCTGCAGGGTTGGTTGGTGGGGGCTGCTGGTTTGAGCCAATAGGCAGAGAGAGCAACGCTAATGTCATTTCACTGTGACTGCTGAGAGGAGCACCACAGTGCACCATAGTGCGCTGCTGGAATGACTGAGATGTGTTGACAGCGTGCTGAAGTCAGACCAGTCTCTCTCTGTCTCTCTCTTTCTCTCTCTCTCTCTCCTCTCCAATGCAGTCAGTATCTGGAGTTTTTGCTTATCGCTTTGCACAGCTCTGGGTTCAGCTCTGCAGCACAGTGGGTGCACCATCTCTGGACTTTTCATCTTCTAAATGCCAATGAGACGCAGCGTGAGTCGCTTCTCTCACTTGGGTTCTTCTGGATACTCTGGATCTGGTTTACTGCGACTGAACGCTTTGGAGGTGAGTGGACCAAAGTCAGTTTAGTGTGTTTTAACAGTTGTTTTTTTTTTGGACTTTTAAGTTCAAGAGTCTGTGCAGTTTTTAAACTCTTTCTCTATACCTACGAGTGCACCAGTCTATTTGTTTTTTTACGCACTGAAAATGCGTAAAAATGATGCAGTGGTAAAAAGGAAAATAGGGAGAATTCGACCTTAATTGTGTGTTTTTCATCAACCAAACACTCCCAACTTCCATCAGTTGAATTGACACTCTACAGAGATCACTTTGTGTCAGCACCAGTCATCAAACTGACGTTTTTTTTTTTCACTAATATGTTTATTGGGTTTTCTTATTTTCACAAACACAATAAAAAAACAACAAACACTGGTACAGCTCAGATAAAAAAGAAAAATGTATATAGGAGGTCATAGGAAATAGTCCATAGTGCAGGGAAGTCACAGGATATATGAATTCATGTTCAGGAGACTCCTTGTGAGATAATGGAAGAGAGATCAGGTCCAATATAATTCAGATAGGTGCTGCCAAATATTGTGGAGCTGATCTACTTTGGCATGTAGAATATTTATGAGATATTCCAAAGGGACCATCTCAAATATCACTTTTCACCAGCCTTGAACAGAGGGTTTCTTATCACTGATCCACTGTAGTAATATATTTTTTCTAGCAGCAAATATAAGAATGTTATATAACCTTTTGTTGGCTGCAGTAATTATATTTGTTTATTTTTGTCAAACTGCCTTTTTAATTTCCCAATAACTCCAATAGTTGCACACTTTACTTTCCCTGTGTTGTAACCTCATTTTCTCTGACGCTGAAAGAAAAAACTTTGGGTCAGAGAGAAGTGTGGAAGTGTGGAAGTGTGGAGTCCCAAGGGCCTCCAGATGTATGGACTCAGCTGTCGCCTGTCACTTTGGGTGACAACTGGTCGCCACTTGGTGACCGCTGCTTGTCCGCCACTACAGGGCTCCATAGCTGTCAAGAGTGCTGTTGAGTGAGGAAGAATGTGGTCACACACAATACAGTACGAGAAGTCACTCTCTCTCTTTCTTCTTCTCTTCCAACCATGATGAAGAAGGTGGGAACGGCCCAAAAAACATCTGCACAAAAAAATGCAATCAAAGATTCAGTCCTGAACTGTTTATTAGAATAAGTGAATACATCTGGCAACTTGCATATACTAGAAATCAACTTCTTTAGTCAGGTTTCATCCCCCCATGATAGTGTGATCCTCACTATTCTGCTTTTGTTTCTAGATTCAAAAAGCTGAAACTGGGTTTTAAGACTGAGCATGAGCCCATAAAAGACTTATTAGGGTGGAGATTTTTGCAGTGCAGTCAGCTCTTTAAATAAAAATAACCCTGCACGCTGCTTGAGTGAATTCATCCCTCCTTGCGGACCTCTCACTAGAGCTAAACATGCCATAAAGGGTTTCCTTTGGAGGACAATGACACACACTCAAGTTTCAAACATTTCCATTCTCAGCTGCGATACAAAAAAAGTGTTAAACCTATAAGACACGGGAGAGCAGTCGCCGTTATATTTAACCAAGGCTGTCTAAGATAATGTTTAGCTCTCGTTGGAGCACAGTAAACATCACCATAAGCCATTAAGTCCCGTGCATGCCCTCTTGGGGGGCTGACAGAATGACGGACCCACTTGGCTCAGACCGAGAGTCAGACTGGCCTGAAATCTGTCACTACGGCCACAGCTGACAAAAACAGAGCGCTGCTGCTGATCCCAGCACAGTTCACAGTTGACAGCTATAGGTGAGAGGAGATGGTCTTTATTTGGACACGTTGGTTAGATTGCGGAAGTGATTTGAGGTATTGCAGGACAACACAAAATGGATTTAAATGAATTGAATTATACCTTGGAGCTCTTTGACAGTACAAAGGAGCAACTGCAGGTCCTGCACAATGTCAGCACTTCAAAGTGTAACGCACCGGGTCAAAATCTTGCTGTAATTGCACCAAAAGGTGTTTTGAAACGTGGTCACTTCAATCCATGATTACAGCACTTTTAGCCACCCTATCACTGATATATTCATTTTTCCTTTGAAGAGCAGCCAGTAAACTAAGAGGGTAAAGAAAGAAATACTCAGAGTGAGTGTTGTGGACAGAGATACAGGGAGCACAGAACCAAGGTGGT
The DNA here is from genome assembly GCF_015220745.1 of Sebastes umbrosus. Taxonomy (NCBI): domain Eukaryota; kingdom Metazoa; phylum Chordata; class Actinopteri; order Perciformes; family Sebastidae; genus Sebastes; species Sebastes umbrosus. The sequence goes on along the minus strand of NC_051272.1, from coordinate 22,301,567 downwards.
GGTGTCACCTAGTGGCTAGAATAGAGGCTGACGCCTTCGCTGCCTTGGAGACACACAAACTCATCAGTAGCTTTCTCTTTCCAAAAAAAAAACTGTGAGGTTTTGTGTGAGATGAGGACAGCTGTTCAACACCTTTTTCTTTTATTTAAACTCTTATCAACGTAAGTACTGACAAATACAAAATGATGGCCTACTGAGACCCAGCATCTAAAGCAGAAATCTACTGTAAATGTTATTGGATGAAACAACCCACTGTTTATGTGCTGAGATCTGGGCCTCATGCTTCACAGCTGCAGTTGTTAAATGTTTCGATGATCTAGCAGGCGAGGCTTGTGTTAGGGGAGGCGTTAGCTGAGCTTTTACTTTCAGTGTTTCTGCTGCAGGTGAGAAATTCTCTGTGAATATCAAGTTATTTATAGACTAAATGATTTACAAGTTTTTGGGGCAGCTCCACATGAAACATGGCGCTCGTTCACGTCTCATTTCTAAAAGCCTTGAAGTGAATCAAAGGCACCACTAATAGAATCAAAAGACTTTAAAAGCATTTTGTTCTCGATTTGTGTGTGAACGCAAGAGGGAAATAAAAAAATCATACTTTCTTGGACAGGGCAGAAAGAAACATTTCTGATCCTCCTCTGCCAACTTGATGTTTTACGAGTGCTCGCTTAATAAATGTGGAATATGTTGATGGTTTATTTGAGCACCAAAGTGTGTAATATAGACTGGAGGATTTAAGACTCAGCTGCAGAAAGGCCTGCTTTTTTGTATGAGCACCTCATAATAAACTATTCAACTAGAGAAGCTATAACATTAGCACACTTGTGTGCCATTGCATTAGTGCACAGCGAGAGTGGTGGAGGTGGAGACAAATCGGGAGACAAATCGCAGACATGAAGCCAGTCTCAGACATAAACAGTGGGGCATGTCGTGGTGTGTGTGTTTGTCTGAGAGAAGCAGATGGACAGAGACAAAGTGGTCACCTATATGTGTGTATGGCTGCCACACACGCGTACACTCTCCGACACCTACAGACAGACACCCAGCTGAGTGTAAATGAGCAGAATGGACGTCCCAGTGCCCGTGTGTATACGTCTCCCACTGTTGATTTAAAAGCCCGGTACCAGTGAAATGTACACAGAGGCCTGTTTGTGCAAAGCTAGAATGAATCACCCTCGCGTCCGTGTAAATCGCCTGCAAGCCAAACATTCTGGCAGCCTTTTATCCCCAGACGTGGTCCAGCTCACCGCAGCGTGGGCTAAAAGCAGAGCGGGGACAGGGCCGTGTGTTGTGAGGAGCTGTCAGAGGAGGCCAGTCCTTCATGGCTCTGGACGGGGAGATGTGGCACGGAGTTGGGTTGCCATAGACAAACTCCAAGGAGCAGAGCGCATTGACTGTAAACTGTTTGTGGTAGGTTGGCAGGAGGCTGGATGAAATATGGCTTGTTTAAACGCCGGTGGTCCCTGAATCTGTGGTCACTGGGGCCCCGGCTGAACGGACGGTGGCCTGGATGGTCAGATTTAGGGGCACTGTTACGCTGCTTGTGGTTGTAGAGTTTGGGATGTGGATGCGGCTGTCTGTGCCGTAAAGTTACCCCTCCTGTAACTTTCAAACAGCATCATGTATGAGCGCCTGCAGCAGTGGCACACATTGGATCCACATGCTTAGTGATTAAAGGTAGCTCCATGTTTAACGCTTCCAGGCACAACTGTGTTTATTAGGCGCTGCAGGATGATGTTAGATGGAAACGGGTTTGGCTCTCACACTGGAGTTTAATGCCCCGGCAGATCTCTGGTAACCACACGGCATAATTGCGGGACTAACCATCAGACCACCACGATGATGAAAGTCATGCGTTACACACATGTTTCGTTATCACCACCATGTATACGCATGATGCTCAGCTCTCTGGATGAACACTGCATAATAATAACCACTGCATAATAATAACCAACGGTGCAGCCAGCGATACAAAACTGGTTATTATCATCATGTCTGTCTTTGATAAAGGGGATAACAGATGTAGAGATGGAGTTTTTGGAAAATTCATCTGACCCAACCTGACGTGGCCGCCTGCAGGACGGCATGTTTGTCCTCCACATCTATAGGGATCCATCCAAGCAATCACAGCATCAAGGGCTAGAAGCAAAAGAAAACATATTACCCTGAGATAGTCATTAAAAAGCCCAGCTCATTTCCCCCGGCACACAACAGGGGATTCAGTCAAAGCTTTCCGGGCCCACGGCTGGAAATATGCAAAATACACACCCCCTGCCCTTCCTGTGGCTCTCGTTCCTCCTTCCCTGTTGGCATTGTCACAGGGGTGGAGTCATTGAGCGTGGATGATATGGAAAAGGTCAGCAGGGTTTAAAAATGGACTCTGCAGGGCAGGGGATTTTTTGGACTGATAACAAAGCTATTTCCTGAGATTTCTTCAGAAAGGTTACAGTTACAGACAGTGGGGACAGTCGCTGGACGTCTGCCAGAGTATTCCTCGTTAAAACTTTCATCCTGTCATATTTTACTACACCATTAATTAGGTTTGGAAACAAATGTATGCATACAAGAGTTTGGCCGTATTCCCAAATCACACAGTGCTGGATTTATAATTTATAATAAGTCATTTAAATTGTCTCCTAAAATACATCATAAGAAGATTAAAAGGAACACAAAGCAATAAATCAATACCTTATCCCCCTAACGGCTCTCTCGGGAAAAGATTTAAACTGCCGCTTCTTCCTTTTCTTTGTTTTCAATGGGGGAGTTTTTCATGTGAGCTAATTCAAAGATAATTCCTGAACGGGATCTTACATCCAAGAATAGCGAGTGCTCTGTATACCACCAGATATGTACAGCACAGGCTTTACATTCATAATGAAACACTAGACCCCTTCCTATTTCATCTCAAGCATTGAATTAGTTTTGCTCCAGTGTTGCACATTGACAGGGTTGGATATCAAGAACAGGTTCTGAAGTGAAGCTGCCTGGAGATTTATAACACCTGGCACACGTGTTGTGATTCGGCTGATCAATTGCTCAAAATGAAGTTTGGACCTACTGTGAGTCCATCTACATTATGCATACTTTAATGCTCTGGTCAAGGTCAGCCCTACTTCTTTGCATGAAATAACTTTTGCTGTATCACAAAAAAGACAAAAAAGGTTCTTAGTCGACTAACACACGATTTTGTTGACTAATCGATTAGTTGATTTAATCAACAGATCTGTAAAACAGAGTTTCTCCACATCACACACTCACAAGAATCACACAGAAGCACCACTTTTTAGCCTGTGTTTCCCAGAGATGTGCTCATAAGTTTGTTGGAAATAATTCAGCATAAAAAAAGCATAAAAAACTACTTGATCAAGAGGGGGTAGACCTACAAAGAAGGGAGGCCGTCTAACCTGAGTATGCAGTTACGAATGCAAGATATAAGAATGCCGTGTTTTTGATGTCTCAAGTTGTAGTCTTATCGCCCCGAAATCAACTAATGTTAGCATTTATAACTCAAGTAAAGATAAAAAGTGAAAAAACAGCAGACATTCAAATAGTGCAAGGCCAGCTAAATCAGCTCAAGATAAAGCGTTTTTGCTTTCAACATAGTCTATTATATTTTGGTATCTCTTCTTAATAGGAGAACTAGTATGTACCATAGGGCATAGAGCTAGAAAACTAGATTTGATAATCTGGGATCAATAAAATTGAAGCAATATCCACCCCTGACCAAGATGTACCCACTTCGGTACTTAAAGCAGTGTTGTAGTCAAGACCACCTAAACCGAGACCAAGTCATGACCAAGACCAGAGTGTATCAAGACTGAGACAAGACCAAGACTTTGAGGGGTTGAGTCCAAGTCAAGAGCAGACCAGTGTGAGTCCCGCACTGCATGACACACAATAAAATGTGGAACATGCAAACCATAGGCAGCCGCACATTCCTCAAATTGATCTGAAAGATCCACATTCCCATAAAAACAAAACCGATCTCAAGGACTACAACACTGACTTATAAACATACATAAATTAAACTCAACTATGTAGCCCAGGCCACAATACAGCAATTTATCCTAAATATGTTCTCTCTGTCTGTCTGTGTCTCTTAGCTAACTTCCTATCAGGCATTTACTAGCACTAAACTACTTTTCTGGTCATTATTATTCATCAAACATTGTATTCAAATGTTATATTTGATTGCATTTGTCAAATTGTTTGCAACATTGAAAGTCAGAGGGACCGTGAAATGATTTCTTCCACCTCCACTCTCTCAAACTTTCTGCAAATTTTGACTGCTATTATTAAGTTTTATGATTAGCATTTGCTACTTTATGATCTAAGTCATGTCTTCACACAGAGGGAGGGAATGTATTGTTATCAGTTGGTAATACATCACAGTAGAGGTCGATGTTGTGGGATGACATGCAGATGGGTCAATATTGACAGAGGCCAACTGAGGACATGTCTTGCAGAGCAGCAGCCTGAGGCCCACAATGGGCCCACTGAGCTGACACAGAAACAGTTCGTTTGGCCACAACAACCTGACGGCGGCTCCTAGTGAGAGGCCGGTTCAAAGAGCCGGGCTTTTGTTTGCTATGCTCGCACTGTCTTCCTGTTAGGGGCTGGGCTCCCAAAGAAAACAAGAGCAGTGGGCTCACCAGATGTGTACATCTGTGCGTCACACACACTTGACCATTTTTGGTTTTATGATGTTGTGAAGGAATAAAAACTTGAAGAAAAGGCATCTCAGATTTTATGGAAAGGGCTATTACGCTCACAGCATGTGTGCCCACTCTGTCACATGTTCCTTTATGCTGGCCCAGGATGCTGAAAATGGTTTGGTGCCATTAGTGACCTCAGTATTAGCAGCTCCAAAAATAACACACTGATGCTGACAGAAACAGGCACATTACATGTGAGGTTTCTAAGAATAAGCTGTGCCCTGGAGGACTGCTATCCTTAATTGGGGGGTGATAAGGCAGCCAGTTGGGTCCCATTTTCCATGGCACACATACATTGTGCCAACACACACACACACACACATAGATCCCAGGCACTAATGACCCCATGTCTGGCCTGCCCTGTATATCTGCTAAACTGAGTGAGGCCTCCCGAGAGCTTCAGATTGGATCTCACTAGACCTGAATACACACACATACAGTACATAACATGCACACTCAGTTTATCTTCCACAGATAAGCTTCTGTACTCTGGTACTGATCTGGTATGATGTGAACTATTCACATTAAATGCAGTTTCTTTGTAATATTATTATTATATAACTTGTAGTGTCACAGCTATCCCTGGCCTCCTGTTATTTTACATACAAATAAAAGAGTTAAATAAAATAATCCCATGCAGTAAGGTATGCAGAATTTAAATTTGGGATTATGAGAGCACTGGTATTGGATATTGGATACTTGGTATTTAGCAGATACACTTAGTTGAGGTATTTGAATTGGTATCAGCATTGCTGTTGAAAAGTTGGATAAATGCATGTTTTTTTTTTTTGGGGGGGGGTTTTTTATATGGACACTTATGATCATGCATATACTGCACACATTCTTCTTCTTTTATTTAATTTTTTTGGGCATTTTTAATGCTTTTATTAGACAGTAGATACTTGTAGAGAGCAGAAAGGAAATGAGGGGTGAGAAATGTGAGAAATGACATGCAACAATGTGCAATGAGAGTCAAATCGGAGCGGTTACAATTGGTCAGCGCCTTAAACACTTAAAGGGGACATGTCATGCTCATTTTCAGCTTCACACTTGTATTTTGAGTTTCTACCAGAACATGTTTACATGCTTTAATGTTAAAAAAACACATGATTTTTCTCATACTGTCTGTCCGAATATACCTGTATTCACCCTCTGTCTGAAACGTTTTGGCTCCTGTCTCTTTAAGCCCCCCTCCTGAAAAAGGCCAGGCTGCTCTGATTGGCTTGTGAGAAAAATATGGTGCATCTTTGCAAAGATAGTTCTCAAGCTGTGGGTGATATATTTTAATGAGCCTGCATGTGACTTAGGAAGGGGAGCCAAATCTGAACGCGATACCCACCCAATAACTTATTTACGACTGCAAAACGATTGTCTCACCAATTCATCTATAGACAATATATCAGAGACGTCAAAAAAATATACGTCGAAGCCACGAAGAACGCAGAGACTCAATGTGGCAAACAGATGCACAGATAATCAGATATACGTTTACCTCCCAAGATGCAAGACCTCCAACCACGTAACCTCTTAGGCCTCTTCAGAAATGTGAATACATTAGACACACGTATAAAACCAGCATCGATAAATTCTCAAAGTCAAACAAGACTAAATCTCCAGTCGGACATCTCATAATGTGACCGTAGGTTTTTTTCTCTTTTGAATGTGAGTCACGTGAGAAGGTGAAAGGGTCAACAACATCAGAGCTACAGGGAGCCTTACAGGGGAGATCATTGGGCCTCTCCTCGGCTCTTTCTGCTGTTTTTACTACCACCTTAATGACTTAAATTGTGTCCAATTAAGCAGAGCTGGAAAGAAGCATCCCCGCTCTCGGCCGTCAGAGTTCCCTCTGTGCTGTGGCACTGGAGCATGTGTTTAATTAGAACGCTCTAAAAAGACTGTACCGGAGTGTTTCTCCAGGAATGTTAATCATTAGTGGGATCCTGACTGAGCAGCTCTTAACCGTTTCAGAGTATTGTTGGATTCCATGGTTTGCCTTTTGAAGCCGTGCGGCTCAGGAAAATGCTTCCACGTGTGGGAATTGCCAACTTTCTCTTCCTTTAAAAAAACCTGCATCCTCTCCTTCTACGACGACTTGCTCATAGCACTCAGTACCCCGAGTATTGCCTGTTTTGTTACGGCGGCCTCATTCATGTGTCCGTTTGAGCCCGGGGCTGGAAACACACAGGAAATAGTTTTCTTGCCATGTGAAGGATATACTGTTGAACTTCGAGGGAAAGGTGAGGAGAAAAAAGCCCAGATGTGTGATGTGTGAGGTTTAAGTGGTGTGTGAGTTAGTCTTTCTGGAAGTGTGAGGTCATAAGCTAAAAATGTTGTGAAGTCTCGAAGGTCGCAAGTGTTGAACCCAGTTATTGACAGGATGCTGTTTCAACAGGAGTGATCAAACCGTTTCACATGTGGAGGCATGGAAAACCTGACGGTCTCCCTGGTCATGTGGGAAATTTTAAAGTTTCATTGAAGAAATAAAAAAAATGATGGTGAAAACAGAGCCCTGTTGGTTGAAGTTATTGGTTTAAAGGGCTGTTTTGTAATCTTATGTCTATATTCTCAGTTTGGAAAAAGGTAACGCCTGCAAACTACTCCATGCCACAATCTTGTGTTTGAAAAAGTGGAAACCACACCCATATTTATACGTAAAGCACACCAATAGGCAAACAAGCTCAATGATGGCAGGTGTAGTTCACCCAACACACCAGCGTGATAAACACATTTTGATAAAGTACATAAAAACACTACAAAAGCCATAATTCTAAATATCAAACATGTTATTTATAAACATTATGTCATATTTATCCTCACATATATCAGAAAATACATCACCTGTGTTCAAACATATTACATTACATTAAGGTAGAGGAAAAAGGAAAGAAGAAATATTTAATATATGTACAATAATTGGGTTTAAAACACCCTTCTTCTCCTGGAAAAAAGACAAACCTGACCAAAACATTTTTTAATTTTTACAAATATGTGTGTCAGAATATATAAATGTCACTGTATATATAGGAAGAGCCATCATATTACAACCACCATTATTTGTTTTAGAGGAAATGTTTGATTTCATACTCTTGATTCAGACCTCTAAGTGAGTCTGGAGAGTGAACATATAGTAGCCTTCTCTTTGGAGTCAGAGGGTATTTAAATCGCCTCTTCTTGGAGATGTATTCTCAGTTTGTCCACGGAGACCACACATGACATCTTTTGCCCCTTTTGCTGATCCAGTGCTTTTGTCGGTGCGAGTGAGCAGTGTAAGAGCAGCCCATTCATCCTCGGCCCACTCTGTGTGCAGACAGCCACAGGCTTTTGTTGAGTTATAGTGTCCTCAAATAAAGGGGCTTCCTCCCTTTAACAGCCCCAGGAGCTCTGTCGCTCCACTTCCCATTGTTCCCAATGAGGTCCGGCTTTTACAACTAGGTGAGAGGGTGTCAAATTGAGGGTGAAATATGAGCTGTCCCAATCGTACATCTCTGCGATGTTTGGCGAAGCGGTGTACTTTTGATAAAGTGAAGACACAACCAGTGTGTGCTGACACCGGGCTTTGTTCAGCAGAGATGTGTTATGTCATGTATTGACAGGTTACTCTGTGGAAACTGGACATCCATATTGCATTACATCATGCATGACACAACAAGGTTATAGCAAATTAAATAAAGCAGAAATCAATGGGTAATACGTTCATAGATTGCTTCCATGAAGTCAGGGCCGAACTGACATCATCGACTTAACAAGTATTACGTTGTTGGTTTTATATAATAGCATTACATGCTGTAATCTAATAATCGAACACAGACAGCTTGGTTATAAACTCAGGATTTAAGTATTGTGACCTTTTCTGTTGCCGTTTGGCAAGTCAGGAAATCATATTTTTTTATAGAGTTGAAAAGTTCAGAAATAATTTAGTCCAATAAATCTTGAATCCTGTCTTTTTTTCCATTTTGATTCTTCCTAGTCAGCGCTCAAACACATGATCTTTAGCGAGGTCAAGTGTCAAGTGAGAAGATATTTCTCTTTAATTTTTTTTTCTACAAATGTCTCTTGTCATAAACTAAGCTCAGATCTAAGCTTTGCCCTCAGCTGCCTCCAACGTGTCAGAGTGAAACAGTAAAAGGGGTTATGTGAGGGTTATAGGGCTAACAAGCCCACAGTCTGACCTGAGTTTGTCAGCGCCAATCTAGCTAAGTCAATATCAATGCGCTGACTGCTCCACCAGTTGACCTTTTCCTCCCTCTTTCAAGGCGTAAAAGGGATTGTTGTTACAGTAGAGTGATAGGGTTTTATTGGCCTTTATAACTGGGGCTTTTGTTGGGCCTGTGTCCTGCTAATACCCGTTGGCAAGTCATTTAAACCTTGAGAATGCCTACTTTTTATAAGGTAGCTCACACACCAGTGAGAGCTGCTCTCAACAATGGTCATCAATGACGGTGAGTTAGAGACTGACCTTCCCTTTGCCCTCTTTGGCACCCCAATTTATGGCATTGCTTGGGAATCAAATTAGTTTCGTTTAAACAGGTTACTTAAGACTTTAATTCATGCTGGTGTCCATCTTTGTTTCACACAGAGATCACATGCTTACTGTGAGATACAGCGTCTTTGTTTTACGGGTCCCCTTTTTCAAGGACGTGTTTGGACCGGAGAAGAATGTGGCTTTATCGTTGGGCGTTGGTTCTGATGATGATCATCTCTGTCCTGTCATTGTCAGGGCATGCTGGTCATGGACTACCTCGCCGCTAGCACGGGGCGTTTCGTTTTTACTTCTTTTTACAGCGGTGAGAAGGTGCAGACCAGGTGTGAGGTGCTGTTCAGGTCGTTGTGGCTATGACAGGGGAATGGGCTGTAAAGCCCTGAGGCCATAGATTTATGGGTCATCTGGTGCTCCCTTAGGTCAAAGGTCAGGGATGCATGACTTGTCCAACTTTATATTATTCAACCATCTGAGGCGAGCCTTGAACTGCGCGGCCAGCTACCTCTAACTATAGACTTGTGCGATGTCAGAATGAGACTCGGGATGTTGTTCTTCTGATGCAGGATGCATTTAAATAGTCGCCCACACCTATAAGTTCATTGTCAAAGGCCACTGATTCTCTTTTGCAATTTCACTGTAAGATGTCTCCTCATTTGAACTTTTAAACTCAACTTACTTCAAAACTTGCAACTTTGAAATGAGAAGAAACTGAGGGGAATTGTTTCCTTTAGGTTCAAATGTGGCAAAAAATCTTGCATTGAATAAAAAGTTGATTCATTTCTACATTGTAAGGGAATTAGACAAAATCTGTTTGCTCATACTGGCTTTGCTGAATAGGCTCTACAACTTTTGTCCAGATGACTTTACCATCTCAACTTTGCATTTCATGAATGCCCCCCCAAAGGCAGGATGCTGTGTTGTCCCTCCCCTCTAAGAATTGCTAATGGAGCTGGGTGCAGAGTCATTTGGACCGGCACAAAGGCCTGAAGTCTGCTGTGAAAAGGTCCCTCTCCTCCCTGGCCTTGGCTGCTACAATGGCTTTGTCCACACACACATTAACACCTACGGTACATGCACCATGCAGGCGCACAAACATTTGTGTGTAAGCCCCTAATATCAATCTATTCAATCATCTTTTCCTGGTTTGGATAAAACTTGTCTCACTTTCATCAAGCTGCTATTTTTTTTATTTAAATTACATTGAAATGACAGCCACCATTCACCACCCACGCTGTGATATTTTAACACATAATGGTGTGAGGTGTGTGGGTGAGCAGAGTCGCATGCTGTCAGTCATGCAAAGGTGTGCCACTTTGCATCAAACTACTTTCAAATATACTGTGGATTAGTCTTAAATGAGCAAATCATTGGCAGAATTGTTCATGTAAATTAAATATCCTGTAGTCCTTGCTCCATTTAAGTGCCATGCGAAGATACATGTTTCAAAGTGTGTCACTGCTTCTGCTGCATAACAGTAGTGACCCCTGTGAACCCTGTTATATCAGCCCCAGTTATACACCCCACAGTAAATGCTTCGCGCATGTGTTTGAGTTCACCGCATTACATCCTGACGTCATCGCCACAAAATTAAACAGCTTCTAAATTGTTAATAAAGAAAGCAATTCTAGCTGTTTAATAGATTCCTTGCTGCCTAGTAAAAATGCTCTGTTGCTTTGTTTTACAGTCTTAAAGTACGTTAACCCTTGTGTTGGAATACATAGAAGAACTTTTTAGTTCGCTTCTGAACAATACAAAACTTGTCCTTTTTGAGAGTAACACTTTGACATTGCAGCCAAACAGCCACAAAAACATGCAAAAGGTGCAGCTGCCCAGAGTTTAAACTGATCCGGTCACTTTTGTTTTCTGAGGCAACAGGAAAAGAATCACGCTCTGACATTCCTGCAGAGGTGAAGGAGAGGCAGAGGTCAACGGCGTCCCAGGGAGTTTCACTGGACAGGCGGATATGTACATTTGGGGTTTTATAGAACACGTTTATAACTTGAGTTTCTGTCCTGCCAGGACATGATGAAGGCAAACAGAAAGCTTGGATATAAGCCAATACACAACATGTAGTGTTGATCTCTTTTGATGTTTTTTTTTTTAGGTTTGTTTCAATAGACGTTGAATATTCTGGTTTTTCATGTTTGGGATATGCAAACTGAGTTAGAGCTGCAACTAAAAATAGTGATTACAAGTTTCCAGAGCTGAAGTTGGCAAATTCAAATAGCTTGTTGTGTCTGAACCACAATCAAAAACACACAGATATTCAGTTAACTATCATAGAAAACAAAGAAAAGCAGCAGATCATCACATTTAAGAGAATTTAACCAATTATTTTTTCCCTTAAAAATGACTAAAATGATTAATCTATTATCAAAATCAATTAATGGATTAAAAGTTTAAGCTATGAGCTGAATGTCATGATGTTTCTATAGCATGATGGTCAACTCAGTGACTATATGACAATATATCTATTCAAGTATAATATCTATTTTATATTCATATAACTAATTTGTTCAACCTTACGTTACAGTGTGACACCACAGATTCCCATAATACAGTTCCATTTTGCATGACTTAACAAAGTTGGACATGTTAACCCTCACTCAGACCATGTTAACCAGATAATAACAGCTTTGTGGTTACAGTCATGTCTTTGTATGGGCCTTCTGTGAATCATATATTAAAGGCCTGATAGCTGGATTCATTTAGATTTGCTGACATCATGTTCAGTTAGCGGGAAGAGGCTTTATGTGTGGCTGAGCCCGCAGGGTGTTGTAGATGGTAGGAAGCAATATTTCATAGCGGGATGAATAAAGCATCTTTTGTTCACTTGAATCCAACAATCACTCTGTAATCATAAAGCTGTAGTTAGCAAACAGCTCTCTGTAACTTTACATTTTAGCGCGCAAGAAGAGAAGAGAGACAAACCACCAGATAAACCAAAGCCTGACTCTTAATGTTCACCACCTTCCCCACATCTTGGAGCCGTTGATAGGGAAGGAGAACGAAGAATGTCATGGTGTGGAGACGGGGCGGTCGGTGTGGTGAAACGAGCTCTGCCATCACTGATGTGCTACTTAAAAGCGCAGTTCCTGTGAGCGAGCGGTGGTTCTCATTTGGAAGCATATGTTTGAAGCCGGAGGGCAGGGTCAGCGGAGGAGAGCCGCCTCGCTCTGCCGTATACCCCGCCGTGACTGGCTGCTCTGAGGTTAAGGGGCCGGCCTGAGTTTAGGAGGGCTGGGCTGGGGGAGGGAGGGAGGAGGAGGAGTGGTGGGTGAGAGAGGCAAGGGTGGGTTGACCATCTGGTTGAGCTCCTCCATGTACACGCACACGCACACACCCCTCTCACACACTCTCTCCCACGCACTCAGACAGACAGACATCTCACTGGCTTTTTACAGTCTGAGCTTTGATATGGGCTGACAGCTCTAGTGGAGACTGCTTCTGTCCTGGAACTAAAGCTCTGAGGATCTTGCATATACAGTAGATATGGAGCCCAGAGGCTGAAGGAGAATCTAGGACTGGATATAGTGGTGATAAGATCTTTTTTTTTCCTGTTCGCCTCAGGAGAGTTGGCCTATACGCTGAGGTAAGAACGGCAGAGAAATGACTGAAGATGATGTGTTTTTTTTAGAGGAATGTGTTTTGTTTATTGTGAGACTGAAAGATAAAATACTTGTGAAGATGTTTAAGTATTGTGCCTCATCCTGAACTGTCTTTAAGTATAGAAGCAAGCTTCTTTGACTCTGATGTGCATGAAATTTCTTGGATTATTTAGTTTAAATGGAAGGTGGGTCAATTATTTATCTGTGTTTTGCATGGTTCACAAGACATGCAGCACATCACATGTATAGATGGAGCTTTGTGCAACTTCTGACTTTTGCATAAGTCAAAATCTGCCTTCAGAGGGACTTTTCCTCATTGAGGTGGTGTTCAAAGAGTTAATTTTAGTTCCCCTATACTCCAAACTGAATGTATTTGATGTCTGTTATGGGACAGCAGCACGTCTGTGCTGTTGCCTCTTACTTCAGCCTGGCCAGTGCATGCAGGTGGTCTCCATAGTGTCTTTAGGTACTAGAAGCAAGCTTCTTTGACCCTGCTGCAGATTTTTAAAATTAAGGCATGTAATCTCTTGGATTATTTAGTTTAATGGGAGAGTGGTTTAATTATTAATCTGCATTTTGCATGATTCACAAGACATACAGCACATAACATGTATAGATGGAGCTTTGTGCAACTTCTGATCTTTGCTTAAAAGATACTTCTAGAGGGACTATTTTCTATTGAGGTGGTGTTCAAAGAGTTGATGTTAGGCCCCCTATACTGCAAACTGAATTTACTGGGATGTGTTTGATGTGACAGCAGCACGTGTGTGTTGTTGCGTCTTAGTTCAGTCTGGCCGGCGCATGCAGGTGGTCTCCGTAGTGTAGATCTCCGTGGGGATGTCACTCCCATCCCCATCCATTTGGTCTTGGGAAAACACTCCCCCGGCCGTGAAAGGAGGCCTCAATAAACTGACCAAACTCCATCCATGTAGCGCCTCAACACTGCAGGAACCTGAGCTCCTCTCTGGGTCTCTTGTCAGATGCAGCTTCCACCTTTGCATTTTCAAGCTCATTGGATTCAAAACCTCTGTAGACAGAAATGCCATGAATGACCATGTCCAGTGTTGTATTTCAGCCCTTGATCTAATGATGACCAGTTGGTTTATTGGATCATTCAATTACAAGTTTAACCTTGAATGCTGGTTTACTTAGCTGTACATGTGAGGATCTAATTGTATAACCAATCTGATCTGGCCCACAGTTTGACGGTGTTAGTTTATTAGATCACTCAACTTTTTTCACAAGGGATACAACACATTAAGTGCCAACAGTTGACAGGCTGTCATTTGAAGATATTTCTGTATACGGGTACAGCAGGGAGCAATAAATACGCTGCAAGTTAAGACATATCTCTTCTGACATAAAAACAGATTTGTCTGAGCCCAAGTAAGCAGGGACTCTGAACAGAAAATCTTGTTTTTCTCTTCAAGTAGAGCCTATCCTGCATTTGCTGAGCTCACAGGAGCCAAGTTAAACATGTTGGGCCGGTCCAAACTGACAGAGAGCACTGTGTTGGGTTGTGTGCATGTCCATCATCTACTTCCTAGAGGAATATAGACAGTAATTCAGACCAGAAGCTGCTTATTTTCCCTATGCACTCTCTCAAGGGTTGTTAATCCAATGCTCCAGTGTCTGGATTTCAGGGGGACTCTGGTTTAAGTGTTGTTGAATGCTCTTTAAAAATGTCAATGACGGCTATATTTATTGGTCACAGTATGAGGTCCTGTGAGAGGTTTGTATTCCACAAAGTGATAAATAACATTACACTGTAGTTAGCAGTGCTTTTTTAAGGTCGCAATACAGTTCTGTGGTTTTAATGAATCAAGTTTGCACCGACTTGTTCATTGAGCTCCTGTTATAAAGAGCTTGTTGGAATAGACTATCGGAGTCATTGTGCACTTTTTTCCTGAACACAGGCAACTTCATTCATTCTCAATATCTGGTGGGATGTTTCCAAAATCTCCATTCACTGAAAACCATTCATGTGTTCCAGCTTTCACCTGCCTTGACTTTACATGTCATCTCTTTTGTGGACACATTTTCATACATGTCAGTCACCCCATTTTAGCCTCAGTCTGGTAGCACCCCCGCCACCCTCTGGCCCTCTGTGGGCAGATCAGTCAGATATGCAGCTCCCAAAGCCATGTTAACAAGCACCTTTACAAAAGAGCGAGGGGCTGTTAAACATTCAGGACTGCAGGGGTCTGGCTAGTGTGGGAGGAGGGCAGGGCAGGGGGGAGTGGAGCAGTGTGAAGGGGGGGAGATGAAACTCACAAACCATAGGTCCCTTGTTGGGATAAAAAGCCAGCACAAGTGATGAGTCAGTGAGTTGGCAAGTCAGTGTGAGCATGGTTAACTTAGTTGGCTCACTGCTTCTGTCATTCAAAAAGTTAAGGAAGCGCTTTGGGCGAAGTGGGAGGAAATTAACTGTGTGACATCTAAAGGAAAAATTAGCATGCAAGCAGATGTGTGGTTGTTTGAGAAAGGCGCTTTGCCTCACACCGAGCTGTGTGCACATCCTTTATTCCTCTTTGCGGGCCTGGCTTAAATTCAAGCCTGACATTCCTGTGAGTCAGGTTTGGCTGTGTGTGTGAGACAGACATCCTCACTGAGACTTGGCCAACACGTGAAAGCAAACATGTTTCTAACAAATGTAGCGCATGAGTGAGTCTGTGCCTGATAAAAATGTGAGGCTGTGAAGTCTCTGGGCTCCTGACTGAACCTGCCTATAGTTAGCTATATCTCCCTAGTGAAACCCAAGCTGTTCTCAAACAAGGCCACATTTTTGCACGTTATTTTGGTCTCATTTGCAAGTCAATAGATGCGAATAGAACAAGAGAGTGTCTTCTTTCTCGCCCCCCACCCCTCCTTCTCTCATCTGAAGACAGGTTATCTGGGTTTGAGGGCTTTAACTGTCATAAGGAGATAACACACCACATCTTCAGGAGAAAAAGGGAGATAAACAGGCTCTTGATGGAACAAGCCTTCGGTGGATTCCTTCACAAAGACGCCATTGTTCAGGACATAAGAGGCGTTTTAATGGGACGTGTCATAAGCCAATCTGCCTGACTTGACACTTTGTGGCACAATAGTAAAAAAAAAAAGCACATGAATCCACTGCCACCACTATCCATCACGTCTTTGGGCAGGCTAGAGGAGGGCACGCCAGTCGTTGGTGGCGAGGCCACAGGGCGGACTTGTCCTTGAGGAAGATGAGTTGATATGAATAGCCAGAAGCCGCCTCGCCTGGCATGCCGTGTGTGCGGCAGTTAATCATCCCCAGGAGGGTCTGGTGTGCCGCTATCTCAGAGAGAGTTGTCGCTAAACGAGAAGCGTACAGCGGACTCTGACAGGGTGTTTATGTCGCCGTATGTGTGCGTGTGGACCAGCTTTAGCCTACAGCAGTCTGTGTCTTAATGCCTGCAGTGTAGGCTCCAGCATAAATGTATGCATTCCCTCTTCATGTGTGCATAGGAGCTGCACACTCCCAGGGGCAGCCAGGCATATATATCATTCCAGGAGAGCGCAGATTTTCAGGCCCCTTTACTGTCACGCCGGTGTTCAAAGGCCGCACTCGAGTGTGTCTGGTTTTCTCAGCTGTCTCTTCGCGGCCCTCTGTGCCCTTGCCGGCCATAGGGGGTAGAGGCCTGGGTGGGAGGTGGGGTAAGGGCCAGGCTGCTGGACGCTGGCCGAGCTCCCATTTGATCTCAGCCAGAGCCCCTTGGCCTGTGAGAGATGACCACAACTGGACACACATTCATCATCTCCATGTCTTCTTGGTTCCTGCAAAGCTAACGATAGCACAGGAAATAAAACAAGCCTATAGGAGTGAGTTCATAATTAGCCGAAACAGATTAAAGAGATTATGTTTTTTGAATTGATTTGCTTCCCAAGCTTGAACTTTTGCCAATTCCTTTTGTCATAAAGAGCAAAAAAAAACCTCTAAGTCTATTTCATAACATGCATTTTTGCTCAATTTTAATAAACTAAGGTTGCATTCACACCAAATCAGGCGTTGCAGCGCAGGGTTGTGGGAGTGTCATTTAATGGTCCATTAACAGCAAGTGACTGCATGACGATTATCGTCTTTCGTTCTGTCATGGCTGTGTTCCACAGTTCTGGATCACCAGCTACGCGATTGGCCACCGCAGACGTTGGGTTGCGTTCCTTCAAAAGCTGATTGTTTCAGCATTTTTTTTCCTGGCAACCGCTGCAGGTTAAACACACTACCCACAGTCAAATGAATGGGAGGACTGACATTTTCAGCGCCCGATTTGGTGTGAATGCAGCCTGATAGGCCTTTTGCACAGAACGCGGCAACGGCACCGCTACGCTCTGAAACCCATTATTTCCAATGGCTTGCATGGCGCAACAACGGCTTTTCGCTGCGCCGAGCAAAGCTTATTTTTTTTCTATCTTTGTTACTACTGCAGTACAGCATACAGTCAAAAGCATTAGTGACTATGGCCACCACACACATAGCTCAACACTGTGCCAGTCTTTGATCTCCTGGCTCTATTTGTCTACCTCTGTTGCATTGTCAGTGTCCAACCGAGTATCAGTCGACCCCCATCCATCCACGTCCCCCTCTATCCATCTCCCTCTACTACCTCACCTGTCTGACATTGTTCTGTCCATCTAAAAGATGAAAGGATGATCAGACACTCACTGCAGCAGGTTGGAAAACAGACAGTCCAAAGAAAAAGGGGAGATGAAGGGAGAGACCAGGCTTGTGGACATTCCCCATATGGTGGCCCCGTCTTAAGGCCAGGCCTGTGTTTATACAGACCTCAGGCTCAACTGATCAAGCCGGCATCAGATCCCATGTGGTGGCCCCTCTTGGGACAACGCATGACGTAGCACCTCAGCAGGCTGAATGATGACTCACTCAGACCCGAGCTCCACAGATAAGGTGAAACCTAAAGATTTAGCAGCCAGCGTCTGGTGTTGTTCTCGCTTTGGAGTCGATGGCAAACTGAATGACAGTATAGGAAAGGAATGTGAGGTCTGTGCAACATTGCCCAAAGCTGGGCGTACATATAAGCAACTCCGAATTCACCGTGTATTTATGAATAGCTAACTGCTTGTTATTGTCACTATAATGAGATCGGACGTCACCTCATGAAGCTTTGGGAATTTCCTAATGGTCTCCATATCCTCAAAAGCCACATGAGGAGGGCACATGTTTAGCTGCCACCACAATAGCAGTGAAAGGGTATAGTTCTCTTTATGAGTGCCTTTATGAAGTCGACTCATCACCAGAAGTGAACCAAGAAAAGTTTGCTCCGATACCATAATGGGCTCTTGAGGGGGGCTGTGGGCCTCATGAAAGAGACAGTGATGGTGTGATTCAGCCGGTGGTTAACATTTAGTGGAGTGGCTCTGACATTATAGAACTGGATTAGATGGAGTGAGGATAGCATTATGTGGGGATTGGTTGATGTAATGGCTTGTTAACCAACATTTCATTTCTCTGTCTACTTCAATCCTCCCCCCTCTTCCGATCCTCAACCCCAAATTCTCTCTTTCCTCCACCCCATCCTTCCATTTTTTTGCTTTGTTCGTCCAGTAAAAAGAGAGTCTTATGAGCCTGGCGAGTGCGGCAGTGTCGGCGGCTGGCTTCCAGAGCGGGGCACGCCAGCGAGACTTGATGATGGAGCACAAAGTCAGTAAGCTGACCTCTGGCTTTCAACGCAGCTCCACCTCCGACGATGACTCAGGCTGTGCGCTGGAGGAGTACGCCTGGGTACCACCTGGCCTCAGGCCTGAACAGGTGAGCAAAGTATTACAATGGACTATTCTTACTGCCATTGCTCATGAAATTCATGAAGACGTTCTGAGCTTAAATAAGCATGTTTAGTTTGGATTAGGAATACACCGATCTGACTTTTTCAGTCCCCATACCGATACATGGGCTTTGGATATTGGCCGATACAGAGTACCGATCCGATACCAGTGTTTAATTAATAAGCTGTATGCCTCACTGTGTGGAAGTGACTGGGTTCATTCTTTTATGTGTAAGGCAACATCAGGCTTGATTTAGCCATTGCTTTTCACACTTAACACTAATTAAACCACTAACTAAAGCAAAATATAGCAAATAAATACATAGATATGAATTTACCGAATTGTTATTAACTATTAAAATGAATAAATCGTGCACCAGCAACTTGGTAAAAAATCAACAGGAATTACAATTCAAGTGTAAACTTTTTAATGCAGCAACAAGTTGGTCAAAACTTCAACAGGAATTCATATTCCAGTATATAATGTATAGTGTATTAACATAGAATTGAATTGAATAGATCGGCCCCATTGTCACCGATACCCGATACAGCTATTTGAGTCAGTATTGGCCCAATATCCGATCTGGTATCGGTATCAGTGCATCCCTAGTTTGGATTTCGCCTTCTTGTACTACAAAGAAAACTTAAATTGTTCTCTTTAATTCTGGTACCTGTGTCATTGGTTCACAAATCCTCACCACAGTGAATAATATCCTCCTGACAGAGTAAAAACAGCTCTGACCTGATTTTATCTCCCTTCTAGCCCATATGCCTGGCCCAGATAAATGCTATTCAGCACATTACTGAGTAACGTACCACCTAGAGTGTCTGGATCATTGGCACTTATAGGACAGCCGACACATTTCATAAAACTTTTTCTTGGTCTCTTTGTTTGAGGCAGACTTGTCAGGCTCCACCAGGCAGCCACTTACAGGCAGGATGTGTGCACTTTTATTTACAAACTGCGGCATGGCAAAGTCTGCTTGTGATTATCAGAGATCTGTTAAGAGGAGGACTCGGTGGGTCGAGCCGACTGCTGCTGGCAGGATCAGGAATGGAGGGGCCGTCTTTTAACAAGCCGTCTCCTCCACAAACACAGCCAGGGCTGTTAGTTGTGTCCGCGGGGCAGCCAGTGTGATGTGGCACTTTTCCCAAATCGGCTGCATTTTTCCCCCTCTTCTCTTCTCATTTCTCTCTTTTCTCTCCATCCTGCTTGTTAAACAACACATGGAAGCAATGAGGGCGAGAAGAGATGGGTTCGCAGTGATAGAGAACCTTAAATCCTAAACATGCAGGGTCTTTTGTTTTAGAAATGCATAGGTCAACTGTAATGCCTTTACTGCAGCCATTGCCTTGAATGGGCCATGTATTAAGGGTCATCATTACAGTGAAGACACACATAGGGCCTGGGTGATAGCTGACTGTTCCCCAGCCCCTATAGGGAGCTGGATGAGGGGTAATAGCAGCATGAAAATGTGCATAATTTATGGCGGGGGGCAAACGTTGGGTTGATTGTCAGTCTAAATTGCTGTTACCCCCCCTCTAGACGGCCAAAGCTGCAGGAAGCCCCCCCAACACACAAGACCAGCACATCCCACCTCTTTATCTGGCCGCCTGTAATAGCCCCTCCCTCATAAAGTTTAGTTTTCAGTGGTCAGCCCCAAGGGTCAAAGTGCCACAGTGACAGGCTGCTTTGTCCTGTCCCTATAGAGACCAGCATATGACTGGGAAAATACAACCTCTAAACTGATTTGACCTGTTGACCTGTTTTGACTTGTTAAGCACAGATTTATGAAGAAAATGATTCCTCCAGGGCCATCATCAAAAAGAAGCAATGTGATTTTGAAATAAAGCTGATTCGGGGGGTTGAGGAAAAACTCAAGCGAACACTTTGATTCCACAAAGTCAGTCTTCCATAGACTTTACACAGAGCTGTCCCAGAATGTGTCTCATCACAAATGAATGTGTCGGTTCTTCTCCGGTTCCTAGGAAACCAATTTGTGTTGATAAATATGGGCTGTTCTGTCCAAGATCATAACGATAATATATTGTTGCAATTCCATGGATGAAGATTTGGGTTTAAAAAAGCTAAAAAAAAAAAGCTATACGTTCAGATTGATGGCCACACATTCTTGAAAATACATCATTTGGAATGAGTTTCATTTGTCTTGTGTGGGGAGCCATTGAACCTTTAAATATTTTTGTCTCATCATCAGTGATTGATTTTTTACAAATGTTTTTCAGCAGCATCACCGAAACCCAAGGTCTTTGAATTGGCTTTGTGTCAGCTGATGATCCTATGACTAATCTCCTTACTCCATGCCATGATTCCTCCAGGTCCAGTTATATTTCTCCTGTCTGCCTGAGGATAAGATCCCATATGTGAACAGTCCGGGAGAGAAGTTTAGGATCAAGCAGCTCCTCTACCAACTCCCACCGCACGATAATGAGGTGAGAATATTTGGTGTGCATGTGCGTAAATGCAAGTATCATAAAATTCACCCCAGCGGGTCCTCTCATTTACGCCACGCGGCTGCAGAAAAGATTTACTCTTCATTTTGTTTTAGCAGCCGTATCTGTTGCTGCCCACTAAACCCACGGCGTTAACAGCCTCGCCATCTCCATGCCATCCCACTAATATGAGCCCTTGGCATTCACGTTGACATCACACTGGGGGATTTTTTGTTCCACAATCTTGTAGACATGTAGTGTGGGCACAATGTGACTTTTGACTTGATGATTTTATGATGTTTGCCGGGAGCCCCCACCAGCAGGATTCCTGTCATAGCAGTGGTTTTTACGAGGACCGCTCAGCGGGAGAGAGGGATGCTGGTTGAAAGAGACTTTATGTGATGCCACCACCGCAGTGGCACCACAGTCCGACTTGGCTGTCTCTCTTCCTTTGTTGCCCGTCCTCTTGATTTCACTCTAAACACAGGCCTTGTTTGTGTAAACGTCTGCTTTCCCTCTTGTTAAGGCTTTGGGGAACATCAAAAAGGCCCGTTGTAAAAATGATGTTCTCAATCAGGGGCTGTGGGTGGAGATATGTAGGGGGTGTAGGAAGGGCAAGCTGGGGTCAAGAGTTGCCTTTGTTCAGCATGCTCTGGTATGCACTCTGCCCTCTCTCATACTTACCTAAGTTTATACCCTTTATTAGTGGCCGACAGTCTTCAATTGGGTCCTTTGAGAGGTGCAATATGAAAAGGTCACTTGAACCACAGCAGGTTTTTCTTTCAGTATTAGACCTTTAAAGAGGATCCATTATGCTTATTTTCAGGTGCATACTTACATGCTTTAATGTTCAAAAACGCATTACTGTTCACATACCGGCTGTGCTTCAGCACCTCTTTTCAACCTCTGTCTGAAACGCTCTGTTTGAGCTCCTAGCCCTGCCCACTGTCGTGATTGGTCAACCGAACCAAACTCTTCAGACACCGCTCCAGCTCTAACTAGCTTTGTTTGAGGGCGAGCCAAACTAGCCGCTAGGCAGGTATTATGCAAATGTGTTAATTGGTGACATCACCACATTACAGAAGAAAAGGCGGGACTTCAAGCAAGGCGTTTCAGGCAGTTCAGAAGCAGTGTTTCTGTGGGGGAGAGTAACTCCCTTTGGTGTGGACTTTGTAACTTTACAGACGTTTTGCATGCAGAAAACACTATATAACACACTAAAGGAAAGGGGAAAAGCACAAAAGCATAATAGTTCCCCTTTAAAAGAAGGAATCCCACTCATTGATGTAAAAGTGTGTGATTGTGAAATTGGCCTTCGTACCCATAACTTACCACTTTCCGTCCCAGCTGCGTTACTGCCAGTCCCTCAGCGAGGAGGAGAAGAAGGAGCTACTTATGTTCAGTGTCCAGAGGAAGAAGGAAGCACTGGGGAGGGGCACACTGAAACTGCTGCCTCGCAATCTTCTGAACAGCATTTGTGAGCATGTAAGTTGCCCATCTTACATTTATCATTTACAACTGTAAATATGGAGAGGACTGGTAGGATGTTTTGAAGTCAAGAGCCCATATTCTTTCAAAACCCAAAACCCTTTTTCAAGAATAGAAAAAAAGATTTGCTACCTGTACACCTCCATGTATTTGGTATTTGGTAGCAGTAAAGCTGAAATAAAGATCTCAGCTATGCTATTTAAGAGATCCCTAAACACAAGCTGGATTTGCAGCCATGCAAGCCTCACTGCTGAGTTGTTTGGAGTGGCTCATGAAAAGTGTTTCACGTAGTATTTACATTGATCATTGAGCAGCCAGAGGGTGCCCATAAACCTTGTCAAAACATAGTCCCATTGATGAAGCTCTCAACTAGAAACCCTTGCTTTCTCTGGTTTGCTTCTTTTTAACTGTCAACATCCTATTTAAAGTCACTGTAGTTGATCTGAATAAACCTCATATGATGCCCTGGTCAGGACATTGGGCTCAAAGCCAAAGCTATGTCCATGCAGTTGTGTGATAGGATATAATCACCTCTGAAGGATTCAGATTATTTTATCACAGAATATGTTGGAACTAAATTCTTTACAGGATGTTATAACCAACCATGTGATCATGTCTGCATATTGCAGTGTGGTGAAAACATCAATGGTGGAGAAATGGCGGTGTTCTCCTCGAGGGCTGGCCCCGGGCTGTGCTGGCACCCCGCATGCTTTGCCTGCTCCACATGCAGCGAACTGCTGGTGGATTTGATCTACTTCTACCACGATGGAAAGATCCACTGTGGAAGGCACCATGCCGAGCTACTCAAACCACGCTGCTCGGCCTGCGAAGAGGTAAAACCACCAGAATGAAATAATGTAGTGAAGGAAAAACATTCCCAGTTTTAAGTTTATGGCCTTTCAGAATTACTCTGGGAAAGCAATAACATTTAATGGACATCTCCGTTGTCTTGAATAAATCCAACATAAATATATAGACTGATGACAGCCAGTAAGGCAAAAGCTGGCAGTTTTGTCTCATCCAGTGTACATTTATGTCTACAGATTATCTTTGCTGATGAGTGCACAGAGGCAGAGGGGCGCCATTGGCACATGAAGCATTTCGCCTGCTTTGAATGCGAGACAATCCTGGGAGGCCAGCGCTACATCATGAAGGACGGCAGACCATACTGTTGTGGCTGCTTTGAGTCTCTCTATGCAGAGTACTGTGAGGCCTGTGGGGCACACATCGGTAAGATGATGATTTTCTTGAGTTAAAATAAAACATCTGTCATTGACTTTAGAGCTAACCACTTCAACATTTCCCATTTCCCAGGTGTTGACCATGCTCAGATGACCTATGATGGGCTCCACTGGCATGCCACCGAGAGCTGCTTTAGCTGTGCCCAGTGTAAGAGCTCTCTTCTGGGCTGCCCCTTCCTGCCACACCAGGGACGCATTTACTGCTCCAAGGCCTGCAGTCTCGGGGAAGACGTGCACGCCTCTGACTCCTCTGACTCTGCCTTCCAGTCAGCACGCTCACGTGAATCCCGCCGCAGTGTGCGCATGGGCAAGAGCAGTTGCTCGGCCGACCAATGCCGACAGTCGCTTCTCTTCTCACCCTCCGTCAACTACAAGTTCCCTGGCTTCAGTGGGAACGCTGAGGACACCCTGACCAACAAGCTCGCCCACATGAACTTATCTGATGAGCATTTCTGGAGGGGACGTGATGAGGAGACCGAGGCACCTGAGGACCAGGAGGAGGAGTGGGCTGAGCATGAAGACTACATGACTCAGCTGCTATTAAAGTTTGGGGAACATGGGGTCTTTCAGCAAGCCAATGATACCAGACCCACAGATTTCTGGATCGCTGAAAAGGATGCCAAGTCCAAGCAGGAGTCATCAAAAGCTGGCAGTGGTGGTGGTGGAGGAGGAATGGGGAGCCTGGCCAGTAAGAAGTACCAGGCTGACATGTACTGGACCCAGTCACAGGATGGGCTAGGGGACTCAGCCTATGGTAGCCACCCAGGTCCGGCGAGCAGCAGAAAGATCCAGGAGTTGGAGCTGGATCATGGGGCTGGAGGAGGCTTCCAGGGAGAGGAGCCACAGTGGTACAATGACTCTTTGGAGTGCATCACAGACGAGTTCAAGAAGACAGATCAGAGTGTCCGAGACTCTATGGACTCATTGGCACTGTCCAATATTACCGGTGAGTAGACGTGACATAATGCATCAGATCTTAAAAAGTAATATTTTATGGGATTGTAATGATAGTCTTGAGTCCATGTGCAAACATTTTATCATTATTCTCTCTCCTCTCCAGGGGCCTCGGTAGATGGTGATAGTAAAGATAGATCTTTGGTATACTCCCTGCAAGGCTTCCATGAACTGGAGACAGAAGACTGTGAGAAAAGCAGCAATATGGGAACCCTAAACTCCTCTATGCTACACAGAAGTGCAAATTCCCTGAAGAGCCTCATATCTGAGCAGGAGGAGGTGGAGGAAAATGTCCCAGAAGAAGAAGAGGAGGTGCCTCTCCCGGAGGACAGACCCAAACCTCACCTCCCTGCCCTCAGGAGGACACGTTCACAATCTAGGCAACAGCAAGTCAAGTTCTCTGATGACGTGGTAGACAATGGCCATTATTGCGATCTCCCGGTGCGCCAACCGCCCATGAGTGAACGGACTCGCCGGAGAGTGTACCACTTTGAGGAGCAGGGCCAGGAACTTCAATCTGGTCGTCAACATCGCCACCACAGGAGGCATCGCAGTCGCAAGACTCGCTCTGACAATGCTCTTAACCTTTTGCCCAAGGAGAGGGCCCAAATGTGCTACAAAGTGGACCATAGAGGGAACGCCTTCGGCCCCAAGGGGCACCAAGCCTTCCTCGGCCACCCCGCCCCTGCTGCCGTGTCAGACTACGGGCTCCAGGGCCAAGCCATGGGGAGGTTCTTGGAGCTGTACAGGGATGATGATGACTGGTGCTCCACATGCTCTTCTTCCTCCTCTGATTCTGAGGAAGAAGGCTTTTTCCTGGGTCAGCCCATCCCTCAGCCCAGGCCCCATAGACACTACTACACTGAGGACTTGCCCACTCCTGTGGCAGGCATGTCCTCGCCTCCTTATGGCCTACGGACTAAGTCCAAAAAGAAGAAAGGGCACAAGGGGAAAAACTGTATAATTTCATAGACTTTAATTGCTCTCTGATCCTTAGCTTTGGGTAATGCTTTGCCACTCACCTCTGCCTCTCATGTCCACTGTTTGAAATGCAGTCTGCTTGCTTCTAAATGTTTCACAGCACTCAATTTACCAAGGTGTTCATGTAAGACACAAGACCATATTCAGAGTCTTCATAAGTGTACGCATAGCATTGCAAACATTGCCAGTAAAGTAACAAAGTATTCTAGAGTAATACATATTTATAAACCACCATCTAAACTGTGTTTATTTAACAGTGAAGACATTAATGTATATATTGTAGAGTTAAAAAAAACAATATGGCTATTTTTATACCCTTGAGTTCATGACATGCTTTGTACCAAAATGGCATTAACATTTAACTATTGGCAGTGTTGGTACAGAGACATCTTTTTTCCATGAGGGTGTCAGAAATTGACAAGTTGACCCAAGCTCTTCAAATGTGTTTTCCTCCAGGCTTGAGCAGCGCTAACATTAGAGAAACACTGTGTGTATTAAAAGGCCTGGTTGAGTGGTGTATTTATGGGTCACTGTATTGTAAGCCATTCATTGTAATCTGTATAAATGTACAAACTGGAATATAAGGCTAAGATAGATGATAATTGTAATAAAAAATATCTATATCATGATTTGTGTTGTTTTTGTCCTGCACAGAAATACTTAATGGATATAAGAACGAAGAGGAGGCGTCACTTCATTCAAGGTCTCAGCTTTTATTTACAAGAGTATAATTCTAAAAGATGATATTCACAAGACGTTTGATTACAACTCAAAAGACAAAAAATGCATGATCTACATATAGAAAACCTTCTCTATATAAAATAGCGCTGCACTGAAAAACATCACATACAGTCGGACCCTTCTGGTTTGAGAATACTTGTTACAGTTAGCGCTAGATGCACTCGCTGCCTCATCTGCAACAAATACAGATAATGGAAGCACAATACACTTTATATCACTTAAGACTGAGTAAAAGGTTGTGATAGGAAAGCTGAATTATTTCATTTATCAGTAGGAATCATCATCAATAAGACCAAGCAAATATTTCATATATATCTGTATAAAACGTCATCTGTAATTGACTCAAGGTTAAAATCGCAGCTGAATCATAAAAGTTTAAAGAAACTGTATCTTGGGCATTTCACTCTACAAGGCTCTTTTGATTTTACTCATAATACTATAGGCATTTCATTGTAACCACATATCCACATGAACATTTTTAGCATTGAGTCTTAAATCCTATTTATGTTTCAGCAAGTGGAAGAGTGCCACCGCCAGATATCCTGTCTTTTCTTAATAATACATATGAATATTAAAATAATACGAGTGAAAAAGCATATTTCGGTGTTTCGTGACGTGCAGTTTACGCCGAGGTGTCTGGCTGCTTTAATACCTCGTCCAGCTCCTTCACAAAGTGCCTGAGGGACTCTAGACAGCGCTCTTTGATCTCAGACAGGTTCTCATCCAGCGGAGCCTGCAGCAGATTATCCAAACTGGGTTCCTTGTCCACCAACATCTTCACCACGGTGCGAAATGTCTCACAGTCCGCCCTGTAATGCTGCACACAAAACAATTATGTCAGGGTTCTCAAAAAATCTAAATGATAAATAAAACAAAAGTCCAACATTTTCTGTAGGACTGTTACAGATTAGTCTGAATTTGAGGCACTCAGAACATTTACAGGTCATTTTAACAATATAAATTAAATGGTTATCCATATATTAAATTAATTTGAAGCTGAAAATAATAATTTTTTGTTAAAAAATATCAGCTTGTCAATCAACCTGCGAATATGCAGTCCAGTGTTTTTGATTTTGGTGGTCTGGTTTAGGGCCGCACGATTTTGAAAAAATATCTAATTGTGAATATTTTTACATCATTATTCTCATTTTCTTTGAGAAACATATTAAAATGATTATGGTGTGATTTTTTAGGGGATCTGTACCAAACAAAGTTGTTTTCTTAAGCCTGTAGAATATGATGTGTAGGCCAAGACATCTCCGCAGCACCACAATTTTTAATTTAAAATAGTATTTTGACACACATTTTACCTTTAACAAATATTGCGATTTTAACAAATACTGCAATTTGAAAATTGCATTAGGCCATACTGCGATTTCGATAAAATTTAGATTAATCGTGCAGCCCCAGTGCAGTTACCTTTAGTTTTAAGCTGGAAAAAAGATTGTTCCTTCAAGTATAACGCTGCTTTTATTTTAAACAATGAACACCAAATCTGAAAGTCTCTCTGGTATTTTTCAAAATCTTTGGCCAACCGAGCATCTCATAATATGACTGGATTTGTTGGTATTTTATGCACATGGAATACTTATATACAGAATAAACATTATACTAAAGGACATTTTAAGCACCTCTATCTGAAAGGTCTTTGAAAACCACAGGCTGGCTCTTATATCAACGCCTAACTGTGAACTTAATGAACCCAGTTCTGGCATATTGGTGTATGCCATGAAACAGGTGTGAGAATGTGTGCATGCGAGCCTATTCAAGTGCATGTCCGCCCATAACAAAAGGGACATGAGGTGTCAGAGTATGTTACTGGTGCTGCAGCATTCTTTCACACCACATTGTAACAAGCTCTCACATCCCTCTCGGATTTTACTGTTGACCCAAAACGGCTGTTAAGTCCTTTATTAAGAGTCCCAGGTGCAAGCTCACAACATCTTTATCACCTGGAGAGAAAAAGGCTAAATGTGGGGGCCCTGCACCAAAGCCACCCTAGATGTTTAGGGCTACGCCGGCCTGTCAAGGAGCAGTCTGGGACATCGGGGTCCTCCAGGGTTGAGTTAATGCAGCCCAGATCACCTCTCCCCTGAAATTAGAGTCACTGGGGTAGACAAAAGGCTTCTCTGTGGCTTAAAACAACCACTCTCTGGGCCACTTCAAGTAAGAAATCCAATCCAATTACTAGCAAAGGTTAGATACACGTCTACAGAAACAGCCTTATATACTGGATATGGTCATAGAGGACATATATACCCCCCAAAACATAGATTTTATTTTATAGATAATGCTCTTTATTTCATAATCAGCTGTAGGTAATCACTTCATCAGATGGAAAACAGTCAATCTGTTCATCAATTGTACTGAAGTGTCAGGAGATGTGACCTACTTCAAAGTAGTGATTTAAAAAGGTTGCATCTTCCTTAGAGGAACCTTATATCTGTGTCATGTTCACCACATAACCGTGTTAGAAACGAGGGCTGTGCCGGTCTTAGCTGTACAACAGAAATCAGCTGACAGTATCTCATCAAACATTAACTGTCTGTTAAATGCAATAAAACGCAAGCCGTCAGCTGTGTTAACTTTGAAAAGAAAAATGCTGCCTGTCAACTTAAATCAGAGTCCAGTCGTGAGCAGAATGTGAGGTTAACCGGTTAAACGGCTTTATTCCAGGGTTCTGTCAGTTATGGGGAAATTTAAAACCACAGCTGCTGTTTCTTTGCCTAGATACACATTACATAATGTGTATCTAGGCTAACTCAGGATCCTGTATCCATCAATACGTATAGTTTTGTAAATGAATTATATCAAACTGCACTTCATGACGGTTTTGAGCAGGAAAAGTGTCTGTAGTGTGTGATTTACTGACCTACAGTAGCGTCACTACTGAGAGAGAAAGGAAAGAAAATCCAATGTGACAAGAAATTTACCACAGGTCCGTATCAAGATGATCTTTTCCAGCTCGGCTGGGTGGTGCTTTGAACACACAGAAAAGGTCAAAGAAACTAAAATAATATGGCATTCAGCTTGGAACAATAAGGATGGAAACAATGTGCCACATGGGAACCACTCACCGTTGTTTTCAAGCAAAGGAAAGGCCCCAAAGCGAAAGGCTAAAAGAGAGGCTATTGAGCGTAGCTGTTGGGGAGATAACAATCCCAGGTGCACACTAGGACCAAAGTAGGCTAAATAAGGTTAAGTGAAATTATAAAATTACACACAAAAACTTGGTGGGAGAAAATGAAAAGGTCTCCATTCTCTGCTCTACTTGCTAATTACAATGATGTCAACAAAAATTGCAATGCCCCAGCCCCCTAAATAACTTCAGTTCTTCTTCTTGGCTTTTTAAAAAAACAATTTCTCTCCCTGATAATTCCCCTGCTGAACCAGCTACAGCACGTTCAGATAGTTGATGCACACCTATCTGTTCATTCCCGCATCCATAACCCACATTCTGTGGTACGGGACATTAAATTGGAATTTGCTGCCGTTACAGGAAAAAAATGTATCAAATGTTATGGTAGGGTAAAATAACTATTATGACAATGGATATTATAGCAACACAGGTTATCATCACTGTATCACAACATGCGTTGTAAACACGCTAGAGGAGGGCAAGTCGAGTAAACTCCCGACAGAAATATCCCAGACTGTGGGAGATGTTTGGACTCGTGCTCATGATTTAATGTCTGCAGATCATGTCAAGCGAATTGGCGGCCCCCACATAATGATAGTCTTCAGCCCCGACCGCAAGGAAGCGAGAGACTCACGACACGTGTGGCCGGCTGAGCTCAGGGTCAACTTCATTCAACAACACCGCTTTCCTTTCGGTCTAAACGCTGTGCATGTATGAGTCCCTTCCCCTGGCTATTTTTAACCTTTTTCATATGAACTTAATTTAACATTAAACAGGTGGATTTCCACACCGCTACCTCTTAAGTACAGATTTCTCTCTTTGTTAAACATTTCCACGAAGTGAGCATTACTTCGGAGAGGGCACAGATTGGTTCCAGGTTTGAAGATGTGAGAGGAAACGTGGGCTAAATGAGACACTAACATGTGGTGTATGTCCCCACAAACCAGTGCCCCTCTAATCACTTATGGCTGATTATGTTTGCCATCTTTCAAAACAAAACCTTCCTAAGCTTTTCCCAAGCTACAGCCTTTGTTGACAGTGATTACATTTTCACTTCATTATACCCCGTATACACAGTTTTACACACTTGAAAGCCTTGAGGAAAGGGCTGGAAAAAAAGTGGCCTTATAATGAACTCTAATTAAGAGATTTCCCTTATTGGTACTGGAGCTTAGAAGAGCTATCATGTGCTTACATGTATGTGCATGACTACGCATATAAATGTGTGTGTGAGATGAAGAGCATCAACTCCACGTTTATTACAGCACCGAACGATCGCGGCGTGACTTCGTCCAGCCTGCTATTTTTGTAAAAACTGCTCCCATGTTGAGCAAACAGGAAGGGTGATTTTGACCTGAGCGTGCTCTGTGTGTTGTGAGAAAAGGTTGCAGGGAGGTTCTGCCTAAATTTGCCGCCTCCCCTGGAGTGGGAGCCATGAGCTGATCTTTAAGCCTGATACGAAAGGGGCCACACAGGACGGGCTGGAGCCCCAAGAGAAACAGCAACACTAGGGGCCTTGAGGAGGAGCCTTAAAAAAGTGGGCTCCTGCCCAAATCGGATGTTTGTGGAGGTCCAAATTGTGAACATACTGACAGGAGTGTGCTGGGGTACCGGCTGGGGGATGGGAAGTTGGGGGGGGTTTGAGTGAGATTATACATGAGGCACTCACATGGACATTTAGTGAGGCTCTGTTCAAATGAGCGCTGATGCAGGCAGGGGTCCTGCATAATAAGGGAAGCGGGGTAATGACTTGAGGGCTGGTACACATTAGGGGATATTAAGAGAGCCATTTTAATCACTCAAGCTGCAAACCGGACCTCTCGATGGAGGGGCTAATAGTTGAAATGGATATGTTTCATTTGCGCTGATTGGGATGATGAATGGACTTCTCTGAAAATCACTCCCAGGCACTTAGCTAAGTTCTGACTGGATACTTTCTATGTTGTTGTTGTTATTATTTTACTCAGGTTTGTTCTGTGGTTGGTCTCAAGAATGATAAATGGCTCCATTGGTCATCTGCTGCATGACAAGGTTTACAAAACAACTGCATGCGGGTCATTGCGCGTGTAATAAAAATGATTTAACATTTGGAAACATCTTATGACAAGCGTGTGTCATAAACAGGGATGTTTACTGTGTCAATGAATTTGTTTGAGGTTTCTAATTTCATTTATAACTGTGGAACGCCCACAGAAAGTATGCATTACAACAAGCTCTTGGCTGGAAAACAGTGAGCTATGCTGGTGTGACAAATCCATTTCCGAATAATCCAGCCCCATGCCAACACGGCTGTATACACAGTATTAAGACCTGGCTGATCAGACAAAAAGACCATTTAGGAAAGAGAAAAAAAAGGATGCAGTAGTTCATTTTGGTGAATGTGACATAATTGTTTTATACTAACTGCTCTTGATTGGAGCCATTCCATCAAACCAGGAGATCCAGCTCTGCCCACTACCTGATCTCCTCAGTTTGGCGATGGATCGGTGTGTGTTTAACTGAACCCGGGGCAGATGTTACAGTAAAGACACGGTAGAGGTTTCTGCCTCTCACCATGTCTGTAGAAGCAGTTGGAAATGGCAGGGTAAGCATGTGTGTGCTAATGCCAAGAGACGTACCACTTTGTGGGTGGGCCACCTGCACGCTGCAGGGCAATTCCTGCCCTGCTTTAACGGGAACAGATAAGTGGCACTGTAGTGCAGGGCGATGAAGGGGAGGGAAAAGACGTGCAACTCCAAATAGCAGGCCGCAAGAGGCATCCCAACCTGAGGTGCAAAAGACTGTTCTGCTGACTTATCCTCCTTCGCTCCACCAAAGAATGTTTCTCAATTTCTTAAATATTACGTACAGCAAGCCGAGGCACATTTATACACCTTGTACTTCAACACCTTGACTCTCAGCCAAATTGTAAAGACAGCATGATAGGGTTGTCTGGATGCGTGACGCACCTCGAGATAAGAGAACAGCCCACACAAGTAACATGGGGCAACCACACAGAGAGGTGAATCCATTAGGAACCTCAGGTCTGGGGTTACAATATCCCAGCTGTACAACGAAATATATTTCATACGAATGTTATTTAATAGGGCACCACTTTAGTCAACCAATCACAGGTCATTTCAGAGAGAGAGCGTTCCTATTGGCTGTGCTCCGGCCATGTGACCGCTACTTGGCGTTCCTTCTAGCCATCTCAACCTGATCTCAACGTGGCTGTCGGGTCACAAACGTACTCATTTTACAGCTAAACCGTACACTACAAGTTGTTTCTGAAAACATTTGAGGAGAGAAATAGTCATTAACGTAACATAATATCGATTCATATTTGAACAGCGCTGCCTAGTTTGACCGTTTGGTCAATGTTTGCGAGTGATTGACAGCCGACTCTCATAGACAGCAGATGGACAGCAGATCTCAGGTCAGCTCTTACTGCTTGTTTACCTGTCTGTGAAATCTTGCAGATGCCGTTAGGAGCACCGGAGGACGCAGAGGCACATGATTTTTTTCAGGTTATCTGTTTCATGTACTACTGTCACGATATAGTTTTATAAAAATTACTTTTTTTAAATCATATTCACCTAAAACATGTTATTTGGCGTTCGATTGTTATTAGCTCCATCCTCTAGTGTCACATCTAGTTGCAAAAAACGAAGATGGCGACGGCCAAAATGCCGAACTCGAGGCTTAAAAAATGGCAGTCGACAAACCAATCGGTAACGTCACGGTGACTACTTCCACTTCTTATATACAGTCTATGTGTATAAGAGTCAATCATGGGTCAGCCTCATGTTAGAATAAACGCCAATGACGTGAGACAAGTCTGCAGGTTTCCCTCGCTGTTTCTCTTGTCTCAGGACTTTTCTAAATGACTGCCGGTATCCTGAAACAACAATAAAGCTGATTGCTCCTTTATTATGAAGCTAAAGCTAAAAATGTGTAATGGGAACCAGAAAAAGGATCTCACCTCAGTGGCAGATTTTTCCACTTGTTTTAAGAAAATAAGATTTTAGTAAAAGCTAATGCCTGGTTAAGATGAAGCTTATTGCAGTATATCAGAGACCCAGTGATACGAATGGAGAAATGTTCAGATCTAACAAAGACAGTGGAGACGAGTTATATTATTGTCGTTTCATGGAGAAAATCTTACTACCTTCTCAACTTCCAGAGACTTAGCCTTAATGGCCTCCAACCGGCGAGCCTTGAAGTCTTCTTCTGGTGTCGGCTTTGGCTCCATGCTGGCAGACACCATCTCCTCCACCTCCTCAACCTCTTCCACCTCTCCAACCTCCCCAACCTCCTCCACCGCCTCCACCTCCCGCTCCTGCTCCACCTCCACCTCCACCTCCACCTCCTCCGTCTCCGCTACAGATGCAGTTTGAGTTTTTTCCTGGCGGGCCAAAGGTTAAGGGTTAGA
The DNA here is from genome assembly GCF_015220745.1 of Sebastes umbrosus. Lineage (NCBI taxonomy): Eukaryota > Metazoa > Chordata > Actinopteri > Perciformes > Sebastidae > Sebastes > Sebastes umbrosus. The sequence goes on along the minus strand of NC_051272.1, from coordinate 22,267,575 downwards.
ACTGAGGTCACCAGGTTTAGAAACTGGTTCTGATTTCAAAGTGTTTCAAATGAAGACGACTCTGCTCTCGTCTTACGAGTGTTGAGTTCTTGTTTTGGTACACGTCTCATTATGCACACCGCATGTCAACAGTAAACAGAGAAGAGGTACCATATACAGTACATCTCTGATTAAAGGATGCTCAAAGGCAAAGATCAAAGTAGAGGCTCGCTGACACAAATAGATCAGTCAGTTACACTTACAGTTAAAGGAAAGTTAACCTAAATGTCCATGAATCATATTCTTTTTATGTTATTTTAGTCTTTACAGTACCATACTGGTGGTTTTGCCTGTCTTTGGCCCAATATATACACATGTACTGCATATTTATATACTGTTACTAAATACAGCACTGTTATATGTAAAGTTACATTATCGCTGCAATACAGTTTGGACGAACTGCAGTTTTGCAATGGATTCAAGGACACTATTTAAAAGCTCTTCTAGGACAGTAATGGTGTGTTCACACTATGAGCGACACGGCAACAGGCTACAAGTCATTTTCAATGGAAGCTTGTGACATGAAGCTACAAACTGACGCCCGACATTTGAGATATGATAAATATAGGTAAATAAAGGTGAGCTTGTCTAAACCTTTTTCAGCGTTCCAATGACGCGGTAAAGCGTCAACCAATTACATGTTTTTGTTTCATCCTGTTACATTCGACCTAAAAAAAATACCGTCAGCAAGTTCCCAGTGCTATTTAACGAAATAACCACGTCAACAAAGTGCTTCAGCAACACTTCAACTGTAACTTGGCGACAACGTAGGTGGCCTCGCTGGCTGTTTCGTTGCTTTTGCGCTCATAGTGTGAACATAGCTTAAGACCTGAGAATTTGCTTCCGAAAAGTGTTTTAACATGAGCTATGTTCGTTATAATAAAAACGATAATGGTGATATTATAAACCTGTGGTGGTGTGATGACTTCATATCCATGTTTTTATTTTATATCAGCATTTATATAATGAGAATTTTATAGTTTTGATCATTTTATGTAATTGCATTATACAGTATACACACCTCTGCACAGCTCACATTAACTGCCATTGTTTCAAACTGTTATAACAGGTACAACGGTACAAATACAGTAGATGCTACTGTATTTTATTGCTATTGTACTCACTGCAACGTGTTTCTTCAAAGAGCAATACTGGTTAAGATTGCCCTAAAAATGCTGGTTTTACCTTTGAAGATCCAGAGGCGTGAGGAGTCTCCTCCACAGAGCTGCTGGGAGTGTGGCTCGTCTGCACGCTGGGCTTATCTGTGGAGAAAGTATCATGGAAAGAACAGTCAGAAAACACTCAAGTAATCTTCCTCAGATAATTATGGTAAATAAAAAGTTCTGACTAACAGGAGACAACTATAAAAAGAGGTTGATCTAAGGAATACATGAGGGCGACCACAGCATTCTTTTATCTAATTTGTCTTTGATTTAAAATGAACCCTTCGGGAGCATCCTGATGGGTCAGTGGTCTAGGACACATGCCAAGTTAACTGCAGCATCCTCGGTTCAAATCTGGAAAGAGACTGGGGCCACACGTTCCTTAGCTCTCTCTCCACTGTGCTGTCTAATAACTGCAAAATAACATATTTGTTTAATACTCTGGGGAGCAATTCATTTCTACTGTGAGACACCAAACAATCCTTCACTTGTCGTCGGGAACAATCGTGAAGCCGAGGCATTATGAGGCAGCTGAGGAGTATAAATCACTGTTTTTTTAATACTCCCTTGTTGGATCCTCCCACACAATAGTGGTCGAGGAGTTCAGCTGTGACTAAATTGAAATATTGTCCTCTGCTGGCTCCAATGTGTCTAGTAAAAAAAACAAATATGACCAAGATGTTTGTTTTTATTGAATGTGTCTCCCACAGTGATTAGAGTGAGCCAAGGTAAAACCTCCATCTTAATCTGAGTCCCTCGGCAGGACTATGGAGTCCCCATGTGGGGGTCCCCTCAAAGACTCAAGGCGGGATACTCAGATTCTGTAGTTTGGACCATACAGACAACGTTAAGGCTGGGGTATGTTTAAAACAAACTAGTTATTATGACATCTTGTTTGATCATGTCTAAAGGCTAAAGTGTTTATAGCTGCTTCGAATGTACTAGCGAAGACGAAGGACGAAGGACGAAGGACGATGGACGAAGGACGAAGGGCGAAAAAAAGCCTGCCATCGATGGCAGGCCTTTCTTCGTCCTTTCACGTGTATTGCTTGATGCAATATGTGTTTGAATGGGTATAACAGCGAACACATTTAGACAGTTTCTTCTCAAAGAAAGGAGAGTGCAGAGTTGTTCTCTCCTCTCACCTGGCCAATTGCTGTATAATGTTGGTGTGTTTCTCAGATTGTCAGTTTTACAAATATTGTTGGACACAGCCCCCCTCATTATGATGTTGAAAAGACGTGTGGGGAGGTGGTTCTAGATGCTGAGCATGCTGACCACTTTTCTTTCTGCGACATACAGTAGTGTAGATGTGAGTCTCTCATTCTCTGGGGAAAACTGTCTGCAACACAGCGGCGCTAAGCTGGGGGCTCATGAGTATCCCCCCCTGCCCGGCACCTCACACCCTCAGCGTGTTCCAGTAAGCTGAAACAGAAACCTGGTTTCCATAATTGGGGTAGGGGATTAGAGAAGCCTGATCTCCCCGGCTATATTTCTCTGCCATGTATACGGGTAACCGGGTTTCTAATTGGCCTTTAGCAACTATGCATGTGCATGACAAGAGACAGGGAACGTGAGGTGATCACACAGAGCGATGCATCCATGTATTTACAATAATTCCACCCAAAGTTTGACTGGAGCTGAAACTAACTAAAATCAGTTTCCACTGCTGAACATTTAAATATTTGTTAAATTCAGGCACCCTGCTTTGACTGTAAAAAAAACGACAGTTCCAAAATAAGATCGGGGTAGTGGAGACAGCTGATTATTGACACTCATAGGTTAAAACCGTTGTTTGTACCAGGCTGCAGAGGATGTTTAATTCTGCTGCAAAGTTGGGCATTTTAACATGGGGTCTATGGGGATTGACTCGCTTTGAGCCAGCCTCAAGTGGCCATTCGAAGAACTGCAGTTTTTGGCACTTCAGCATTAATTTCTCAGCACCGGGAGGTTGCCACTTGGAATCCACAGATTTACAGTAACCAAGTTACTACAATGCATGTAAATACGTTGTTCGATTACCCACGTAACCTGGTTTCTCTGAGTAACCTGATTACTTAAATGCATGTAAACGCACTGCCTGGGTAACTACAGAAAAGGTGCAAGTCCAGCCTGTATCCACGTGTTTGGTTCCAGAGGCCCGACTATATCTAGTTTGAAACGCTCTTTAGGTGACATTCCACTTTGCAAGAACCAGTTTTTGTAAATGGAGTCCAGTCCACTAAGGCTCCAAAGGCCTTCATCTGATCCCCTAATGAACCTTACTCAGCCATGTAGGTAGTGGGCCCACGTAGCAGCAACCCATGTGTTACCAATATTAGTCATCATTGACTGAGATTGTGTAAAAAAAGACTATGACAGAGCCTAGTATACATACCATATCACTAAAACCCTATTTCTGTGTACTTTGCTGTGCTGGCCTAATTAGTATCCCAGATGGGAGTGGAGTCGGGAGGTACGACTGTTTTCTCACAGTTTTATTGCATCTTCAAAGGGTGGTACGACATGGAGCTAAGCTTTCAGCGCATTAATATGTTTATGTGTCTTAGAAATCAAAGCACTGCAGAAATTAATGTCCTGACTTGCTTTGCCTCAGACTAATAATATTGCTTACGCCAGATCACTTTAAAACAAGATTTTTATAAAATGTGAATCCATAAATTTCATTAGCTCAGCATTGTTAATTAAAGTTCTAAAGCCCGTAAAAGAAAACATGTAAAATAAATGACGGACCCAAAGTGATTTTGAAGACATCGTTAAGGCGGCGCGTGAACTGAAGAAAAAGGTCAGGTTCTGAATCCAAAACCAAACCACCCCAATAAACCGAGGCAAGGGTATCCTTTTTCCCAGCGCTCTGGAAGTGTGTGTGGTGTTAGTGCAATTAACATCTTAACGTGTTTCAGCACACCCTGACCCTTCACATTACACACCACCTCTGAAAACAGATGCTTCACCTGGAACGGCTTAATACCTTTAGACGTTATAATTATACGTATGCCTCTGTGAAATGGGAAAATTACCTCTTTTGTTGTCACTACAGAGGGTATAACAGCTGCAAGGACAAACATTGTACTAGATATAACTCAAACTGTATCCCATTATCTGTGCTCCTTCGGGTTTTGCATGCTGTGGCCAATCACAGTTTCAGGTAGTTCAGAGTGGTGATGTATTATTGGACGTCATATATCCACTCGGGCAGCAGGTCCCTCACTGCTAGTTCTTTGCAACAGATTTGAAAAGCAAAGATGGTAAACAGAGCAGGAGAGTTTTCTCTGCCTCTGCATTACTGCTGTTATACCACAGTTTCATTATTGGTATTCATGAGTAGGTGTAGAGACATAAACATGTTTTGTGAGGAAGCTTGTTTAGACTCAACAAAGAAAAATATTTCTATAAACTCGGTCAGTGCCATACGTGATAATTCATATATTGCTTTAACTCTTTATCTGGTAGCACTTCCTTTCAGCTGATCCCAGTGCTAGATCGTAACTGAGGCTTTTTCAGACCTGTAAACCTGAGCTTCACTTAATGCTTACGCCTTTGCTGGGCCTGCTGGTAGGAGGCGCTTTTCTCCCTGTCAGGGGAGAAGCTCCTGGTGCTGGTGTTTGATCCAGAGCGGACAGGTACAGGTGGTTGCGATTCCCTCCTTACAGGAGAGCGATCCCGTTTGGCGCTTATAGAGGGAGAGCTCCTGTAGTCAAAAAGAAATACCTTTTACAGTGTTGAAAGCCCTCTTCTTAAATCAAAAACTAGATTTCAATAGTTTGATAAACGTATACTAGAAAAATCCTATGGATGTGAGGGCAGTGATTTGGCTTTTCTGTCTGGCACCGACCTTCGAGGAGCACCCGATCCGCGACCTCTGCTGCGGTAATAGGGACCACCTCTGCTACTGCTCCTAAAAAACATTTTAAAAAATACAGACTCAAAAATATAGACAAATCAATCACTGGCAAAGCTGCTCTGCAACCTGGAAACAACTGTTTCTGTAAAGTAAGATCCAGGGGAAATATAATAAATAAATCAAGAGTATGCATCAATACTGGTTTAAGAAGAAAAAGTGTTTGTCAGTGATCGCCTTCAGATGGGTAATGGAAACAGAATAAATACAGGACAAAACCACAAAGACTTAAATTCAGTCTCAGTGGGGCGCTGATCAATTTGTGGAATTGAGGCAATCTTCCACTTGGACACATGCAACAGTTTGCAGACAGTTGGACCACTTTTGGTCTTCTTTCACTCCGATCTGTCTTCAATTTGTAGGCAGAGCCGTGATTAAGTCTAAATATGGAGCTGAAGTCCCAAAGCACTGTCGCCTACCATGTAATGTAATAATGCATTTATCTGACGTGTGATAGGCCTCACATAAGTAATGAAACGTCACTGTTCATTGCACCACGTTTTTATTATTTTCCAGGCTCAAAGCTTGTGTCCTAACAACAACCTTTAGGTCCAGAGGTATAAAATGAGCCAAAGGCACCTGGTTGTCATGAACTCTGCCTGAACTCAAGCCACATCTCAAACAAAGAGCAGGTCTAACAAGACCTCAAACTTTTACGACTCATGGTCTGTTTGAAGTAGCCAAGACTCAGCCTGCCATTTGCCAAACACTGAACTGCAGTACAAGACTGAAAAGGTTGTGTACTTTATTTTGGAAAAACAAAAAAAATAGATATACTGTATGAAGTATATGCTTGATACTGACAGTCACTACACTAAGGAATGAAATGAATAATGCAATAATTTGATGAGTCATGGAGCCTAAAAATAACTGTGGGTCCCAAGAGACAAAAAAAAATAATAATACCAACTGATATTTGCATCTTTATTCCCTTTCTTTAATAACTACACAAAGAAAAAACATGCCTGGCTTATTTGAAAATAAAAATACTTAAATTATTCATTGACTTGAATCAGGCAGTTCCCTCATTTAATTTATCTGTGGGCAAAACCTCCACAAGGGAACAAGTGTGTGTCACCAAGATGCCACTGCAGATCTTTATTACATTCATGCACTGCTTGTCTTTATCCCACAGCCTTTAAGATTGGTTTATAGTTGTACGGTAAGGGTTAAAGGTGTAGCTCTGGAGTCTACGCACGTAGCCGCAGAAGCTACACCATTACTCCCCGTGACAGTGACCCTTGCTTGGCCTAGACTTTCTGCCTTGCATTAGGACTGAGAGAGTAATTTTATATTTGCCCCCTTGTCATCATGGCCACTGTAGCACCTTGTGCAAGAAAAGATCCTCCTCCTAAGTTTTTCAAGTCCGTCTTAAAACAATAGTCAGGTGCCATTATGCAGAGTGAAACCGTTTTTGGTTGTTGTAATCACTCCTCCTGTTCATACTGCCTGTTAAAATATCCCGTCCTAATGTGCCTCCGATGTAAAGTGATGGGCGTTCAAATCCACAGTCCTGTTCGGTGTAAAAATACATTCAACGGATAGGTAATAAGGTCATTTGGAACTTGAATATATCTAATATAAATTGAATGCAGAAAGGACCAAAAGAGACACACGCTGCTCAGAATATCTGAGAAGTGTGTGGGTGTTTGACTGAAGAGGGAGTGGTCCAGCTGTTTTTCCTCTCAGGGTGGGGTAAGGGTGGGGGTGGGGGGTGGGGGTTGGGTTGTTTGGCTGAGTGAGTAGACACTAGTGCCCTTTGTCCCCCTCTCTAGCCTGGTATGACTCCTGGAAAGGGGAGCTCGGGCCCGTAAACTGTTGGTATGTTGAAGTGGCCGGGTGCGAGGAGACGCGTGTCTGTTGATGTAGGAGTTAGAACGGCTGGACTTAGCTGCTCTGTGTGGGGCTGAGCTCTTCAGCTGATCTCAAGAGCGGCGTGGTCACAGATAATTGAAATATGCTTTCTTAAATATATTGTCCAAAGCAGAACGTTTCTGCCAAAGCATGTGCAATAATAGATGTCATTTTCTTTACTATTGGGTGAAATGTAAGAGTAATAATTTAAAAAGAAATGTTAAGTGATTTTTACAATCTACACTTTTTCTTCAATGATATTACATGCAAAAGAAAGTCACACACCATGCTGGTCATTAAACATCTACCAAGCTAATGATATTCACCTTTCAAAAGACTGAACTCTGCCTCCACCTTGTGGGCAGTTTGATGCAGATTACACAGAGAAATCTGTGAAGCGACTGACAATCTGACACAATCAGGATGTGACAAACAACAAATGATCAATTAATAGAAGAATCAATATCAATTACCTTGAGCCTAACTGATGCCTCAAATCGTCTCTGGCATAGGATGAATGTGAGTACGGGCCCTCCTGAAAACAAAATCACAATTACAACAACCTTTAAGGTTCCCTATGGAGTTTTTGACCTCTATGGAGGTGTCTGGTTTTCTATGAGTTTGTCCCCGTTTTGTTTATCTTATGCATATGTGTGAGGACACACATGCATGTTAGCACGCAACTGACGTGGTACACATCCTGTCAGTGGTTTCACACTATTCCACTGATCAACAAGTGGCGGTAGTGTGCAAAGATATGCTGCAATGAGCCAGCAAAGACAGAGAACAAGAAGTTTGCTCGTAAACATGGACGTAAACAAAGAAGGATTAAAAAAAAAAAATCAATTTAAAAAATAAAATCAACACATTTGTTAGCCCTCAAGGATACAGTATACACAATGGGTTTTGGTGAGTAATACGTAATGTCAACATAACTTTGTTTACGAGAAAACTCCACAGGGAACCTTTAATTGGGAAATTCTGCAAATTGATGTTGATGATGACGTTGTTGGGAACAACAGAAAAGCCTACAAGAACCCAATTAAACTAAAGCAATTTGCCATTCTGCTGTTAACTTTCTGACATACTTCGGTTGGAGTCATACACATTGGTATGCCAATGCTTCTATTTAATCAGCTAAAAATGAAAAAAATAACACTTAAACATCACTATGCTCTGGCTGTAGTTTTCAAACCTGTAACACAAGACAGATGTTAGATTACAAACTATGCATACTAAGCTTGTCTTACGTGTTGTGGGCTACTCCTGCGATAATGGTCATGGGAGTTGTCCTCATAGTATCGACGATCATCGTGCGAGTAACTGCTTTCGGCGTGATATTCTCTCGCGTCATGGTAATGTCGAGGAACGCCATACCACGGGTCATCATCATAACCTCTGTCATATTCCACAGCTGGCCGAGGCCTCTTTTCAACAATATTGACCACTCGGTGCACTGTCACCTGAAATGACACACAAAATTATATTTTACATAATACAGCTGCATTTTACACAAGATTACATTTGTAGAAATGTAAAATGCCTATGATGTAAATTCTTATAAATATGAAAAAATATAAATTCCTATGACATTGCATTGTACAAAATTAAAATATGATGTGACAAGTCAATGCTCTGTAAGACCTTGATCATGTCTTGCTGCCCTACTCCGATAAAGATGTCCTAAGATACGTCTCTGCAATTTTGGTTCGTAGAGTCGTATAACACATACAATTGTTTTTTCAACCTAATTTAGACAAAGGTAACAAAAACAGCTGAAAAACAGCTTCACGCAGCATTTTGATACAAACTTTTTTTTTCTTTATTTGCACACACATAAGACTTCATAAAATCCAGATAATGAAAAAAAAAGAAATGTGACAGGATATATATAACGGACCTCCCCTCAACATAAGGAGAAAAACAAACAATAACATCATAACTGAGATAAAAGTGTCATGAGAATTGGATGCAACATTGATATCCCCCTAAAGAGTGACTTACAAAAGAAGAAAAAAAGCGAATGAATACTCAAAACTACCAAAAATACCTACCATGGTCATACAAATCTAATTATAAGACTGCAACTTCAGAAACAGCATCATGACATCAAAGACTATCTGCATGTTCTTCCCACTAATTATCTGGGTGGGCTTAGTCCAAATATTATATTTTGGCCTGGCAAAACAACATCTTCCCTTACCTCTCTTGAATCCAGTGCTGCAAAGCGTGCTTCATAAGCATCTCGAATGCCTCGCCGATAGGCCACTACAAAAAAAAAAGGAGTGTGTTTGTGAATTGGTCAGACTATGAGTTCAAAGTGTAGCTATGAAGTAACTCATTATTTCTTGAATGCATATGTGATGCTGATCTATAAGCATTAAGAAAATAGTTATTCATATGCACATTCAGAACTTTATTTTATCACCAAGGTGATTACACATGCCATCATGAGGAGCACCTTCAGCCACAGACTCATCCCCCCTCGGCACAACACAAAGCGCCTGGGTCAGTCCTTCATGCTGGTAGCCATCAGGCTCCACAACCAAGGCTGACCCCCAGATGAGAACTATGAGGACTTTAAGAACTTTAAACATGCTGCACTATCTACAACCATCTCGGACTCTAACCACTGGCACACTTTACACTTACTTTACACTATACATCCTATATACCACTTTATAGACTGCACATATGTACATATTACATTTACTTATTGTACATACTACATTTATTTATTGACGGACTGCATACACTATGTTCACCCATTCACTCTGTATCTTTTATATCTCTATTATTGTTTTTATAATTTTTGTATACCTTTACCTCTCCTGTGTTTCACTCTGTTTGCTGATGTTTGCTGCTTTGACATCTGAATTTCCCTCCGGGGATTAATAAAGGTTCATCTTATCTTATCTTATCTTATCAGCAAAAGTCTGCATATTACACTGATTGGTCAGCTTAACTTATTTTCACTGACAAAACTGAAAGCCCATCTTGAAAACAGGTCACCTGACATCTGGGCTGGCTAGTGGCTGTAATTAAAAAAAATCCTCTTTCATCATATTAGAAAAAAAAAAAAAAGTCATCTTAAGATATTTGTAAATGTGCACAGGGGGGGGGAAAAAAAGCACTACAATGCTGTGTAAGCTCATGTTGATTGTTGATTGTGCAATCAACATTTCAGCATGCTGAAGAAAGTGTAATAGCCAAAACAGTCCAGTTAGAGGTTGGCTATTTATTGTGTTTATTGTATTTGTTTGATGACTGTGTGGTACTGTTGACTGTACAGCAAATTGCCCCTAAGTGATAATACAGTTTTCCTTGACCTTGAAAGACTACTAATGACATTGTTGTGCTTGTAAAATGCTGTTGTTTTCTACTTACTGTTGAAGGAGTGACTGGTTCCCTGTCTGGTATGTGCAGGGTGTCTCAGCAGGGAAAGATGAACCTAGAGGAAGGGAAAGGGTAAATAGCCTTGTTTATCTGACTTAGTACAGACTGTTTTGGACATAAACACTCAGTTCAACAACATTTCCACACACATGATGTTACTATGCCTGCATGAGAAAGCTCCACGGTATAATAACACTGTTGTTAGCAAACCTTAGCTCATTTAGCATCACAGCTCAAGAAGAAGTGGTCAGAAACTCACTCACCACACAATGATTTTAATACTCCTGGTCACGAAGGGCGTCTCACATAGTTCTCCTATCGCTAAAGGACATTTATACGTCCAATCCAAGTTACATATCAGCCACAGTTCTCTTCGTGTACCTGCGCAGGCAAAACCAAAACAATCCTAGCTGCAACAGCACCACTGCATGGATGCGTAGAGCGGTGGTGGCTAGAGGGGAGCCAGCAAACTGTGGTGAACTCTCGCGAGATTGTTAAGGTTAGGATAGGTCGTCGGGCAACGAGTCTCGCGAGATTGTTAAGGTTAGGCATTAACCTCGAATAGTTAAGGTTTTTTTGTTTGTTTTTTTTTATTTCAAAATGACAGTATACATAGTAACAGCAGAAAACATTAAAATCATTTACATCTACTCTCTTTTTTTTATTAATATTAATTTAGTGTCTTTGTTTTTGTTTGGTATATGTTTCATTTAAGTTGCTATTGGATTTAATTCATTTATATGTATACATGTAATTGTTTATGAAATTATCTCTGCTTATTTAATGGTGCAGTAATATTGTTATAGGCATGGGGGGAGGGGGAGGGGTATAATTTGTTTATACAATTATTTATTGGATTTTGTACAGAATACCAATAAAAAGAGTTTGAGCAAAAAAAACATTTACATACAGAAGAAGCATAGCGAAAACATAAACAAATAGCTGTGGTAAACATAAATGGACAACAGAAATGAAACAAAACCAACATAAAATAAAAATAAATAAAAAAAGACCACGCGAGAGTATGACAATAATTTACTTTAAAAACTTTACAGATATTGCATACATTCATTGTTTTCATTGCTTTTTTGTTTTGTGATGAAAAAATTGTTGACAGATATAGATCCATTTATTTCATAAATACAAAGAAATTAGGCTTTTTTTTGGTAAATTTAAACTTGTGAATGTGGAACTTTGCGAGAGTTAAAATTAAATTACTAAGAAAAAATGCATTACTGTCTTTGTCACTGTAATATAATATAGCAACCAAATATAATATTTTTATAGTACAGTGCACAATCTGAGAAAATGTTCGAATAGTTAAGGTTAGGATCCTACATCCATGGTTTGGATAGGTCATCGGTCAACGAGTCCCGCGAGATCTTTTGCAGATCTCAGATCAGATTTCGCAATTTGCGGGCTCCCTTCCAGACACGACCGTGTTAAAGCGGAACCAGTGCTGTACCATTCTGGTCTGTTCTTCTTCACTGAACAACATACTTCCGGAAACATGCGCTGCCGCCCTCTGGAGGCGACTGATGGGAATGTCCCAACTTTCTCATGTTGGCCAGAACATCTTTTACTTTAATAAAAGTAGCACTTTTTCTGTTAGACTCTCTTCTCAAAATAAAAAATACATATATATAAAAAAATATATAGTTACATGGGTTAACACGCATGCACATATACTTATGCTGGGAGGCGACCTGACGTTAAGGAGGATGCATGTGTGTGCCCATGTAAATGATATTACTATATATTTTTCACTTGTGCAATTTTGTTAATAGTCTGTTTATTGTCAATACTGTATATACTGCTCCTATTTTTATACTTCCTTCTATTTAAATAGTTCATATTTTGTTACACTTTGTTTAGCTCTTTTTTTTTTTACTGTGTTAGCTGATGCATCTTGTTTTTTGCAATATCCCCTTTGCTGCTGTAAACTGCAAATGTCCCCACTGCGGGACTGATAAAGGAATATCTTATCTTATCTTATATACTGTATATTATATGTATATCACATATGGGGTGGATAGGGGTGGATTTGTGGAATGGGTTGGGTGATGGGTCGAAGCGAAGCACAAATATAAATGACTTTAAAAAGCTATACAAAAATATATTTTTGGGAGGTATATGGTTGAGGAAGAGTTGTGACAAGGGTTGCGTTAAGGGTTGGTTTGTATCTACTTTTTAACTCCGGATGGATATGTGGGTTGTAAATAAACTTGGGATGCAGTTCATATATTTAATTTGGGATGTAAATAAATCTGGGATAGTTTATATATTATATTATTATTTTATCATTCTATGATATATGAGTTATTAGAGGAGAAGTGAGAAAGGGGTAGGGAAATATAAGTTTTTCTTTACCTACTCCTTTTCGGACACTATTACTCTTGTTTTGTTTGTTATTATTTTGTATCTGCTTTTATTTATTTTTATGTTCGAAATAAAGTCTTTCATTCATTCATTCATTCATTCATTCATTCATCTATACGCATATATGTGTGAGACATAGACATATACACTATATATGTAGTTTACATATTTTTTCATATATCAGATTTATGTATGGAACTTGATTAAAAGTATATCAACCCAACTCTTCAAACAAAAATAACAGCCTACAGATGCCACATTAATATCTACATTTATTGCAGTTCAGACTTATAGTTTGGTTTAGGGCCAAAATACATTTCTGATCTTCTGCTATGTTATGAACCATCCAGACCTCTCAGGTCATCTGGATCAGGTCTGCTTAGTGTCCCCAGAGTCACAACTAAACATGCAGAAGCAGCGTTCAGTTTTATGCACCAAATATTTGGAACAAGCTCCCAGAAATCTGCAGGACCAACTCCAACTCTGAGTTCTTTTAAATAAAAGCTTAAAACTTTCCTGTTTGCTGCTGCTGCCTTTTATTAAACCAGATAATGATCTTATATACTGCACTAGATTTGTACTCTTGTGTGTTATACTCTATTTTAGCTTCTATTTTCTAATCTTTAATGTTTTTATAACTGTTTTAATTGTGTCTTAATGTTCTTTTGCACTTTGTCTTAATGTTCTTGAATGTGTATGTAAAGCACTTTGAATTGCCCTGTTGCTGAAATGTGCTATGCAAATAAAGCTGCCTTACCTTGCCTTACAAACAGAAATAGTGTATATTTTACTTCCCCATTCCTCATTTAAAGCCTGTCTACGTGCGCACACCTTCCTCTTTTCTATGTAGTAAACTGTACAAAGGTTCTTTCATCAGTGTTGTGTCACATTGTGCTGCTGCTGCCTCTCTGTCCTCTCTCTGTGTTGTGATCACACATCAAAGGTGATTGGATGAACCCGCGTCACGTGACCGTCCTTCGACAGGAGTTTCCACGACAGCTGAGTAGCAGCTAAATGCGTTTCACCTGTAACATAGACACGTTTTAACTCCTCTGAGGCCAAGTTTCGTACAAATGGGAGACAAGAAGAGCCCCACAAGGTAAAACCCGTCGCTAGGACCTTTGAGTGAAGACTTTACGGGGCTGTTTGAGAGCAGAGAGCTCGGTCAATGGATGGAGCTGTGTTTTACAAGTGTGTTCATGGCGGCTGGTTAAATATGAGGGCAAAATGAAAGCTCCCTTTTTCCTTCAATGACTTCACTTCTGAGCACAACTTTACAGTCTTTCCGGTTCCGGTAATCTTAACATAACGGGGTCCCTCTTTTGAAAAGCACCACGGCTCGTTGAATGCGGCGTTATCACAGTGTTTTTGTTTTGTTTTGTTGTTGTGTGAAGGCCGAAGCGGCAGTCGAAGCCGTCCGCTGACGATGGGTTCTGGGACTGCAGCGTGTGCACCTTCAAGAACACTGCTGAGGCGTTCAAGTGCATGATGTGTGATGTCAGGAAGGGGACCTCAACAAGGTAAGAGGAGCTGTGTTAATATGTGTAACTGCTGAACTATTTTTAATTGCATGCATTATGTAATACAGCATGCTATAGTTGCAGATCTGTTAGGTTACAGCTATCTATTACAGCAGTTATGCAAATACATCTTATCTTCATGAAAGCTCTTGTTGAACTTTATGGACATTTTTGAGAGTGCAGTTTGTGTTCAGCTAGGGGGATTTATACAATACCACTGTGGTCATGTCCTTAGTATTTTTTTTTTCTGGGAGTTTTGCCAATTTTACCACTTTTAAGGGAATAGAATATAAATAAATAATAATAATCTTTATTTGTATAGCACCTTTCTAAACATAGTTTCAAAGTGCTTGCACAGACACAGTAAAATACAGACAATATAAAAACAACAATAAAAGAACAAAACATAATGAGAAAACTAAAACCCGTAACCAGTGGTATTAAAACAATAAGTTACTACACATAAGCCAAAAGAGGACAATGTAATGTGTGGGAAAAGGTGCACCAAGCTGTTGCCTTACGGAGTTAAAAAAAGCCTTTTTATAAAAATGGGTTTTTAAAAGAGATTTAAAATTGGTAGTAGAGCTAGCTATAGGATTTAGCATTTCCCCCTCTAGAGTTATTCCTAATAGTGTGGGGGAAATGCAGAATATACAGCTCAACACTTGACTGAATAGATTCAATCTTGAAAAAAAATTGTAGATGCTCATAGTTTAGATACTATTCTAATTTTTAAGGTCACATCTGGATCTGTTATTGTACTTCCTTTTTGTTGCAGTGACAGTTTAGTTTTCCTGTATGAAATCAATGAGGTTAACTTTATCTTGTAACATGAAAAGACGCAGGTAAAGTACACCTACCACCTCAAAATTGTAGTACCTGAGCAAAAACATATAAATTTATCTCTTCAAACAGAAATAACAGCCTTCTTAATATTCATCGCAGTTCATATTTATAAAAAGTATCAGAGTACATTTACTTCCCCACGTCTACGTGTGTACACCTTCCTCTTACAATGTTACATTTTTGTTGAAAAGGTATTAGATAGTTGTTGATTGAACTTCATGGACAATTTTGAGAGTGCAGTATGTGGTCAGGGACATATCTACAGTACCACTGAGGTCATGTCCTTAGTATTTTTTTCTGGGAGTTTAGCCAATTTTACCACTTTTAAGGGAATAGAGAATAAATAAAGGATTTTTCCCTCTAGAGTTTTATTCCTGGTAGTGTCGGGGAAAATACAGCTCAACACTTGACTGACTAGATCAAATCTGGAAAAAACTCTTTAAACTCTTATTCCTATTCTTATTTTGGGTGTCTTGTCAGACTTCACGGTTGTTGCGGGGACTTTATGACCTCAGTATTTCATCCTGTTTATTGTTTAATTATATTGAGGTGTTTTTAATAGCTTTTCCACCCCACTTATATCATTGCGGGTTGGCTACATATTAGAAACACCCTCAGTATAACACAATACAATCAACAGCATCACAATCCACATCCTCCAAAATGACCAAAACACCTCTCTAAAAAACAAAACTTAACATGAGAACATCCATAAAGGTAGAGTCTATTGCAGGGCTGTTTTATTAGACTAAATTAGATTTAGCTAGGTCGATCTAATGAACCGGCAACTGAGTGTAAGTTTGGGTACTTAAATCAAAGATGTAACTGAGAGTAACCCCTCTACATATTTACTGAAGAGTCATACTATACATCATACCAGGTAGCGTAATGAAAAAAGACAGACAAACAAACAAACAAACCAACGCCGGTGAAAACATAACCTCCTTGTCCGAAGGCCTTTGGCCTTGGCAGAGGTAATAATTATTGTAAGCTCCTTGCTCCTCCTGGTCATATTGAGTAGTTACACACTTCAGCAGTGCAAACCACACTCACCCTACCTACAGGTTCAGTGATATAAATGTATCTTGGATGCCAGTAACTGTTTTTTGTCTCTTTCAGAAAACCACGGCCTGTTTCTCAGCTGGTTGCACAGCAAGCAAATCAGCAGTTTGCACCACCCACACTCCCCAAAAAGGAGAAGAAAGAAAAATCTGAAAAAGACAAGAGTGATAAAGAACCAACACTGAAAAAGAAAAACCATAAAAAGATGAGGTAAGGAATTCATATTTACAAAGGAAATGTTAGAATAGCTCATCGTATTCAGCGGTCTGTGATCCTCCAAGCCGTTTTCAAATCTTGTTTGTTTCTGTTTGTTTCACCAGGCCGAGGTTAAAAAACATAGACAGGAGCAGCGCCCAGCATCTAGAGGTCACAGTTGGAGACTTGACTGTAATAATCACAGACTTTAAGGAGAAAGCCAAACCCACGTCAACCTCAACAAGTGCTGCTTCAGCAGACCAACACAGTCAAAGTGGCTCCAGCTCTGATAACACTGAACGAGGGGTCTCCAGATGCTCTACGCCCCGCCTGGAAGGCTCGCCGGTCAATGGAGAGACTCACTAACCTTCACACTCCCAGTCAGCACAACCCATTCTTCTGCACTCTCAACAGCCTCAACCAGAGATTAAACTTCAACATTAATAATACTATAAAAGCCAATATGATAGCATTCACTTCCGTTGGGGCTGTATTGTTCACTGCCTTCCCATGACGATAAAGAATTCAGGACTCAGGACGTGTGCTGTACGCTCAACTCAAAGAACTGTTGCAGCGAGACCTATCTTGATGAACTGAAAAAAAGGAACAGTAGCATTAAATCCTGGATGTCAGTTGAACTGTGCCACGTGTTGTGGTTACTTCTGTCTTAACACCTCAGTGTTACATCAGCATCACACTGAGTTGGCCGTTAATGCACAGAATAAATGGATTTATGAAAGAAAATGAAGAAGTCATCTCAGAATTGTAGTTTATCCTTGAATTTTGTTATCGTTATTTGCACTTAATGGCATCCTATGTTCATGATAACATTTTTTAGCATTATTTCCACTTTGCCATTATCAGTAAATCATAACACTGTTGGTTACTGGCCTATTCCAGCTCTCATTTTATGTCATTGGATGCAATCTTTTTTTTTTTTTTTTTTTTTTTTACTGTTTAACATTTGAGTAAAAATATTGAATAATTATTCCAAGTATGGTTCTCATTCACTTGGTAGAGTTAAGCATGATTTAATCTATAGAATGGTTTATATTGTAAAATATTGTTAAATAAAATAAGTTGTAGATACTCGGATATGTTTTTATTTTAAATGTTTCATTATGAACAAGAACAGTTTGTAAAACACATGGATTTCTTTAAAGTTGCTTTATTGTAAGAAAACTCTCCTCAATGATTTGCTACAGCATCTCCACAGTTAATAGATTGATTTTTTAAATTTGTTAACCTTTTTTCTAGGGCTGTCAAAAGTTCGTTTTAACGCCACTCATTTCTTTAATGCATAACTCAACTTGCAATTTTTAGGTTGTAGCGGGCTCAGTTTTAGAGCTAGAGTGAGGAAAAACTTGCATGGCCTTTTTCAAAGGGGTCCATTGACTGCTGACCTCAAGATATGTGAATGAAAATGGGTTCTATGGGTACCCACGAGTCTCCCCTTTACAGACATGCCCACTTTATGATAATCACATGCAGTTTTGGGGCGAGTCATAGTCAAGTCAACACACTGACACACTGACAGCTGTTGTTGCCTGTCGGGCTACAGTTTGCCATGTTATGATTCAAGCATATTTTCTATGCTAAATGCAGTACCTGTGAGGGTTTCTGGACAATATTTGTCATTGTTTCGTGTTAATAGATTTCCAGTAATAAATATACACATACATTTGCATAAAGCAGCATATTTGCCCACTGCCATGTTGATAAGCGTATTACATTCTTGACAAATCTCCCTTCAAGGTACATTTGAACAGATAAAAAAAATATGCGATTAATCACGACTAATCGTGGACAATCATGCAATTAATTGTGATTAAATATTTTAATCGATTGACAGCCCTACTTTTTTCACATCATGACCGATATGTTGCATAAAGACAAGACATGAAAAGGCAAAAGACTTGATAGCCAGTTAAAGTAAATCAATAAGTTGTACACATTTCACGGTATGTGTGCATTATTATTACCCTTCAACCATGTTCCTTACGCTTGTGTAGTTGTGTCTTGAAAGGAGACCCCTTAAAGCAATAATGGAAAGTAACTAATTTACATACATTTACTCACATACTGTACATAAGTACAACCTTGACATACTTGAGTATTTCCACCTGCTACTTTATACTTCTACCTCACAGCACTTTAGAGGGAATTTTTTTACTTTTTTTTTTTTAAACAGTTTATTTCAGAATTTTGTTAATACAACTCTGATAATGCATTGCACAAACATGTTTGGACTGATAGATATCCCACCCACCCCAACCCATGACAATACCCCGAGGGCACTCAAAAAAAAGTACAAAAATAAATATAAATAAATAGATAAATAAATAAAAGAAAAGAAAAAGAAATAAACATAAATAATGATAAATTGTTAGAGGTTTAGGACAGTACACCCTATCATCTAGGGCACTGACATGCATAAAACAAGCACAGGAATTAAGCCGAAGAGTTAAACACAAAGATAAAAAATGAATTTTTGTACTTTTACTCCACTACATTTATTTAACAGCCAATTCAAGATTCAAGATTCAAGAGTTTTATTTGCCATTTGCACCTAAGTACATTGGAATTCTGAGCAGTTTACACCGAGTCAAATTTAAGAAAGGAAAGAAAGGTAGAAAAGGCACAAGGTAATTACAGTACAAAATAAGTATCACATTCAACTCAACACAATAAATAAATAAATTATTAAAATATAAAGCGCCCTCAGTGTAGTCAATAAATAAACTAAACTACCCTCTGCATAGGAACGATACCCCCAGAATACAAATATACAGTATATATTATATATGCTCCATGACCATGTTAAAAGAACTTGTAGCTCTCATAAAAATATTTAAAAAAAAGAAATAATTAATATATTTCAGACAATTACACAGTGGAAGGCAGCATGTTGCACAGCATTACAGTCCATTCAGTTCAGGTGTACTGTGTGTCAATAATGGTATGGAGGTGAGGTGAGGTGTGGGGTATTTGTTTCCCAATTACCTTGCATATTAAGAATTTGCAAACAAAATACAAAATCACTTATAAAACATGCATTGTTACAGATGAAACAATCCAACATTAGACTGCTGTTTTTACACTTCAGTGTTATTATACCCCAGTGTTGCTGTTCCCATCCTGTGTGATACATTATAATTATGAATGGCTCTTCTACACTTCAGCTACCTGGCTGTCACACACACACTGTAACTGTTACTGTTACTGACAGATGGTTGATCAAACCAAACACACGTGTGTAACAGCTGTGGGTGGGGCTGGAAACTGTAAACACCAACTGTGCTCTTTGGTTTTAGCTTCTGACTTGATGTTATGAGGTAGATCAGCTCAGCTGGTAGATAAAAGATCAACAAACATGTTCCTTTAGCGCATAAATACTCAAAATGCGATGCTACCTTCAAGCATTTCTCCTGTGCATGGTCTTCACCTTCTTCTCACTGCTGTATGTGTTCAATCAACTAGCCTCCAGCTTGGAGGACAGAGACGACTGGGACCGGAAAGAGCAGGGGATAATACCCGACAGGCGCGGTCATGACTCCGGGCAGCTTTTCAGGAAAAGCCCAGGATCGGCAGGCGAAGAAGGCCTTGACAGGTAGCTTAGCTACAGGGCTGATAGTAATGTAACATAAAATGGATAAACTGAGAATATAACGTTAGTCTAAAGTGTATTAATTGTGCTGTTTTTACTTTACACCCACTGTCTATAACTTAAATGTGTTAGAAATTGCTATTTTGTTTAAATCTAAAAGCTATCACCTGATAGCTAAGCTAGCTGGATTTAAAGGATGAACACCTGTAACTGTGGGAGGCAGATCTAATCTAATCCCAACACATGTCTGATGTCCAAGAGATTATAATTTAACTTTGAGGATCCAAAAGATCATGTTTTCATTCTGTCAGGTGTAAGTCACTGTCAGCATATTGGAGACTGCCTGCTGATGTTTGTGGAGTGAACTGCTTGTTGGAATCATCTCTTAGGTATGACTGATTTTGTGCATCTCTATAAACTCATACCAATGTTCTTTATATCAGAAGGCTTCAATTTACAACTTTCACCTCCTTCCTCCACAGTTAAGAGTAAATACTAGTAATGGGAATTCAGGCTCTTTTTAGTGAGCCAGATCATTTGGCTCAGCTCACCAAGAAGAGCCGGCTCTTTCGGCTCCCAAACAGCTCTTTGTTTTACCACTTCTGCCTTTTATAAGTCAGCCAAATTTAGCGCTGTTTTGACCTTTGATTAGTAATTGTGCACATATATAACTTAAATTATTCAATATAATTATACTAAACCTTATAATTTCCAGAATACCATAATTTTACATGCTGCTTCGTTTCCGACTGTCACTCATCTTGTCTGCTATTCGTGCAACGCAACGCAACGCAACGCAACGCACTGCACTGCACTGCATCGCACCGTACCACACCGCACTGCAAAGCACCGCACCGCAACACGACGCACCGCACTCCTCTCTCTTTCTCTCCCTCCTGCTCTGTACCTGTAGACCGTCAGCGTGCCGCGCACCCCCGCCCCTCCCTGCTTGATGGTATGATCCTTGTCTGTCATCACCTGAATGATCGGACGGACGTCATTAACACAACATTCAGTCACAGTCAGTGCATGGAGTGCCCGTGGCGCGGAGAAGATCGTGCTATCATTCTGCCTTGAATTAAGTAAAGAAAAAAATGGCTCTCGGACGGGAGCCGGCTCTTATCGTTCACTTAAAAGAGCCGGCTCTTTGAACCGGCTCGTTCGCGACCGACACATCACTAGTCCACAGTTCAGAGTAAATACTTGGTGTATTGCTGCACTCGCAGGGTACCTTGAAACTACCTTTAAGCTAGAAGTCATAAGTACAAGCAGTTATCAGAAATCAAAGATAATAACGACACTTTGAGTTGTCAGTGTAAAGCCATCTCATAATCATTAGTACCTAAAAGCTGTTCTAATTTGGTGAAAAAAATACTTTATTCTACATTACATTTCAACCTGAAATCTTTACTTATCATAGATTGACATTCACATAAAAAAACATTAAACATGCCAGTATCTTATCAACAGACTTCTGTCTTGCTACTGTTTAATCTTTGCTTGCATCATCCGATGCAAATCTGGAGGATAACTAGAGCCTTGTACAAAATTAACATCATTTTGTCAATTCTAATTGTGTATGTATGTAGGCCTGCCATACCATCACGTGTACACAGAGGTATGATTGAAATTTGGCAATAATTCAAGAGTTCTAAACTTGAAAGTTATAGGAGCGCTTGGTGGCAGCACAGAGCATGAATGATAGTCCCGATCTACATTTCATTAAACCTAATGACAGTTCCGACGCTACAGGGCTGAGCACAATTCATCTGAGCCTGCTGATATCTTCATTACTTAGTTCTCTCCTGCAGTTGTCAGTGTATCCATGCTGTTATACGAATACAAACTGAAGTTGATTACTGATTCATTTGACTTTGTCTCATCTCTTAGAGAGAGGTCAGGCTCTGCAGTCAAGCAACATAGCAATGAGAGAAGTCATCTGGCTGTGGTGGCCTGTGGCTCCAGGCTAGAGGAGACTCTTGTCATGTTGAAGTCTGCTGTTCTCCTCAGCAAAAAGCCTCTGCACTTCTACATCTTTGCTGAAGATGATCTACACAACCGCTTCAGAATTGCTGTAAGTGTCTTCCTCTACAACACCAGAAACGTTCATGTACTTGTGCATTCATTTTCTGGTTGTACATAGTTTCTTGCACACAAACTGTGCAAGCAAACTCAAAGCATGTTTGTGAAACAGTCTGCCATTGTGCATGCATGAATATTTTTTACAGTAAAGACTTCTTTTTACACAGTTGTTGTCATTTTCTGGCCTAAAGGCTGAGATGCATCATTTTTTTAAAAAAACAACTTAAGATAAAATCTTACATGTGGATATTGTTGAGGTACAATTTTTCTTTGTGCTATCTTTTCTTAAAGCTGGACTCCTGGCCCAGAACAGTTCAGACCAAGTTTAACTTCACCATCTACTCCATCACGTTTCCCAAGGAGAATGCGAATGAGTGGAAGAAGCTCTTCAAACCTTGTGCCTCTCAGAGGCTCTTCCTGCCAGTAGGTCCAGAGTCATCCTCCATGCATATAACTTGTAACAATTACACATTTGCAAAATGTACTCATGAGTTTTTTTGTGCTCTGTTTTCCAGCTGATTCTGAAGGAGGTGGATTCTTTGCTCTATGTGGACACAGATATCATTTTTCTGCAGCCAGTAGAGGACATCTGGGCCCTTCTTTCTCAGTTCAATTCGAGCCACTTAGCTGCCATGGCTCCGGAGCATGAGGAGCCGCGCATCGGCTGGTACAACCGTTTTGCCCGCCACCCTTACTATGGCAAGACGGGCATCAACTCAGGGGTCATGCTCATGAACATGACGCGCCTCAGGGAGAAATCTTTTAAGGTAAGATTATTATTATTTTTTTTCTTGTGTAGTTTTTTGCAGCATGTTAACTACTGTCAGCTGTTGCTATGTGCTTTTTCCAATTTAATATACCAGTAATCCCCTTATTCACATTTTGCCATGTGTATTGGTTGATATCAGCAATCATTGTTACATTCTGAATATCTACAGTGAATAAATTATACTAGGAGAAATTGTGTTTTGGGGGTCCTCCTCCAAGAAAATTTGAAGGTGTTTGACTGCAGTTTCACATTATTTTGGACCATAATTATTACTATAGATAATGCCCAAAAAGCTTAAAGAGAAAACTTGAACCTGAACATTTAATTCTTCTGGAAATGCTAAATAATATGTAAAATGTATATATATATACACATGTAATAATGTGTAAAATAATATTCTGTAAATCTAAAGAACAGATTCAGAAAACATTTAAAAATGTTTAATTAATTATATTTATTCACAAAAAAAGTTATGATGAACAGTTCACTAATTATTTTACAAAAAGGATGTGAACATTGTATCGATAAATTACAGGCGGATATTTGTATTCTCATGTATGGAGTGATATGATGTTATATTAAACAACATCTTTACATTCAGTTAATCATTGAAACATCTACAGTAGGGATGTGTGAAATTTAGACATTGACAAAATATTTGAGAATACTGAAGGAGGCTTCAGGAGTAGCTGTACTACCAAGATTGACCAGCTGAGGTCACTCTTGTAATACTTTTCTAAACCGCCACACTGAAATATTCCATTGAAAGACAAAACATTTTCTTTGGGTCGATGTGAAGTGTTGACAAAGGGATGCATCTTCCAGAATTGCAGGTTTGTGATTTCCTGATGCAAACTGATATGAATGCTCTCTGATTGCTGTATTTTTCCCTCTAGAATGACATGACAACAGTTGCACTGAAGTGGGAGGAAATCCTTATGCCACTTCTCCAGAAGTATAAACTCAATATCACCTGGGGTGACCAGGACCTTCTTAATATCATATTTCACCATAACCCAGGTTTGTGCAGTCACATATACAGCATTTTTTTTACTCATAAATGTTACGTTAGTTCAGGACACAAACAAGACTTCACTAACAGGGTTTCTGCAGGTTAAAAAGTCTTAAATTCAATTAAATTCAGGCCTAAAATGTATTTTATAGGTCTTAAAATTAATGCTCTACTGTTGTGTTAACTGCAAATAATCAAGAGGGTTTTCAAATGAATTTTTTTGCTTGGCGGGAGAACGGAACCACAGTCGAAATAAAGGTTTTCCACCCTGGTCAGAATTTACTCACGCACATCCATGAAGCGTGCCACTGTCTCCATGGAGATTATCATGCTATCCTAACAGCTTCTTAAAATTTAGATTTTAGATTTAGACTTCGATTCTATTCTGTTTCACTTTGCTGCGATGGGGAAGTGCAAATTCAACCAGACCTGGATGGAGAATACAATGATGCTACCTTTGTATGAATCAAAGCGTTAGAATCGCACTTAAAATGTGAAAACCATCAAGCCGCGATAAAAAGTCGGCAACAGATGCTGGCCATCTCTCAATATTGTTCGGCGGCGGTCCACGCTAAGGTACCACAGCAGACAGCCACCAGTTCAGCAAGCGCATTAACTGGAACTCCGAGCAACTTCCGGACAGCGTTTCGGTCAAATATATCACTATAAATTAATATACTTAAAGTAATTCTAGGACTTATTTTCATTTATACTAATTCTCCTTCATAGTTGTGCCAGTATGACCGCATATACAAATGGGTATTATTAAATTTCATTCTATGTGGCCTTAAAAAAGTCTTAAAAGTCTTAAATTTAACTTGTTGAAACCCTGACTAAAGATGTTTGTTTTCTTGGATATTTACCATCAAATAAACTTATATTTGTGGGGTTTTAGCAGGTTCTTATTGAATTAACCTTGTTATTTACAATCCGTATCCACCCAATCATGTCTCTTGCTGTGTTACAGAAAGCCTGTATGTGTTCCCCTGCCAGTGGAACTACCGTCCAGACCACTGTATCTACGGCAGCAACTGTCAACAGGCTGACCAAGAAGGTGTCTTCATTCTCCATGGTAACAGGGGAGTTTACCATGATGACAAGCAGCCTGCATTTCGAGCCGTCTACGAGGCCATCCAAAAGGTAGAGACAGCCTCTCTAAGTAGAAATCTGTGGTTTCTCTGAGCCCCTACAGTAAGGGTTGTTAGCAATCACCACGTCTTACAAAAAGATCTTGAATTGAATTGAGTATATTTATTCTTCACAAGTTTTTGTTAAGAGCATTCCAGACACGGCTAACTGGATAACTTAATGTAAGGGGAAGTTTGTTTATTCTACTGAGGAGCAGTCATTTTTATAGACTTTCTCTTTGGTGCCTCTGTTTCTTTAGAGGGCTGTTGTGTAGGTAGTCCAGACTGTTTGGAGAGCCATTTTCTTGTCATTAAATTATCAATAGGCACTCCGGGTCGTTGCTTTTCTCTCATAGATGCTTCCGTCCACCAGTGCTTAATCAATAGCCTGTTAAACATTTCCGTCATCCTGCCTTAGCTCTCCAAACCAGACAAATCAGCCCCACCCTGCTTTGACCACTGGAATGGTTAGATGTTTTCAACTAGAAGGCTAAAATTCATGAAGTAAAGAAATGTGTTAGCAATGGACAATGGAGGTCTATGGCACAGAGAGATAAGCAATACCAGAATTGAGACACACACACACAATACTTGTTAGTAGGAGCAATTTATTGTTGTTTTCTTCATTGGATTTGTTGACAATAATCACCACTGTCATCCTTTAATATCCTCCTCTTGGGTTTGTGCATAGGCCTGATTTCACTTGGAACAGCTGATGAGGTCTGGCTGCCTCTTTACGCCTTCTGTAAACTCTAAATATTTTCAGAATTTTTAGCCTCCTTAAGTTGGTATGACGCCCTACTGAGCACACTGCCAGTGCATTGCTGCTTCAAAATGAAGACAGAATTTGGATTAAAAAAGTACGACATCTGTCAAAATTGACTCTGCGTTATTTATGCGTTTCAGCTTTCGTGGCTTAAAAAAAGTCCACTACAAAATCCATCATCGGTGAGCGAGCAAGTCAGCCGGAGAGCTCTCTGCTGCGCTGGCGGCTCGCCTTTCGATCTGCTCTTGTTGATTTCAGCACACCGGTCAACATGCAGGCAGCAATCGCGGGAGTAAGGGAAGCCTCATTAGCTGGTCTCCATCCATTACCGCCACAGGGTCCAGCCTGGCCACTATCACTGCGGGCAATGTTCTCAGCCATTAAGTAAACGAGCGGGCTTCATTATGGGGCACTCGGCCCTCGTGCCTCCATCAGTCTCTCCGACAGCACAAACACGCATGCAGCATCCAAGACAGCACATACCAGATTTTAGGAGGCGGAGGAGTGCTGTGGTTTGTCATTAGTAATCATAATACCTGTCCTGTATTAAATAAATAAATGTAAGATACGGGGCTTTGTAGTACAATTAGCCTATTAGAAAAGAGCCTGGTCTAACTTAAGAGCATTTCATCCTTTTGTTGTTATAGTCTATATTTTGTTGAAGCTTTTATCAGTGCTTCCTGTTGCTCCAGCTCCTCAGGCCCCCTCCCACTTTGTTCCCACACAGTCCTTTGAGGACAGCATCCTAAAGCCTGGAGCAGGCAATTCTGGAGGAAACTCTCATTTCCATCCCACCAAGAGCTCCTTAGTCAGCCCCGGCTCTCCCAGCCAGCGGAGGAGCTCGCAATAAAGGGCACTACCATTACGCAGCCAAGCCCACAGAAGAGTTGTAAAATTTTTAGTGCTGATGCTAGTTTGAGACATCCATGATGGCTGTGTGGACAACGCATCAGCCAGCATCCACATAAAAATCGATAGGAGGCTGTTGATGGTGCTTTATTGCCTGCTGCAGTATATGAAAGATAATAAAGCAAGTGTGCTTTGAGTTACCTAATGCTTGGCCAAACTGGAGTCAAATGAGATGCTGTAAAATAGTGATTTCCTCTTATTTACTAGAGCAGTAAAAGAATGGGATACCTCAATCCAAAAACAAAAGGCTGCATCCTTATTTACATACTGTACGTGACAAAAGCCTGAGCTGCTTATATTAACTGGCTGAAGGGCTGGAAGTTTTATCTTTGCTGTTCACTTGGTGACACAAAAGCATTCAATAATGAAGCATATCTGGAATGCTGCAGCTGTAGCTCTCCCCAATGCTGTTACGCCTTACTGAGCCCATTCTTGTATAGTTGTGGTAACAGATATTCATCATCCAAACACAACTCTGAATTGACAGTTATGAATCAAATGCAGAATGTTATTGTCTTGAAGTGACAGTGATAAATGTGGCACTTTAATTCTTGTGATTTGAAAGCAGTTCTTATTGTCCCATCATGGTTGTCACAGCAGGCAACAAGTGTAAAAACTAGGGCTGTCAAAGTTTGTTTTAATGCAAAACAAAAGCGCATTAACGCAATTTGCGAATTTTAGGTTGTAGCAGGCTCAGTTTTAAAGCTAGAGTGACGATTCTGGCATCATATGAAACTATAAAACCTAAGGAATCCATTGGTACCAACCATGTCATACTAGCTTGTAGCGAAGGAGGTTAAATAATGCTCCAAACATTGGCAACATTTTTGTGAGGAAAAACTGGCATGGCCATTTTCAATTGTTTCCCTTGACCTCTGACCTCAAGATATGACATGCAGTTTTGGGAAAATCATAGTCAAGTCAGCACACTGACAGCTGTTGTTGCCTGTTGGGCTTGAGTTTGCCATGTTATGATTTGAGCATATTTTTTATGCTAAATGCAGTACCTGTGAGGGTTTCTGGACGATATGTGTCATTGTTTTGTGTTCATCATGATTCATTATGGAAAATCATGCAACTAATCAAGATAAAAAAAATGTAATCACTTGACAGCCCTAGTAAATACACACACGTCTGCTTGATTTAAAAAAATTTAAAAAAGCATGTTTTGAGTCTTTCTTGAGTAATATGAGGTGTAGGAAAAGAGTTAAAATTAAAGACACATAACCGTGGATGTACAAAGCTGCAATAAAATCAGATCTTTAATTTGAAATCAAAATATTAATACCCGCTCTCTTTTCTCATCATCGCAGTATCCATTTGGTGAGAACATGGAGACCTCACTGCTTCAGCCGTTGGAAGCGTCGCTACAGACCACCACAAATACCTACTGTGGAAGAGCCAGTCACCTGTTTACGAAGAAGTTAAAACAGAGCATCATGTCTGTTCAACAAGATGTCACACAGAGAAGATGATTTCTCTCTGGAAGTAGAGACTTGGATGGTACAGCACTCCTGTGGAGACAATGAGCTGGATGACAAACAGACTCAGGTCAACACTGAACATTCGTTTATGAATTGCATATCAAGACTGGACATGAAGAAAGGTAATCTGTGGAACAGGTTATATATTTTTTATTCTCAAGTGAAGTCAATGTTGGTACATGCTGTATCTGTCCAATGAACGCACAATCAGGTCACAAATGCTTTCTCACCATGGTGGAAAATGCACTGACACTTTTGAGAAAGAACCTACAATCACTTTGTACCATTGTCTTTGGGGGAAAAAAAAGAAACAGCAGGGTACTTAAATAAGTACGCTTATGAAGAGTATTTTATCAGAGTTGTTTTAATATAATTTTGCATACAGGTTTTGTACTTGTGTTTTTGGTACTGCAGTATATCGTGGAAAATGGTTGGCGTCATTTTCAGGTACTTGTTATAGTTTCGCAATTGTCTTCCTTTTTTCATTGAACAAAACAAATGCTTTAAAGAAAACTTTAAAGAATATCATCATCATCATTAATAGAATATCATCAGTATTTATTATTATTGGACATCTGTGACAGGAAGCACTTTTGATGTCTACCTTAAAACGTAACCATGAAGCTATCTTTTCATATACTCTGGTATGGGAGTTTGTCAAAGAATTGTTTAATGTATATTGTATTATTCTTTAAGTAATTTCAGTAACTTTACCAATATGAACATGTTTTCCTATAACTATAAACGATGGACCCTATCTTAAACCCGGCGCAGAATGCAGGACAACTCTCATTGCTATTTTCAGACCGACGCAGTTGTCATTTTCACGCCATTTTCATCTGTGCACCCATGGGCAAATTTAATTTAAATTGATACATAATAACAAAAACAAAACAAACAGTAAAACATAACAGGTAATGTCTTTAACGTGTCTGTAAAACACTGTTCCCGCTCAGCTTGGTATGGTAGGATTTTGGCATCTTAATAGAAAATGCCTTCATTTGGTTGCTTCGTCTTAAAAACTAAATATTCTCTTATTGCATTTGGCAGAAAAAAAACGGGAACAAAATGCTGCTAAAAAAAAAAAAAAACACAACTTAAGAGACGTAATGCAATAGTGCCAATGTTTTTGAACTCTTTAGCTATTACAATATCCAGACAGTCGAGCACGCAAACATGTACACGCATCCACAAACGCACCCTTAAAATGGGTGCGTAAGTCTTAAAATGAGGTGTGGCCAGGAGCATTGTTTGCGAATTGCTATCTTGAGGCGTTAACATTAACATTATTAGTATTATACTATTTGTTGAATTAGATTCCAGTGGTGGCTGCGTTGGATTGTTTCCAACTGATGGATCTAAACATTTCCAATAACTCCAAAGCGTTGTAAAGTCCAAAATTCAAAATGTACTTTGCGTCAAGATTATGCGCCGTTTAACCAGCAGAAGCAAAGCGATTTGTTTTCAATCAAGTCAGCTAGCATCATGAAATCTGCCTCCAGACAGGTTTAGCAAAAAATTTGCACTATTGATTTGAGAAATTGAGTATTGTAACAACACAAAAAATCATATCTGAGATTTTAAAGTTTTACTGAAAAGCCAGCATAGACATTCAAGTGTATATGAAATGAATGGGAAATAAATATTTTATTAAAAAGCATTTCCAATGGTGTCTGTGATTCAGTATGGAGTTTTGGAAGTTTGTAGTCTTATAAAGCCTTTTTGTACCAGCCGTCATAACCACTTTGCATAAACTATACTTGTTGCCCACTCACTCTACACAAAGACCGAGCATGAGCCACAGCAGCAAGCTAAAAATAAGAAATTAATGTGAAGTGCGAAGACTTCAGAAAGTGTTGTTAGATGACTGAAAAGGAGCTGATGTGTCTGGGTCAGTAGCCTCTGGCTCTTCATTTCACAGGCAGATTGACAGACGTGCCTGGAATAAGCAATAGATCTGCATGATGAATTTAAAATGGTCTCTATTCTAAGAAGCTGTTTGATACATCCATCTTTCTTCCTGCGAAATTACAAAGTGTGCAGTAAGAATTACCACTTCACAAGTTTTACAAGTTACATCTAAAGCTTAATTAGAGCTGAAGCTCAATTTAGATGTGAAGCCAGTAGAAACCCAGCAGTATTTCTAATAAAAAAAAGAAGCATTTTGGCAATGAATGGTTGTACTGCATTGTAAGCTAATGAACAATAACATGCTTATAGGGCTTTAAGGAAAGGCTTGTGAATTGGCACTGGTTCATATTTTTAATAGAGAATAATATGCATATGTTGTTCTGCTGTCTGGATACAAAAAGCCAAACACTAAAAACACTAGAGGTCAATTTATTTCTCCAATGAAGTAATTATACATTTGCAGTATAGAAGTGCTCGATGATATTATTGAATACCTTCAAGTACAAGCCTTAGTAAGATGGATGTTTACAACTTCAATAAGCAAAGGATATTCAGTTTTTAGGGGGAAAGGCTAATGCTGCTGCCTGGTTTCACTCCCCCCCGAGTATAATGGTGATTGAGGTCTCATTCTCTTTCGGTCTGACAGGAACTGCCAATGGATTATTCATGTTATTGCTTGCACCACTTGGCCTCCGTAATGTTCAATAGCGATTTAAAGCCCAGGCATAAATTAAAACAGTCAGAGGCAAATGGCCCAACACAGAGTAAAAAGGGTCACAAAGTAAGGATTATGCAATATGAGGCAGTGCAAGTCATCAACATCCTCTTTACATGAGAAGAGTGGGGAGCTTACATCATTTATAACGACCGTTATGTGCACAGGATATTTAGAGTTTTAAAACGACAGGATGTGTTTTTCAGATGGCAGAATGCATTACATCTGGGACCAGATGTAAAAATGATGTGCGCTCACAAAAAACGACGCATACACCATTTCCCATTCGTAAACTAGAATTTAGTAGACTGTCTACAGAGAATATGTGTGCATACATGCAGCTTTCTACAAGAGATTGATTATGTGAAAAATGAATTAAATATTTTCCACCTGGTGGCAGCGGAAAAAAAAAGTTAACACCACATCGACACCTTTTAAGTTGATTTAGCAAACAATTGGCTGTTTACACATCCAGCATTTATGCAACCTCATCATTAATTTGGAGACATGTTTCTGGCTACCTTAAACTTGTGTGACAGCAAAATAATGATCTGAAATTCTAAATGAAGCTTTGTAAAGCTGAGAGCATTTGGGTGATGATTCTCAGGTTCCTTACTACGAGTATCCCCCATTTTCACATTGTCACATTGTTTTCACTTTGTCCTTTGATACATTATTATTATAAAAATATTTTAGCCAATTTAAAATTTCTGTGTTTACAGTTGGTTGAGTGTGACCCTTCAAAACAAGACAGAAAGAGCAATATGTCATATATTTGGTATTTATGATTGAAGTCTATACTATGACTTTTTTGACAAATTACATTTTTATGACATAACTGTACAATGACTTTTCATGACATCTTTTCCAACATACTATACTATGACTTTCTTATGACATTTCCATGACATTTTTTATGACATACTATATTATGATTTGATATGATATTTTATATAACTTACTATACTATTTTTATTTTTATTTATTTTTAAATTAAAAAAAAAATATATTTTTTTTTATTTTATTATACTATATTTATTTTTTCGACATGCTATACTATGACTTTTTTTATGACTTTTTTAAGCCACACTGTGATATGACATTCTTATGATTTTTTTGACATAGTATACCATGACATTTTTATGATTTTTTTCAACATTTTATACTATCACTTTTTATGACTCTTCTTGACATACTATATTAGACCTTTTCATGATTTTTTTTGACATACTACACTATGCCTTTTTAATGCCTTTTTTCGACATGCTATACTATGATTTGTTTTTAACTTTTTTGACATACTATACTATGAATTTTTTCAAAATACTATACTATGCCATTTTTTCTACTTTTTCTACATACTATACTATGATCTTTTTATGATTTTTTTCGACATGCCTTACTTTGACTTTTTTCGACATACTACGCTATTGCTTTTTTCGAAATACTATACTATGATCTTTTTCTGACATAATATACTATGACTTTTTTTTTGCTTTTTTCGACATATACAATAACTTTTGTATGATTTTTTTCAACATGCTGTTCTATGACTTATTTGTTAACATTCTATACTAAATTTTTTTTATTACTTTTTTGGTCATACCATATGACTTTTTTTCGACATACTATCCTATGACTTTTTTCACTTTTTTCGACATACTATACTATTACCTTTTTATGATTTTTTTCGACATGCTATACCACAACTTTCAAAAAAAAAATTCCGACATACTATGCTGTCTTTGTTATGACCTTTTATCGACATACTATAATATGAATTTTTTAGGATTGTTTTTCGACATGCTATATTATGACTTTTTATGACTTTTTTTTACATACTTTACTATGACTTTTTTTCGACATACTATACTATGACTTTTTAATTACTTTATTCGACATCCTATCCTATGTCTTTTTTATGATTTTTTTCAACATGCTGTTTTATGACTTTTTTTGAACATACTATATATGACTTTTTTTTTACATACTATACAATAACTTTTTTATGACTCTTTCCGGCATACTATACAATGACTTTTTAAAACTATTTTCGACATACTATACTTTGACTTTTTTTTACTTTTGTCGAAATATTATATTATGACATGTTTATGGGTTTTTTTTAACATACTTTTAATGACTTTCTTTTTTATGTATTTTTTATGACTTTTTTATTCATGCTGCACTATGAATTTTTTATGACTTTTTTGACATATTATACTTTATACATTTTAGACTTTATAGACATGATATACTATGACCTTTTTAACCTTTTTCGAGCTACCATACTTTGACTTTTTTGACATACTATAATATGACTTTTTAATGACTTTTTTCGACATGCTATACTACTACCTTTTCATGCTTTTGTTCAGCATGCTATACTATGACCTTTTTTCGACATACTATACAATGCCTCATTTATGACTTTTTTTACATACTATACTATGACTTTTTTTCTACATACTATACTATGACTTTTTAATGACTTTTTTCGACAATAAAAAAGGTCATAGTATAGTATGTCAGAAAAAATCATAAAAAAGTCGTAGTATAGTATGTTGAAAAAATGTATTAAAAGGTCATAGTCTAGAATATCGAAGAAAAAAAAATCAGTATGGTACATCAAAAAAAGTAACCAAAATGTCATAGTATAGTATGTTGAAAAAAGTCATAGTGTAGTATGTCGAAAAAAAGTCATAAAAGGTCATGGTATAGTATATTGAAAAAAGTAAAAAAATTTAAAAAAAGATCCTATTACAGCATGTTGAAAAAAGTAAAAAAATTTAAAAAAAGTCATAGTATGTCAAAAAAGTAAAAAAAAAAAAAGAAAGGGTATAGTATGTTGAAAAAATCAATGAAAAGGTCATAGTCTAGAATATTGAAAAAGAAAATCAAAGTATGGTACATCAAAAAAAGTAATCAAAATGTCATAGTATAGAATGTCGAAAAAAATCATAAAAATCATAGTATAGTATGTTGAAAAAAGTTATAAAAAGATCCTATTACATGCCAACAATGGGCATAAAAAAGTCATAGTACAGTATCTTGAAAAAAAGTCAAAAGAAAGTCATAGTATAATATGTATAAAAAAAAGTCATGGCTAGTCAAGTTATGGCTAAAAACTTCTTTTGTGAGGTCACATTCACCTTGACCTTTGACCGTCATCATTCAGTCTAGGTGGATGTTTGTGCCAAGTTTTGAAGAAATTCTTTTAAACCGTTGCCGAGATATCACGTTCACGAGAATGAGATGGACGTGAGGTCACAGTGGCCTTGACCTTTGACCACCAAAATCAGTTTCATCCTTGAGTCCAAGTGGACGTATGTTGCATATTTGAAAAAATTCCCTCCAGGCGTTCCTGAGATATTGTGTACACGAGAATGGGACAGAAGGACAGATGGACAGACAGATGGATGGACAACCTGAAAACATAACGCATTCGGCTACAGATATCGCCTGCACAGAGCCATATTTTACTCATCGAGGCTACCTCTAAAGAATCAATCTGCTCATTTTGCAGTTAATGAAGACATGAACCTGACACAGCAGAGTCGTAAAACTTGTCAGTTTGATAAAACAAACCGAACCGAACTGACAAACCAGAGCGGGGAAAGTAAGAGGTTTATCACAGTTGAAAGGACCAGGTAGAAAA
Organism: Sebastes umbrosus; assembly: GCF_015220745.1. Taxonomy (NCBI): domain Eukaryota; kingdom Metazoa; phylum Chordata; class Actinopteri; order Perciformes; family Sebastidae; genus Sebastes; species Sebastes umbrosus. The sequence continues at coordinate 22,233,180 of NC_051272.1, read as the reverse complement.
CCAGTTTTCCCCTTGTGCATCTACATGTGTCTCTCTGCTCTCTACCTTTCCTGCTGCAGACGGATATCATTTAACCCGTGAACATTTTGATCAATAATACATTTGCCAGCACTGCTGAGACAGGTATTTTATGCTGATATGTCAGGGGTTAAAACAATTTATGTAATTTACCGTTGAGCATTAGCCATGCATGGATCCTTCAGTATCATGCTGAGAAGTGAATTTGCCAATGTAAGCAGAACAAGATGGGAAATATGCATATGGAAAATAAATGAAATCGCTAGTTCTGTGCCTGTAATCAGAAAGTATGGGTATCGCCTTGTCACTTTACAACTATGCATAGACTGTGCTGTAAATTTAAATTCTTCCCAATTTCAGTTCAAATTTGTTGGAACAAGATTAAGATTATACAGCCGTGCTAGGTACAGCATTGCTTTGAGTAAGCATGGAAAAATACTTAATATGACAACGCTAACATGCTGATGTTTAGCAAGTGTACTGTTTTCATGTTCACCATCAGTTACATTTGCTAATTAGCACTAAGATCCAAAGTACAGCTGAGGCTGATGGAAACGTCATTAGGTTTGTATTTAAACAAAAGTATTGGACAAAGTGAAAATTTTGACATTTTAATGACGCTAAATGAAAAGTCAAAGGATCACCAAAGATATTAAAAGTCATCCTGAGATTGACATGAATGTCTCTACTACATTTCAGGGCAATCCATCCAATAGTTGTTGAGATATTTCAGTCCGAACCGGTCTGACTGACTGACATTGCCATCATTAAAAAGGTTATTCATGGATTAACTTTTCTAAACTTGCAATTCAAAACACATTCTTGCAAATTGTTTGAATCTCTTCCTCAAAGAGCTGCATGTAAACTAGATTAATGACACACTGCCTTGCAGCTACACTGTTTGGATCAATGTTTCAACAAATAATCCATACCCCGGGCACCCGTGGGTGGCGGCTCCTCTCCTCTCACTCAACAATCATAAACAACAACTCAAAGAGCTTCCACATTGACCCCCAAGGGCTCTCGCCTCCGCTGACATCACATACAAGATAACATGTTTTATAGATGCATAACATTCAAACACACAAAAATAAGGATGTTATTACTCAGTCCCGTGGCTTTTTATGGCCCAGTTGGAGTAAATGTCATTGAGATTGAGCATTCAAAATGCACAAGTAATACCATCTGTATTACCACTCATAAAAGAGGGTATCAATCACTTGAACTGACCTTTTTTTCCCCTGATAAAGTGCCTCATCAATGAGCCACACCCCTGTGCCTGAGGGCTAAATGACTATTGGTTGAAATCAATGCAATGCCAAGTATTGTTAGTGAACAATATGCCCCATGATCCAATACTCCGCACTTTCTTGATTGCATTGTGGACACCACTGACAAGCAGCATTAATGGGCCGAGCATGTGATTCATGGTGACTGATTGACTGCACGGACTATTACGGGCATCCACTTTCATGCACCAGCATGACAGCAACATCAGTGGCCATAAATTGTCTGCGACTTGGCCAAGTGCCAAGAATGTGTGTGTCGTCTGTTTGCATGCAAATGGCTGTATGGTTATGTCTTTGTGTGGAACTGTTGACTTTTGGGAGGCATGCCCTAAGACCTAGCTTTGGCTCACATTTCTGGTTTGTTTACTGAAGTTATCCTGGACCTCCTGTAGCCTATATGACTTTCTGTCACCACAGTGACTTCAATTTTAGTGTCTGTCATTTCCTGTTTTGACCCAAGTTGTTTTAATTGCTAAATAATTACAGTGAACTGTGCAAACTTTGTTCTGTTCTCTTGTTTTTCATATTAGTTGTCTTTTCCCTTCATATTTCCAGTCCCTTGAGTCCTCAACCTCATATACTGTGGGTCATTTAATTGTCTTCCACATCCCTCTTTCACTGGCATTTCCTAATGAATGTATCATCCCTGGGCCCGCACACAGAGGTTGCTTCATTGACTATTGGAGCAGCTCGACCCGTGTGTAGAACCTTTAATTGTTTTTCCCGGAGCCTGACAGCCGTCAAGACATGATGGATTTACCACAACATTTATCTCTGACACGGAAAAGGACAATCCTCGTATACCTTGAAAAACATTCATGGTCAAATGAGAACTTCTGAAAAATGCAGCTAAGTCAGTACAAACAGATTTTTTAATGGGTGGATTTCCAAGCTTGGTTTTAGACCGGAGACGTGTCTCTCATTTGGAGTTTTCTTGAGAAATATGAAAATACATTCGAATAAAATCCCCAGGGCTAAATGGCCTGTTCCACAAACTCCACAATTTACCACGAGTCTCTCTCCACCTCGTGAACTGTTGGCTGTGATGGAAGTGTTAAATGAGCTGGGCTTTCTGGGAAAACGTAGACATGCCCCTCATGTGAAACCTATTATAAAAACCCAATCTCAAACTAATTTAGCATTCTATTTCTTGCACTCCAAAGCATTTGTAACACTGAAATAGATTAATCAGACACATTACAGCAACAATGCAATTTAAGGTCGCCAAGCTGCGAAATGCATAATGAGCTGTATGGTTTCAACTCAGGAATATAGCACAAATTGCTCCAAGAAAGCCATTTTTCAGAACCCTTTATTATTTTCAAGGGCACTTTGACCACCAAAACCCAGAGATGCTTCCTCATCAAAGCTCCTGTAAGTCATTATCATTATTTATGCATGCTTGGAGCAATGGAGAGCCTAATTCATCAGCGATATGACTGACAGTAGGTGAGTGTAGATCACACAAAGAGAATGGGATGGAATATTTCTCAAGAAAACCTCACTCTGACAGAAGCAGATGTAATTTTGTGAACTACCTCGAATATTACCTCTTCTAGAAAGACTTTTCGGGGCGCCTGGGTTAGCTCAGTTGGTAGAGCGGGCGTCCATGTATTAAGGCTTGGTCCTGACCGCGGCGGCCCGGGTTCGAATCCGGCCTGTGGCCCTTTCCGCATCCACTCTCTCTCCCCCCTTTCAAGACTCTATCCACTGTCCTGTCAATAAAAATGGAAAATGCCCCCAAAAAAAAAAAAAAAAAAAAATAGAAAGACTTTTCGATTGAATTGTGAGCAGCTGCTGTCGTGTCCTGATTCTGTATACAAAGTAGTATTATCACTTTCAAAGATATTTTGTGGTCTAATTACAGAGAGGCGCCCAGACAAAAGTGTTCCCCGCGGGCCAAAACAGCCACTCCCAGATTATACTCACATCCTTTACTGAAGGATCAGTTTGAGGTACCAGTACAATGTAAAAATACTCCATTACAAGTCAAAGTCATCCAGTAAAAGTACAGACGTGTAATCAGCAAAATGTACTTAAAGTATAAAAAGTAAAAATACTGGTTCAGCAGAAAAATGGCCCCGGTGACTGATGCATTACTATATATGACATTATTAAACTGTTGGTTGAGGTGGAGTTAGTTTTAACTACTATATACACTGTTAGGTAGTTTAGTCCAGTGGTTCCCAACCTGTGGGTCAGGACCCCTCCAAAGGGTCACACATTAAATCTGAGGGGTCATGAGAGTAGGGAAGAAGAAAAAGCAACAAAACAAAAATAAAATAGTTCTGAATTATTGGAAAATGTTTGTTAACTGGGGTATTTATTGCTGTATTTTATGTCGTAGAACAAAATGTTAAAATCTCTTAAACTTGTGTTAACCACAGACCTTATTTCAGGCATCTAACTAAAAACCCATTGACTTCCAGGCGAGGGAACTGGAAGTGATAAAATGCTAACTAATTTCCGGGTTTTAGGACTCATTCCTGTAGCACTCTGTAATATTAAGAGTAAAACATTAGTTTCACAGAAAAGTCAGAGGACTTTAAAAATGGAACAGCCATCACTGTGTCGGGGAAATTAACAAGAAGAGAGGAGACACTGCCTTTATTTAAGAAGTTGTCCATCATGACTGGAAAATAACCAGATTTCAATTAAAGGGCAAAATCTCTATTGTCATGGGACCCAGAGCGTGTCACTGGTATGTGCCTTCAGGGTCTGACTTCACTCTATTTCATTATCTCCCTCCTTCATGCATGGATTTCCTTTTACCTTTACCCAGCAGCCAATCAATGTTCCGTTTACTCAATATTCTACCTATAGAAGTGTTCAAGAGAAATCAATTGAAAAGCTGTGATGTGGGGTCAATTCTAAATTGTTACGTTGAGTGAAATATTTACACTTGATGCTCTGAGTTTTGATACATTGAGTACTTTTATTGCAGTAACACCCTCTAAAATGGACATGAAAAGTCTCAAAGTGTTACTTGAAAGTATAATTATCAGCTGAGAGATTGTTTTACCTCAAATTTGGGATATTGATGAGTCACTATTTGACACAAAACCAAAAATGTATGATCAATTATTAGTGCTTGGCCTCATTGTAGACATATGCGATGAAGCAATACACAGTCCATGAACAAATGTATGCAGAATTCAGGTCATATTTGACAGTGCTAATAAGACTTGATTCATTTTGCAGAAGGGTTGCAACTTTATATAACATCTGAATGACAATTTAATAAGAAGATTAAGTTCTAATCCTGTTTGCAGATCACAGAGGTCTACTGTATGACATTGGCAGATAATCCCAGAGGCTTCTCAAATGCTTATCCTGCCAACACACAAACGCTGATATAGTAATCCTTGGTGCCATTATAATGGCTGAGAATATACTGTATATTAAGTTGTTTAAATGCCAACTCATATGCTGTATAACTCATACATAGGTTAATTAGACGCCAGGCTAAACGACCAAAGAGCCACAGGACCAAAAAGCAGCATCATTCACAACTTTAAGACTTAAAGGTGCAGTTTGTAGGATTTGGCCACATCTAGCGGTGACATTACAGATTGCAGCCAACTGAAACTTTTACCGTGTGCCAACGAAAAACGTGAAAACGTGAATGATCCTATCAGGAGCCAGTGTTTGGTTTGTCTGGGCCATGTTCTACAGTAGTAAAAACATGGCGAATGGCTCCATGAAGAGGGTCCGCTCCGTATGTAGATATAAACGGCTCATAAGGTAACGAAAACACAACAACTCTTATTTTTAAGTGATTATACGCTAAAGAAAACATACTTATTAATGTTATATTCCATTTTTGCCAAATAAATGCTACACACTGTTCCTTTAAGTTTCCAGCTGAGTATTTACATAGTGAATCAAACCCAAATACAACTTACATTATTCTTCTAATGATTTCAATGCTACTTGTTTGGCATCTGTTTTCCTATGTCTATCCCATTCCTAATATTGTGTTGTCAATAAGAAAATAGACATCCTTTTATTAATTTCTGAAAAACCTGCTTTTATGAGAACAGGTTAAATATGCTGCACACCGCTTTTAAATTTTTTGCAGAGTAGGAGATTTAACAAGGTAGTTTTTCAGTGTTTGGTACTGTATAGCTGTTGTAGTGATACCGTTGTGTGGTGGTTCGTTTGTGTAAAGCTGATTAGAGGGCACACAGCTACATTCAGTGTTATGAGCATGAGCTGCTGTTTGCATTGCGATAAGGAGTAAACAACTGATCTCCCTGGCTTGTAAATATTGTTTGAGAACCTGCAAAAGATCATCATTCTCATAACAGACTAGTAATGGATATGATCAAGCATGCAGGTGGAAAATAGTTCTCATTCTCTAGATCCAATTAGATGAAGACACCTGACTGGGCCTTTGTAAATTAAATGCAAATTCATTGAAATTCAGATTAAAGATGTAGACGTCACCTCGCAGGTGTCAGCCTGGACGGGCTTGTCATGCGTTATGAAATGATGGCACTCTCTCTGATTATGCATTATAATAGAGCAGCGTTTTTTTCCTCTAATGCTTTCTGCTGCAGTCTTTCCTGTTCTGCTTTCTAATGACCAGCACTTTTGAGCACCAGAGCAGAAAGTCATAAAAGCATCATTTGGCTTCATGCTAGCACTTTGAACAACCTTTCATGCCACTAGACTTTCTTTTAATTTCATTATAAAAATGTGTAAATGCAACGCGATAGGAAATGGAACAACTCGGCAGGACTGTCTACTTAACATCCTCATGCTTTTGATCAAATTAAAATCAGCATGTGCAGATAAATCAACACACGTTCATCTCGAGCCATTCAGGGCTCTATCCAAATTCCTAATTCAATTAACATTTCGGGGGAGATACCTGATCCTAATCGTAATTATACGGCCTGGCATTTATATGGCTTGTCCACAAAGAGCACTGTCCCATTTAATCTTCCTCAGCACTTTCCCTGACTCCAAGTGATCGCTGTAATGCTACTCCACACAAGTTAAGAGCAATCATTCAGCTGATATAACATGATTGTTCTTTCCATCAGCTAGGCTAAAGGTGTGAAATGCAGAGAGCACACAGCTGAGGTGAAACAGACAGAGTTGGATGATAATCAACAGTGGAGGTTTCATTATTATTATGTTAAACCTTGTTCGACGTATATTTCTTTCTTTCCGTTGCATTTTGATTTGTTACACTTGCATTATTCATGAAACCGCAAATGACTAACTTGAGAACGCAATCTTACATAAAGAGAGGAGATAATCAAGTTTAATATAGATTTTATGGTTAGAAGGAACTGAACATGTGAACTGAAACTCTAATAGCATAGAAGTGCATTCTCTTGGCTATATACTTCCAGCTGTGCCCATCTGCCCACTCACTTTGTGCAATTTTGTTGTGGAGGAAAAGAGGATCCACAAATTGTAAGACCTCTATTCTTTATTCTTCCATGCCTTCTGGGAATTTACCAATCTTGCCACAATGACTAAAAGCTATAATCCCTTTTACTTAAAATACCATTGTTTTGGGCTCTGTTGAGACAGGGTTGGTTTACAGAAACCACTCCGCTCTTCTCAATTGTCAGTCTGTGTCATTATTATTCAGGTGTTGGTGTCCCAGGAGAAGAAATCCTCCCATCGGAGGCTGAATCTCCTGTTTTTCCCACATACTCCTCCATTATACAGTGAATACAAATAACACACACTATCTCTCTCTGATTTGCTTCTGGCCACTCTTGCAGTCTGTGACAACAACATGCATAGTGGTTGAATAGAAATCCTCCTCTATTGTTGTGGAGCAGCAGTACCTTGGGATAGCACAGCAAATCTTTATCAGTGCCTCATTGTGGTCACAGTGCGAGTCATCACATGGAGGGTGCAGTTGTTTCACAGCTGTGTAAAGTCATTGGCCACATTTACATGCATATTCAAATATGTGACTATAATGTAGGCCTAACTGAGGCCAGTAATGCATTTTACAATAATGCAATACGGCAGTTATGAGTAGCTGCTTCATCTCACTGTTGTTAGTATGCAGAGAAAATACCATTGACAAACCAAATAACGCAAACGTGAATATAATATTTATTGAAGTGACGGCATTACACAGCACTGTTGTTATTGTTGACTGACAAACCTGATCTAGTTTTTCTCTTCTTTCAGATCTACTTGAAAACTTGAAAAAGTCCACTGGAAAGGCTGCTATTGTAGAACTACAAGAAACTCAAACTCCTACTTCAACCCTCATTCATTTTTTATCTAAAATTAAAAAAAAGGTTGGTAATATTGTACATTTTTCTTACTGTCAACAAATTCCACAAAAAGACCAAAACTATCAATGCGTTAATTCATATCTCAATGCGTTCTAACTTGTCCTGCCTGTTTTTGGCCTCCAGTCCCAAGCCTACTTTTTCCTGCTGAAGATGTGAATCTTTGAAAACAGGTCACAAATAAATACTTAATAAAGGCAATAAACTTCCCTAAAACAGCTGAGCATTGTAGGTTTTAGCAAATGTTTCTCAAACAGAAGTACAGGGAGGCCCTCGACCAAAGAAATTCTTAATCAACTATCACGCATACGAATTTGTCGACCAATCAATTAGTTGTCTTAATCGACAGATTGATCTCCACAAAGAATCACACAAAAGCACCACTCTAAATATTGTGTTTACCAGAGATGTGCTCATACTGTACGTTTATTGGAGTCATTGAGCATGAAAAAAGCATAAAAATAACTAACAGACAAAAGAAATCTAATTGACTAATTAACTAAGAAGGAGCAGCCCCAAGAGTAAGTAATATATTTGTTGGAGACTATTTTCATCTGCAGATTACTACCATTTGGTACTCTCTTGAGTATCTACAGCAGCAGGATGGTATATGTGGGATTGCCTCAAAATAAACTACACAGGTCCATGTAATGAAAGACCCTAGCATCCAGTGTAACAGTGTGGCTCACTGATGTGTTTTTAATAGTTTTTGGACAGTAATGGAGCTCTATGGTACAGAGGAATAAGCTTTTGGCTACAAAGACAATGCTTGTTAAAAGTTTCAATTCACTGCTGGCTTTGCTCTTTTCATGAGGTTTGTGGCAATAAGAAAAATAGACCAGACTTATAAATTCAATTATACATATCCACAAATGCCTTGGGTGGGAGGTTGGGAAACGCCTTGGACAGGTGACCCGTCCATCAAAGAGCTAACACAAATTGGCAGACAAACACACCTAGTACCTGTGGGAAATTTAGAGTCTGTGATCCAGCTGACCTGCATGTGTTTGGACTTTGAGACGGCATCCACATCGAGAGGAGCTGTAACTTACAAAGACAGATTCAGTCAAACACAGGAGGGTTTTTTACAGCAAGGTGATAATACTAATCACTGATTATTAGTTGCTGTACCAGTAACAGAGACATTATTGTGCCGACTGCAGATGCAAACTTTTATAATTGGAAATTGTTCATATCGTCCCTTTTCATTTGCTTTAACCTGCATGACATTTTATAGTGAAATCTGCTATAGTTCTTCGCCCTCAACTGAAATGTCCAAGGTTTCCACATCAGATCTTTTGCTGCAATGAAGTCCTTTCTCCTCCCTTTCTATTTAGGCCACTATTAATCAATAGAAATACTGCCTTGTAGCAGTAACCACAGTCAAGCGCTAAACTTCTGACTTGCTCTATAAAATGCCTTTTTTTTCTAAATGTATGCAGCAAATACTACAAACATTCAAAGTAGAGATATAGTTACCTCGGTACAAATGCCTCCTAGCCAGAAAACCTTTTGTACGTCTTTTGTACTCTCAGTGTTGCTCTCTCTCAGTCATGCTCCAATGGGGATAGAAGCGTGGTGAATGATTTAAAAAAAATCTCAACAGGAGACAAAACTGACATATTAAAGACAGAACCATTTAATGGCTGTGTGGAAAAAATCTGGGGAGAATGTGCATAAAACAATGAAGCCGCAAGCAAATGGCTCTCCTGAAAAAGGAATACAGCATGCAGAGCTTGAGTATAATATTCAAGGTGGGACCTCTTCATATACAGCAGCCTTCTCTACCACATTTAACACACAACACTGACTTTAAATACCCATAGCAGTGCAGCTAAGTGAGCTACTGCAAATCCTATACACTACATAGAGGACAAAGAAAGCTACTGAATGAATGATACTTTTAATTATCACCAGACATTAATCCGATTTGAAATTGACTTCTGAAATATTAATTTTGCTTCTCATGTGCTGGCTTAATGATCACCCCAAACACTTGCAATAGTTAAATATTTACCAGCACATGTAAAATTTTACGAGCAAAACGCTAATTAACAGAAAGGTATTTTATTAACTGAGCACATTTCAAAATACATTGAGGAGGTTGTAGCGGCCTCAAAGCTAGAGTGAAGATACTGGTGTCATATGAAGCTAGAAAACCTAAGGAATCCATCGGTACCAACCTTTTCATACTAGCTTGTTGCGAAAGAGATTAAATAACGCTCCAAACTTGCGCTACATTTTGGCGAGGAAAAATTGGCATTGCCATTTTCAAAGGGGTCCCTTGACCTCTGACCTCAACTTGTGTGAATGAAAATGGGTTCTATGGGTACCCACGAGTCTCTCCTTTACAGACATGCCCACTTTATGATAATCACATGCAGTTTAAGGCAAGTCATAGTCAAGTCAGCACACTGACACACTGAAAGCTGTTGTATGTGAATGAGCTGACTGGAAGTAAATATGGACCCCGCCCAAGCTGTTGCCTAGCAATGCAACTAGGAAGCACCTTCCAGCTTCTTGATGAGTTGATTGAAAACACCTGCCTTCATTAGCTAGCCTCCTCCTGATTACACAGTTACCTGTCAATGTCTCATGACTTAAATTGAAGAAAAATAAAACACTCGACGTCAAATAACGTGAGTCATTATACACTCTGCCTGTCTGTGTCTCTTTTCCTAGCTAGTTTCTCTCCTGATGGTTGCAGTGTGCATGTCTCTTCCTGCCTGTCTGCTGTGTCGCTCTGTGTGCTTTCCTTAGCTGCACTCTTGTTGATGTGATATAGAAGTCATGTGAATTGCATCTTGTTTGCTATTGAACCTGATGTGTTATGACATAAGTTCCTGTCAACACAGACACAGCTGCAGGGACATCAGATGCTGCTCTGAATAATCTGAAATGTGTCCATTTTTTATATTTGTTGTGTTGCTCAGTCACATGTTGACTGTGTGGTTATTTATGAATGAGCCGGTGCAGAAGCTCTGCTTGATGGATGCTTGTTTTGTTTTGAGGCTGTGCTGTATAATGAGTCATTAGCTTGACTAATAACTACTGTAAGTGTCATCTGCTGTCCTTTCTGTTGGCAAAGTGTATAGATAACAGTGTGTAAGTCATGTATTTGATACATGCATTGATATTATTTGATGTGAACATAAACACAAATTTGTACTCAATTAATTTTTTACGTTTCTGTCGTCAGACCTGCATCAGTTAAAGTTTTTGATCTGATGCACTTGTCTATAAGACTGTGTACAAGAACTTTGTAGTGGTTGTTACCGCTGAGATTTTCAATTTTCATGACTTTTCCTCACCTTTCGTGGCAACTCTTTCACTTTTTTTAAACATGTGTCCTCTTAGGGTAAAAAGAAGAGTATTACATTCATCCATCTATCTCGTAAAAGCTATTATATTATTATATATTTAGACAAGTATACTTTACTTTTGAGTATTCCGTTAAATTAATAAATCTGTTAATTTACGCATTCACACATCCAGAGTTTTTTCTTTTTCCAGCTGTCCTTCCTGCATTTGGAAGCTTCAACTGTGTTACTTTTAGCCTGCACTAAGTGTTTAATTTCTTCGTATTTGTCTAATATAGTTTCTTCCTTTGTTAAATGTGCCGCTCCGCCTGTCTGTCTGTCAGTAGATTTGTTCATGTCTGTGATTGGTCAGATGCTGCAAACACCTCCTCGTTCATGTGAACGCGCTCATAACCAGACAGAGAAACCCTGGGTTGACTTACCGAGTTGATAACCAGTTTCGTAGTACAGTTTAGCGAGATCTCGTTTGTTAGGGTAAGTGAAGCCAGATAACTAGAACATACCCTGGGTATGTTGAACTCGCTTCGTAGTACAGGCCTCTGATCTGTGGAGATCAACTGTGATTGATATTAATTTGGGTTTTTAGTTATAATAGAACATTGGAAAACTCAGAAGACAAGCAAATAGAAATTGTAATCAGGATGATTCAAATGTTTTGTGTAAGATTATCTGACTACATTTAGGTTAAACTATGAAGCTTGTGCTCAGCTATTTGTGTCATGTTGTCAGTTTCTGAGAACAAATGAAAACGTTTTGTTTGGAGGCTGGTTGGTACATTTTCTGTAACAAATAGACTGCATCTATTGTTGAATATCTTTGTGGATCAATTAGACATTTCAGCGGTAGAGGAAATCAATTTTCTCCTTATTGAGAACAGTAATAATTACCCTCTTCCTTAGAAACATTTATATTCCCCAGAGGTTAACTTAAATGGAATCACAACAACACAGAGGTCACAAAAGGTTAAAGCCTCGTATTGATTGGAGAGGTAATTAACTTGAGTGAGTCATGACAAATATCTTAACCAACAACAGACATGCTCAGATGTGACAGAGCCCGATGGGCAAACATGAACATCCAGTAATCACAAACCGCTTTTGTCTCCCATTGACACTAAGTCCTTTTGAACAAATGAGTATCTCAGGCTCAAAGTCCCACTCCAACCTCTTCACATAGCAATTCATCTCAGCAAACAGACAGTAAATTGTCTGGGTCTTTCATCCAGGTGTCACATTTATCCAATATTTTCTGTCCTCACTCAGCAACTCCCCAAAGCAGCTTTTCCAAGTCCCCTGAATAGCTACACATTTAGAGTGAAGCATTTACAGAAAGAGACCACTCTTCTTCTCGCTAGGCAGTAAAATGAACTCCCACATACTCCAGTACAGCTAAATTCTCCTCATAAACATTTTACTTGATCACATTTTTTTCTTAGGTCATTGACTCATCCTTTTATCCTCAAAGACTTGTTGCTGATTCAGAATTTTTTGCTGGTTTGTGGAGAGGTCTCAGACATTACTGATTTCAGTTGTTTCTAATTTCAAAGGTGGCATATAGAGGTAATATTAGACAGGTGTACATACCGTATGTGCACTTTGTGCCAGTTTATTAGGTAAACCTAACTAAAACTAATGCAGTTCAATCCTACCTTCATATAGGTTATAATGTTCAGTTTTTGTTGAAACTGTTTTAGAGAGGTGTTGATTCAACTGTATGATAATTTTGGAGGATGTAGTTTGTGATGCGGTTGAATTGTTATGTATGGTTTTATGCTGTGATGTTTCTATTATTTTGTCCACTCTATATCATTGAAGGTCGACTAAATAACAGAAAAACATCTCTGTATCAATAGCACCACGAACTACATCCTCCAAAATGACCATAAAGTTGAATCAGCAGGACTGTTGTATTAGACTGCATTAGTTTTAGCAAGGTGTACCTAATAAACTGGCAACTGAGTGTAGGTGCTGTCAATATGCAAGTCTCCTGTTTGGAACAATAATAAAACTTGTTTGCAATATAATCAACTTCATGAATGAACTGTGGCTAACTTTCAGTTTTTCAGTTTTAAGTTTCAATGAAATAATAATTAATAATTATTTAATTCATAAATAAAATAAAATTATAAATCAACCAAGCTTTTTAAGTGTCAATCTTGAAGAATTTTGTTTAAATGAATGTCTATTAAGTCACTATCTATAGCCAAATGAGGTAACACAATGGTGATTCAGCCTATGGCCCACTGATGAAAGTATTGCAATATTTATATATTTGCAGTATTATGAAACGGGTGTCTGTGTTAACATTCCTGGGAAAAAATGCTGTTGTATACACACAAAAAATGGAGCATGAGCATAGAAATAGAAAATTATCCTGCAAATACGTAAATATTGCAATACTTTCATCAGTGGGCCATAGGCACAATCACCATTGTGTTACCTCCTTCAGCGATAGATAATGACTTAAGAGATATTTATTAAAATGAAAATCTTCGAGATTGCCACTTTAAATTTCAGTGAGATAATGATCATTAATTCTACACCATTCTAGTATTAAACAAAACAAAAAATTATTTCTAATTTCACCATGACGGGGGATCTGAATTTAAAAATAAGATGGACAAATGTATTTTTCTGTAGTTCATATTTTCACCTAATGCAGGAATAATGATGTGAAGTTTACCTCTCAGTCACCACTATTCCCTACTGTTATATTTGGTAACTGAATTATGATTTAGTCAGGGAAAAAAATCCAGTTGTTTTCAGACAGTTTGACAACTGTGTCAGTATTTAACGTAATGAGGGCCTGTATATCCGTATGGGCAGAGCAAGTTAAGGATTTGTGTCCATTTGAGGACCGTCAGACTACAATTATATGTCCTAACAGTAGATGTCACACAACCAAAATACGTATAACAATGTCCACTAAATGGCATACAGTGACAAGGCTGTCCATAGTGTGCATTTAAGGACTTTTGTTACGGTGAAAAAAGTCCCAAGATATTTTGCCAAAAATGACTAAGGGCTAAGAATTAAATCAGCAAGCTTTGTGCAAAACCTGGAAATGGTAATTTTGTATACCTGGTACTTAGTGCTGAAAAGATTACTGGATTAGTTGTCAACTATTAAATTAATCGCCATCTATTTTAATGATTGATTAATCAGTTTTAGCATTTTTTTAAAAGAAAAAAAGTCTAAATTCTCTGATTCTGCTTCATAAATGGGAATATTTTCTGGTTTCTTTACTCCTCTATGACAGTAAAGTGAATATCTTTTTAGATATGGACAAAACAAGACATTTGAGGACATCATTTTGGGCTTTTGGAAACTCTGATCAACATTTTTCCAAACAAGAGACCAAACAACTATTTGATTAATCGAGAAAATAATCAACAGATTAATTGACTATGAAAATAATCGTTGCAGTACCAGTTGCCCTACTGGTACTGAATCACAGCAGCTGTGCTTGCCCAATATTGCTGGATCACACAAATGATCACTTAGACCACATAAGAAGGGATACATGATCGTTCAGATTCTCGCTTCTGAACAACAGGTATGACTCCAATTACTCCTCTCGGCAATAAAACAACCTTTAACCTCATAATGCCCAAGGACAGAGGTACAAGAAATCAGCTGGCAATTTGCATTTAGATTGTGCTTCCATACTAAAGTATGTGAATGAGTTTGCCATGGAAAGAGCTAATCCAACCTCTATGTTTAAGATCTCTGTAGAAGGCCATGGAAGCAGGCTTCTCTGCTGGCAGACCCTTGCAGTTGTAAACACTCAAGTAAATGTTCAGCAGATCCAAAGGCCTGAAGGACTTGATTTAAATATTTTGCCAGTGGGGTAATAGACACATAGCTTAAATTAAATGAATCCAATGAATATTTATTGAGGATCTGCTACTGGTTATAAATTAAAAAACAATTTATACATAATTGCCGTGTTTTTGAGAGATAAAATATGGTATGGTAGGAAATTTCAGCGGTGAAATAGGGAAGTTTTCAAACTTTATGGCTCAACCCACTCTGTAATTCATATTGAGCTGCTTTACTTCAGTCCCGTATGACTCATCGTGCTTCTGCGGTCTAGATAAACTGCTTCAGCGTGTCTGAAAACAGACTATACTGCTGCAGATAAAACTCTTTCACTGTTTCTATCCATTCTGTCCCACTAGGAGGTGTGACTTCTTTTATTAGATGTATTGATGAAAGGAGCTCTGGCAATCAAGTCGCATAGACCTGGCCATTCATTTTCATTAACTATACTCCGTATTTCTGTAGGCTTCACAGGGATGGAGAGGAGCAGACCATCTGTGAGGCTCACAGTGGAATCATCAGTGCTACCTTTCGAAGGATTACCACTCAGTTTATAGGCCGACGCTCTGCTCTGCTCATTTTATTTGATGCATCATGGCTCTTCCAATGCACACTGATATAAAAGCAGAGGGAGTTTGTTGTTGTGCGGGGCTCAGATTAAAATCAAATCCTTCATATTACCATATTTACTTAAGCACACCTACCTAGATCTCAGATGTGACTTGGTTATTGTCTGAGCTTTATTGCACCGCCTATCTGTCTCATTACATTCTGGTATCGGAGTAATTTGACAGAGATTGCATTTGGGAAAGATTTGCTTCTTACAGACAATGGCGCTCCTGCATATTCTACTTCAGACACGTGTTCCCTGCTCTTTTTTGCCTCCTGGGTCTTCTGAATATGAATAGACAGGTTGAATGAAATGATGATATCTTTGAATAGTGCCTCTGTCTGAGGGCCACGGCTGACAACAAATGATAGCGCACCCCCCTCATCAAAAGACTCATTATTCCAGACAATTTCAGTACATTCATTATTTGCAGCGTTTCTTCATTCCCTCGCTTATTCCTTGTGTAAGGGGTATCTTGCAGTCAGTTAAAATAGTGGCAGACCTATTCATGAGGGCCTTAATATTTCTCTTTCATCCACAGTCAACAAACCTAGTTCAGAGGCTTCTAATGGGATAATGGTGTTGTAATAAGGCCTATCCACACGGTAGTTTCTCTGTATCGTTCTCTCAGAGATTGAATAACAACATGAGGAGTGAGTATCTATGAGAAGTTCATTAGCAATGCTCCACGTAAGTCATTTTATCTGTAAAAACCCAAAGAAGCCCAAATGTGTATAGATGCCATTATTGAGCTATGAGGTGCAACAAAATATGCTATAAATAAAAGTACATTCTTTTCAATATCTCAAAAGGAATACAATAATAGAGACATGCCTGATAATATTCATTACATTTTCTGTGCAGCTACGACACTGCTGTGTTTGTTAAAATATTGAATAATATTGAAAGCTTGTATTTTGCTAATGCCTCTCAGACAGTCATCTAAAGGTTTAGATCAGGGCTATTCAATGACAACATTAAATTGGGCCAGATTTTAAAACCAAGAAATGTAGAGGGGCCATACATTTTCAGCAGCCTATTAAAAACCTTTTCTTTTTTTTTAGCTTTTGGTGATGACAAATGTTAAACAAATGCAAATTAATGAAGTAAAAAAAAAAGCAATTTTTATTGTTTCACTTTTGTAATAAAAAAGAAACATTTTTGGCCACATATTTGACCCAAGCACATCACAAAGTGCAGAAACAGAATAAAATAGGCCGCCAATTGAATATTCCCAGTTTAGATATTTATGATGTGAATAGAGAGCATTTACTCTTATTGTAATTACAGGTTACAAATCACAAATTAATTGCGTTAAAGCTCCTCTGGTATTTACTCATTATGACTGTTTTACACACTTTATGAACCATGTTGTGGAAACTAAGCATCAATTTGCACACACATTGTTTTTTTGTACGCATACACATAAAACTTGCAAGTTGCATATGAAAATAAGAGAGTACAATCTCTCTGCGTTTGGTGTCGGAGAGCTCTGTAAAGTCTGTTCAAAGTTTGTAACATCACTTAAATCTGCATATTGATGGGAGTGCTGATTATCTTTGTATACTGTTTTATACTGACAGTAGCACTTTACATCACAAGCCTTGTCAGCAGGCGATGCCTTAATAACTCCTCCCCTGAGCTTTTTACCTGAAGTAATGCTTGATTAACAAATCCTGATCCATTATACCCTTTAAAAAGCCTTATTTAATTATTCATTTATTCAACAAAACAGCAGGCTAATTACAAACAAAATTAATTAATGCAATGGGGAGAAATCAACTATTGGCAAGTGGCATGTGTTAATAATTTGTTTCAACGAATTATAAATCTAAGTGCACAGATTACCAGTTTTGGTTGATTAAAATTTAAAATCTGATCTGAATATTATTTTACTGAATCTACAATGCTAAACCAAAAGAAAAGAAACTGTCAGTCAGGAACACCCCCTGTCAAAATGACTCGAATGAATGCTAATACAGTTTCATTTCATGGTACAGGTTCTCTGTATTGCTCCCAATATTAAGCCAAGCAGCATTCAAAGACTACGAGTGAATTCCCCAGAGATATTCAGAACAGAGCCCTGCAGTCACATATCATTGAGATATGGAATATACATGCAGAGGAGATACTGCGATAGTATGGTTAATAAGAAACCAGACAGGAGGAGGCTGGAGGCTGCTGGTATCAACACAGCTACAAACAGCTGTATATGGGAGTAAGCAGCATAAACAGGACCGTGTGTGAGCCAGTAAGCAACAGCATGTAGCAGTATAGACACAAGAAGAATTTAATATTTCCAAATTTAACAAGTCAAACGTCACTGAAGATTGTTTGATGTCAGTTGATGGTAACCTGACATGTTGTGCATGACTTAGATGAACTAATCATGGTTGAATAAAGAAAAACATGAGCTGAAAGATACCAGCTTCACTTAATCTTCTTGATAAGGAAATTAAATTTCACTGTACTTAGAACCGTGCATGCTATTTTATCATCTTACAAATGTTTCATTTCATGTTGGGAAAACATTTTTGTCACTTTTTTTTTGTGCTCATATCATGACGTTTCAGGGAAACAGGATGAGAAGAGTGTACTTTTTGGGGCAAGAATGGCATCACACTTTTGAGCTGTACTGTAGGAACGCTATTAAGTAGGATACAGTGTGTAGGATTTAGCTACATCTAGTCGTGTGGTTGCAGATATGCTTGCCGCGGTTACAGGAATTACACGATGTTTCGTCATACACCGATTACATGCGTGGGCAGCACGGCGCCAGGTGGAAACTACAGCCCCGCAGCGAAAGCTTGACCTGCGAAGCCATCCAACATTAAAGTTCAAAGTAAGCGCTCTACAGATATTGACCGTCATCTTTTCTTGTAAAAGATTTTGTCACAAGTTCATTAACTTGTGGGAAGATTTCCTCACCACGACATCCCTAGTTGCAGATTGCAACAAACTGAGTCCCCCTCTGCTCACTCCCCTTCCAAGACTGCATAACGTTAGCCGCCGAGTGCAAAACCACGGTAACGCCATTCACCTCGCTCAGAGACCATCCTTACCATAATAACACTACTTTAGGAGCAACAGAAGTCAGACAGTGACTGGCGGTACCACTGTTTTGCACTCTGCGACTCACGTCACCACAGTTCCATTAACATGTCGGAGAACTACGGTGGCCTTCAAGTAACGTAAAAACATGACATGCTCTTGCTAGAGCCAGTGTTTGATTTGCTACTATAGAAACATGGCGGTGCAACATGTTGGACTCCATGAAGAGGACCCGCTCCCTATGTAGATATGAAGGGCTCATTCTAAGCTAATGAAAACACAACGATTCTTAGTTTCAGGTGATTATACACTAATGAAAACATAGTTATGAATATTATATTCCATTTCTGCTAATAGATCCCCTCAAATGTTACACACTGTTTTTTTAAAGCAAAATAATCTGGGAGAGATTCTTGAATATCAGTAATGGTATACTCTAGGAATGTTCATAATTAACCGTTTAACCTTTAACCGACATTAAGCATTTTAACCGATTAATGCTATCGGTTACAATGGTTAAAAGAAATATTTATAATCAATTAAAAAGCTGAGCGGCTCAGAGGAGCGGCTCGTCACGTTAAGGAGAAAAGCTGGTCCTTAACAGCTCACCTTAAGAGGCAGAGCCGGAGTTTCAGGATACAGGAAGTCGGCTCCGATCTCTCCGGCTCGCTTGAGCGGAGCATAGGAGTTGTAGTTTCGTAGCGTTTATTCATCGACAAATAAACTGTACACACACTACTACACTTACGTTCACAGCTATAACGCCACCAACAACCTCACACTCACCGCCAACACTAGTTAAAGTTACGTCGTGCTGACAGACTGTATGTGTGTGGTGGCGGCGAGCAAGAAGCCTCCGGCAATGCTAGAGCTGCTAACGTAGCACAAATACACACACTGTTTATCGGGCAATCGCAATCGTTAATACGGGCAGACAGAGTGTCATTACGCCGGGCAGACACACAGCTGACAACCTGCTAAACTAAACTAAATGTGCGGTGGAGACTTTTACTGGGAAAGTGGCTGCATGTCCGCGACACTACACGCAGCAGCGTGGCTGCTAAGTTAACGCTCCCGGACGGGTGAACTTTGTTCTCAGTTGTCTGTTGTGCTCATACACTGCAGCTGGTACGAGGCACAAATCTTGTCGGTTAATAATCGGTTAACGAGGGTCGGTTATCGGTTAAGAACATTTTTCAATATGAGCATCCCTAATATACTCCGTAACAGATGTGTGACTCTAAAGATCAACCTCACGGACCCACTGTGCAAACTTCATTTCCTAGATCCATGTGGCACGTGCCAATGCTGTGTGTGCAGAATAAATTTCCAAATAAGAGATTCGATACACACAGGCCACATTTTTCAGCATTCTCCATCTGTTGTTGGGTTGTTTGTGGAGCTGCTGAGGCCCCATGTATAATTCTGACAGGTGCCTTTCCCCATCCCACATGCAGCTGCCAATGAGCCTGTCAGCAAACAAAAGAGGAGTTGGCATATAAGAGAGAACAGCTGGTGAGTGCTAATATACAGGCCCAACTGAACTGCCAAGGCCTCTGTGGTACACATATGTACGCTCAGAGACATACTCAACCTCAGATTTCAGCCCCAGCAGGACCTCCAGACAGCCTTGCTGTCTTAATCCTAAATCTGGGTTCATACCACCACCACCTGTGTTGCGATGCTTCCATCCAAAGGCCGATTAAGGCAAAATATAAAGCTACAGCTGGCATGTAACTGGATGTTGATGGGCAGAATGAGGCGATAGTTTCTTCAGCAGCCAAATTTGGACAAATGAGGAAAAGAGGTAACTGTGGTTAACAGGAGCTAGTGTTTCTGGTCGTGGAGCATGATAACAGTGAATAATTTCTGCCGCTGATGGTGTGCGCACACAGAAAGTAGTAAATAATTAAATAGATCTGGATTGTACCTTTTAAGCCATTTTCATTGATTAGTCCGGTTTTGAATACGGCAGACAAAAGACGTGACAGACACCCAAGAAAAAGTGTTCACATCAACATCCAAATGCACTTAAGATATGTGGAAATATATACATTTTAATGGAGGTTAAAACTAGGCTCAAATCCAGGAGCACATGTTATCATTCCTTGTTTAAACCTTATATATACATCAGTCACCTTCCGCTCCAGTTTTTCTCAGCCTCAATCCGTAATACCCAGATAAATCACACAAAAAACATAGACAAACAGCCAAGCTCCATCTGTATTCATTCCAACCGGGGGTCCCGGCCAGGTACACAACCCTGTGATGTCACATTAAAGCTACGCGAGTCTGGGGATCTGGAAAAAGAGATTGGGGAGCAGGAAGTAGGACATGCAACAAGAGGGTAAAATCAGCTTAGAAAATTTCCTCAAGGGGCTCAGAAGGTATCTTCACACAAACAGTTGCCACACACACACACACAGATGTAAGGCACAATGGCTGTTGTGATCCATTAGGGGAATGATAAGAGGGGCGTGTGGCAGGGAGAAGACTATAGATCTCAATGCAAATTCTCTGTCTCCTGACAGAATGAAAAGACTATTCTTTAGGGAAAGGATGCTGCTGCTGCGGCGGTGGCGGGCGGCTTCACCGGGGCGAAAGAGGAAGGCTGGTAAACAAGAATTAAATGATGCCGAGTGTGCACCGAGGCTGCCGGCATGACATTTCTGCTCCGTGAGATTAATAATGAAGGAGATTACAGGCACCTCGATGGGGACACACAAATGAGACAAAACCCAGGAAGATTATTAGAAGGCTGACAGCCCACGTCAAATAACGGAGCGCCCCAGACAGCTGTTGTGAAATTAATATTTTATGGCCTTCCATCAAAGACCGCAAGGAGGGATCTCGCTTTTCACAACGTGGTGGTTGACTTTATATCGGCAAAACTGGGGTGCCTGTGCGTTGAAAGTATGTGCCAGTTGTCATTCTCACTATATAATGAGGGAGATTGTGACTGTACCTTGAAGGTAGAGAGTATGAAATAATTCATCTAGCATACAAATTGCTTTTGTTAACCTCACTGCCTAAACCTGTAGTTTTGTGAATCACATGGGACACCAGGGTTGCCAAAGGAAGCCAGCAAGGCAAGGCAGAAACATCTGAGGAGACAGGAAGACATGGGAGGGGGCAACTGGAGGTCAGGAATGACTTATATGCTGGTAAAGATATATTACTAGGTTTAAAATAAGCTGTCATACAAGTCAGAATATAGTTTGGAGGCAATCGCAAATTTTGTTGCATCCTTTCAAAAAAAGGGAAGCAAATCTTCCTTTGCAATTTACAGCTGGCTGAAGGCAGCACAGTTAGCATGCCCCTTTAGTAGTCTTCAAATAACGTTGTGGTGAGGAATCTTGATGTAGAATGACAGTAAGACAGGATCAAACAGATGTGGATTGACAGGTGAATTTAATTTGCAATTTTTTTCCGTCTCATTTGGAGTGTTGATTTTGATTTCTGACAGACACATCAGCTTCCACTGCCTATTCCACTCCCCCTGAAGAGGGGGGGAGTCACTGCTGATAGACATCTCATAGACCGGTTTTATCTTTACTCTGAAAAAGACAATGGATTTGTTTAAGCAAAGCCCCAAAGGTGCTAGAGCAGGGTAACATGTTTGTTTTCCCCCACCTTCGGGGACAGGATATGCGTTTGACATACTGTATCCGCATAACGGGCTAAACAGTCACCACAGAAAAATAATTGCCTCTTTTGCAGATGTGGCAATTCCCTATGACAGGGCGTTGTGAAATGTAAGCCATTATGGTCGCATAGCATCCCTGGCATTTGAGTGTGAGGCCAAATGTAAATAGCCGGTGACGGGCGGTGGTGATACACGGTTATGTCAGGCTCCGTCTCAGTGTAGCCGAAGGTCATACAGCTTTGTGAGAATTGTTCATCACCCGCCATGTTCGCGTTGTTACAACGGGAGATAGAATTCATTGCTTTTTATTTGTCAAATCCATTTCATTTCACCACACTGTGAGCCCCATAATGCATACAGCAATGCAGCAGCATACTGCAGATGAGATATAGCAGCGTTTGAAATATTATTGCACCATACAAGAAGCTCCAATGATTAACAGAAAATGTGTCGTTTGATAGCTTTCCTTCAATAACCAACAGAATCACCTCTGTTATCACCACTGACTTCACAGTCAACAACAGAGGAAAGCCAGCTTCTTAACATTGGTTAACCTTTCCGTCTGAGATTAAGAATCTCTCATTTTGTATAATACAAACTAATATTTGCATTAAGTGTACACATTTCCAATTTGACCTTTTTGATGTATGCCAGGTCACAATAGTTCCAAGGCCTGCAGGAGATTAATAGCGAACATTAAAGTGAATGGGGCATGAGATGTAATAATGTCCATCATTCTCTTAAAAGACACTGGCGGATGTCAAGTTGTCTGCCAATGTATGTCTGTAGAGGCTGTAAACTGTATAATGCCTTATTGATGTACGCTTCATAGGTCTTATCACACCTGTTTATCACCATATTGCTCTCATTACACCCACTCCCTACTTTGGGAACTGCCTGAGATGTGCTTATCTACATAGTTTTATTTCAGATTTTCACATTATGAGGTTTCGCTGATATGGCTGTCAGTAAACTCTAGTGTGTATTTGACAAATTTATGTTTATAGATTACAGCCCATAAATTACATTGTGACATAGATACCAATAAAATGTGTAACAGCAGCTACAGTACAGAAGAGTTGGTACAAAGGAAGAAGACAAGACATTAAAGAATAAGTAACATTTGTAACATTTTTATTTTTGTTACTTAAAATTCAGAGGCATAAAGAAATTAATTACAAGTATTTTAGTAATTACAGAGAACAGTAATACCATTATAGTTATAAATGAATGCACCTGTATTAAGGTGTAGGTAAAGGTTGCCTTTGAGCTAGTGCTACTTGTGTAACCAAAAATAAAAGAAAACTAGAGACCACCTTGCGATGTGATCACACCACCCAAGACAACCCAGTCTCACTCCCAACTCGTCAAACACCACCGATTGGGCAGCACCCCTCGGCATCGAAAACAGACGCACGGAGGCATCATTTAGCGACAGTCTGTGACAAACCAGGCTTTCAACCAACTCCAATTTAAACCCACCCGCGGCGTTATTCAACGGTCGGAGCAAGTGATGTAGTATTAATAGCGTAAAAGTCCGCTCAGGGCGGGAGAGAGGGTGATGGATGGGTCAAAGAAACACAAGACTTTCAACCAGGAGACCGCTGTTCGTGTCCCGTGTAAATGACTTATTTTGACAAGGACATCGTAAGTCACGTGACAAGTTGGTATCGTCAGTCCCATGAGTCACGTGAGTTGTTAGTCACGTAAGTCGAGTCAGTGAAGTTAACGTCAACCACGACCGCTTCCTAACCCTAACTAAGTGGTTGTGTTGCCTAAACCTAACTTCCTGTGAAAACAGAAGTTTATTTTGAAAGGACACTATGCATGTAATGAGCATATCTTAACCAAAAGTAACGCAAGAGGGGTACCCCGTGTGTCAGTCTCTCATGCCTATGGGGACCTGCCATTCTGCGGTATTTGACGAGTTGCTAAATCGGGCCAGGGGTGTAAAGTGTGGGATTACCCTTCCCCACTTCCAACCCCCCTACCTTCGGCCCCTTTGCTCCCCCTTCCTCGGACCACACCCATCTTCAAACTGGATCTTCATTTTGATCTCAACTACACACCTTTAGAGTTGTTTGACTGCATCTTGCATGACTGCGGCGCTATCGTGGTGACAAAAGGACAGCGAGAGCGCAACCTGTCCGTGTGTCTGTGACAGAAAGAGAGAGAGAGAGATTTGTAACGTTATCGCCGGATGTTAATAGAAACACCTGTGCTTTTCTTGCTATGTAAAGTTAAAATGTCCCCTGGGAGAAAGATACTCCAAACTCTCATCCTAGGCTACTATATTACCTTTATAATTGAACAAAATTATCCTTCTGCTCTCATGACGGCCTATTATGCACCGATTATTGTACATCCTTGGAAATGTGCATTTGTATATATACAAATTTGGACCTGTATTTATGTCAAACATAAAACATAAAAAAACAGTGATACATCTTTTTAGACACCCTGCATAGCCTACATTCATTTAATTGTAGATCTATAAATACCTGTAAACAGAGATCTGTAAATGTATTATATTCTCTATTTAATCTTTCTTATATTAACATTAATTTGTTTATCTGACCAAAACCTTTACCAGAACCTTTATGTGCTGGAATACTTTGTCTGCACGGTTTCTGATTTTCATCAAAAACCTCCAAAGATAGGAAATTAAACAGGATGTTCATATTTGAAAGAAATATTGAGCCCCGTGGATCATTGGTAGAGTTAATGCAATGCATTAGTCCAACAATATGACTGCACATGAATGGCTATCAGGTCCCTCTGTGTTCCTGATCATCAAAAGAAATATTAGCCAAGCTATTCAATTCACTGCCCCCGTTGAATGGAATCTAATTTACAATATGCCTACAAGACCTTTTTTATAATAATATGAGGTGAGCATGTGTGAGGAAGAGGACTATGTAATAGAATAAGAGAGGATATTAGAGAGGCCTACCATTCATTTGCACGCTACAATACAGTATGCTTATTTGATCAAATAATAGGATGTCTAACAGCGAGCAAAGCCAATCTGTGCTATAAAGCCTGCGATGGCACACCCACTTGTCTTTTGTCTGAGCAGCAGCATGTTATGCCAATGTTGAATGGTGCCTGGCAAAACACAAAATTGTTGTATTTTGATTAAAACATCAACAGATTTTAGTATCCAGTACAGTAGTAGATCACCATTGTGATTATAATATGAACAGAAAACCTTAGAGAGTATGATTCATCTTGTCAAAAAGAACAAAATACACAAAAGAACTGATAACCCCTGCTGTAGGTTTGGACTAGATGGGAGAATGAGTATATTCATAAAAGCAAGACAGGAAACATCTCAGGAAAATGTAGCTGTTTTTTGTGAATCACCATGTTGTTTTCATTTTATTCAATTTTCAATACATACCCATGTGCATTTTTGACCAACAGCCAATAGTCCCAGTTGAAAACATTTTGAACTCGCAAAGACTCGTCTTCACCGCAGTTTGTAATATTGAAGTTGAGCACCACCATGGAAGGCATGGAATTGGATCAATTTGGGCCCATGCTTATGCCTTAAGTGGACTAGCCAACTCAGTCTCTACCAGCTGGTAACCATTTATCTCTTACTGATTTGTTTACCAAGCAAATTGATTCTTGGTCTGAAAGTGAGGTAGTGGCGAGGTGGGGAAAAAGTTGTTTTGAATGAGAAACCAGCTGATCAAAGGAGATCAAAGAGGGTTGCTAAAGGAATCTATTAAAATGTCTGATAGTATAGGACCATAATGTTGAGCACAACTGCTATTTTTTGTAAGAGTTCCTAGAATCTGAGAAGGAGGTCTTTTTAATAAGAAAACATTGCAATAATTCTGCCTGGTTACTGATGTATTGGATATGGGGTTTTTTTCCGAGCTGTAAAATGTAACAGCCTTTGAGGATGCTGCATTAAAACTTGGCATGATGCTGCTAAAAGCCTAGTCCTTGTTCTTTAGCTGGTGTGTTGTTGTCAAAATGTAACAACAACAGAGGTGAACATGCACTGTAGTGCGGTTTGACATTTTCAGTTTTATCGATCATATTCACATTTAAAAACTAATGCTGGCATTATACAATACAACAAAACCTGGTGGTTAAAATTGGTCGGGTGTTGCTCATGTGAAAGCTATTTTCCTGGTTGAAGAGACAATTATATCATATCAAAAGTCATAATTAATCAAATTGTAAGTTGATGACATTACCATCTGCAGAGTCTAAACTTCGGCAACACTTCAAGTTTAAGGAACGACTTCATTGTCAGACCAACCAATCTTAAAAAAAGCTCAATACCCATCTTATTTACATGTTCTTTGCAATGTGTTTTATGATGACCCTGCTGAAGGGCACAAGCCAACATGCGTTGTTCTTTATACATCAAGTGTTGCTGGAGTTTGGACCTTTGCAGACTTTTTTCCCTTTTCCATTCACCTTAAAAGTAGGTGAAGTTGTGCTTCAATGTTACCATCTGCGCCAGATTCAGACAGATCAGGATATCTTATCACCAGTCTAATATGTTCAAAATGACTCCTTCTGCTCCTGTTCATTTAGAGTAAGCAGCCTTGCTTTAGCTTAAAGTCAGCAGACTTCTGACTAAATCTTGACCGCCTCAATGTTTAGTTAATTGAACACATGCTCCAAAAGTGTCCATGCTATCGCAGTAATAATGTCCTCTAATTTGCCCCTTAGGCAACACTGCAATGTAGACAGACGTCTCTCCAGGGACACATCATTGTGTGTATTTATTTAACAAGCAAACTGTCTTTGCAACAACACATACTCTCAGTATTACCATATGCTAACTGTACGCTGGCTAACACAGTCTCAGTGTTGACTGAAAATTACGTCCGAGCAGACGGATATGTCACTTATATTGGCTAGAACACAATTAACTTCTCCTCTCACAGAAAACGGCTAACTGAAGGCAATGTAAGACTGAATGATGGACTGTTAATTACATTTAATCCAAATCTAAATGTCAGGCTTGTACATAACACAAAGACAACAATCTGTAGCTGCATTCTTAATAATATAATAATATAATATATAATAATAATTCTTAATAGTCTAATTTCCTCACGAAAGATGCCTGATCAGAGCTTGACTTATGTTTTCAGATACTCATAAGGGGAGATTTGCCCCCTAATAGATGTTTCCTAAAAATGCTGGCCTAAACAGAATCACATGCACTTAAGATAATGAAAATACCAACTCTGTAATGGCTTTGTACACCAATCTCCTTAAAACATGACTAATAACGCTGCCCTCCACAAGCTATTTTAATTGACTGCAGTGCAGCACAACAGCTCGGCTCATAACTTTACATGCTTTATGATGAGACGTCTTTGCTCTCTCTGTGCTCATATCCCCAGGTGCCTAAAGAGCAGAGGGCACACCTGAGGAGTTTTGAGCTCAGGGGTATCCTAGATAATTATTCTCTGAGTAAAAGCAGAACCACTGCAGCAGAATATATGAATAGCCAACAATTCAAAGTGAGATTTACATATTGCATCCAAAAAAAAGAGAAAAAAACAAGATTGAAATCCCCAAAAGCATATTGTTCATGCACAAACAAAACTTGGAGTTTCTCATAGATTTTTTGAACACATTTTAATTGCAACATTATATAATGATCTGTATGACTTGTGTCTCCTTAACCTAGTTTAACATAAACAAACTTATCAGCAAAGTCACATCTATTGGCGTCCATGCATGCTGTAAGCTGCCCTGCGACACTAAAGCAATCCACAGGAGACAAATCCTTTACAACCAGCGTGCCATGCAGATAGGATATTCAAAAAAGGAGCGTAGAGGTGACAGTGATGTATAGCCTATTTGCCACTGGGAGCATCGGTACATTTTGTGGTGTGTGTTGCTCCCAATGCGAATTCTGCTGCTCCACTTTTTGAATCTGCACTATTAGTGGGACTGCAAAGGGTTGATATTAAAACTAATAGCAGTATTTCAGCAGCAGCCTATCTGTGATGTATGTGTTGCTCCACATTCCCTCAAAATGTGACCTTCTCTTAAATGTACATTGGGGGAAGCGGGGGGATCTTAATAGCAGCAACTTTTTTTACCACTAATGGGGAGAAGAAAGTAAAGACAGGGCCAAGAGAGGGCAGGGATATAATTATAGCATGCTGTGATGTGGGATTGTGACCCAATCTGTGTGTGTGTGTGCCATTGTAAGGTGGTGGTGTTACTCAGCTGACTGGCTCAAGTCACATCTAACTTTACTTTTTGACACCAAAGGCCATTTGAAACAAAAGCAGTTATCCTCAGCGGCTACAGCCACTCCTCTGTCGTAGTCTTTTTTTCATTATAAAACTCAGCACTGTCAAATGGTCTGCAAAGCACTATGAAACCAGCAGCCATGAATCATTAAACCTGCACAGACTTCTGTAACCTACTGTAATAAAGTATAATGGTGCACTCCAGCCTCAAGGTCAGTCACTGTGAGAAAGACTCACCGTCGGGCAGTCAAGTGCATCAGCCTCCCTTTTGCATTCACTTAATCGCTCCGTTGTTCACCAACCTCCTTTAGACAACAGCACACCTTGCTCAGCTTCCTTCAAAGGCAGATTATCATCTACAGGAGTTGACACCAGCTTTTTCTTGTGTAGTCATCAGTGACTACGTTTACATGAACCAAATATTCAGTTTTTTGCCCTTATTCCGAAAGAGACAATATTCCTACTAAGCTGTTTACATGGCGAATGAACATGAATATTTCACTAATATTCCCATTTACATGCAGCCGTGTATACCTCGATTAACGTAAAACGTCCCCATGACTTATGGGACATGGGGCTACCTGGTTGTCTTTCTTTCCCTATTCTTACCATCATCATCATCTGGTCCATTTGAGGAGTTCAGGGCATCCTCATCATCGGGGCCAGCGTTGACGCCATTCTCGGCTGTGTTTGACCGAGGTCGATGCCCTAACATGTTGTTTATCACGTCAAAATATAGAAAAGTGGAACAGTAGGAGCAGCTTGTGCCATTTTGCTTCTTTGCATCACCCAATACCCAAATAATATCGGCATATCCGATGTTTTTATCGGAAAATGCTCCGTTCAGAATAAGGCCTAATTCAGAATGTCTTTACGGAATATGCTGTATACATGACCCATATCAAATTTGGAATATAATACAATGTTAGTGTGCATGTAAATGTACTACGTTTACTATACACTATATCCAAATATGGAAACATTTAGATATAGACTATAGTGGAATACTAGTGTGTGCATATAAACGTGTCCGCCACCGATGTAAAACTTTGAAAAAATCCTATTTTGAAGGCTGCATATAAATGGGAATATTAGTGGAATACTCATTGTCATTAGCCATGTAAACAGCTTAGTAGGAATATTGTCTTTTCCGGAATAAGGACAAAAAACAGAATATTTTGTGCATGTAAACGTAGTCACTGATACTTTCAAAGGATTTAAAATGATAAAATAGTAAATACACATCACAATGGAGGAGAAATGTGCCGTATTAATGAGTTTGAGTTGCAGGATTGTGGTGGTTAATTGAGTAAAGGCACTGTTAAGCTTTGATGTGCGCTATTTTCCCAGTCGATCCTCAAACAAAGCACTACATGAGATGTGGTTATTACCATTTCCACATAAGGCATAATCACTCACAAATTTGTAAAGGTAGCAGGTAATGTTGGACGATATTGTCCATTCCTAAAGACAAAATGTATTCTTAATCACAGACACATTTAAATCAAGCTGCACTGGGTATGATTTCTTTGGCCTGTAAAAATTAACTCACTTAGCCTTAAGTGGGGCTACAGTAGAGAAGAGCATACCACTCTCTGTAAATGTGACAGTGAAATTACCCTGTCATTTGTTTTAAATGCTGCTGTGTGCAGTTTACTGATGTCATGTTTGGTGATTGAGGTTTAAATATTTAAACAGTTTCCTCTCACTGTCATTTGGGGAGCTGTAAATGTGCAAAGTTACTCAATGCAACTTTAAGTTAGTTGAGTTATTTGCAACATGTCGATGATCCAAAAGAAGTGCTGACTACATCCTAGTGAGGTCATTACTTACTGGCTTGCTCTCTGCAGATGCACGGTGTGGATCATTCCTAGCTTTACTCGCCTGTGGCGAAGCCTGGAAGCAGTGCAAGAGCTGAGCTCTGACCAGCAAGGCCTCCTGGCAAGATTCTCATTACTCACAGTGCAGGTGTCCCGCAACCCAGACTGCAACTGAACCAGCAAAATATCCTGCCGCTTGACGCTGCATTGCATCAACTCTTAAAATAGCAGAAGTGCAGATATGAGTTCGTTTCACACTCTACAAGCTACGATTTCATTAAGAAGCGCGCTAGGAGCCAATTAAATCAATGTGAAGATAGGTCCAGTTAATTCCTTTATGACAGGACGACATGGTGTAGTACACGTGAATATGAAACAAGAACTGATGAGTTCACCATGACTAATGAAAGAGCCCTCTTTTCAGAGACTGTGCTGACACTGAAATAACATGGGAAGGGGGAGGAGATCAATGTTTACATTGTGTAATAAAAGTGAAACTGACTGCCAGACATTATTTATTCATTCTCAAGCTCAGCGAGGCAATCACAGGCTCAGAATCACATTAGTAATTTCTATTGGATACGGACTCTGACCCACAGCTCATGAATAAGAAAAACAGAAACTTTACAGGAATGTTAATGGGATTCAGAGATGATGAATGTGCAAAGGGGCAAGTGTTACATTTGTATACAACAGCACGGTTGACCACACTTGTCAATCATGTCCACCTTGGAGGTTAGTGGAAACACCAAGGTGACAGTTGGTTAAACAGTTTAGACTGGGGAGGCGTGATTTGTGTAGGATTTTTTAATAATACTTTGGAGGATCTGAATTTGGGTTCTGACTAAATCCTTGTATCTAAGAGCTGTGATAGGTAGGGCTGTCGTAATAACCGCAATATTGCAATACCGTGCTATTGACAAGCCAACCGCAGGGGATGTGCAAGCAACCGCTACAACCGCTATGTTCACCATTTTTGTTTTTTGAGTTCTTTGCAATGGAAGCGCCACAGCAGCAGCATGACGAGGTATTTTACGCTCAGTGCTGCACGTTTGGTGTTTTATTTTTCTGGTCGCCATGAGTTGAAAAATGTTCAACTTTGGGTAAAACGCTGCACCCGTCACTGTCACTTTCTACCCAGCCGTTCAATCACAATGGAGGAAGGGCGGGACAAATACCACAAAGACCAACCGTCACATCCTACATGTTCAAGTGCTGAACAACAACAACAAAGGAGAAGAGCAAGAGCAAGTACTCTACCTTGTGCTGACTTTTTTACTTCTGCGGATATTCCGCATATATCATAGCGACCAGCTGCAACCAAGGTGTCTCAGCTGGGAAAAAAACCGCTGCGCCTCATTGCCCTACTCTGCATTTAACAATAAACAAGTATTTAATTAGCATCTTTGTTATTTAAAAAGCAGCAATATACATAATAATAGCCTATCAATAAAGCTTATTCATGTAGCACCAAAATCAGGATAAATGAAGTAATTTGCAAAAAAATAATAATTCAATAATACCACATATGACGCTGTTGAGCCAATCATGATCACTGCAGGGGATATTCCTTCACTGCAACAGCCCTAGTGATAGGTATTTTGTATGTAGGGCTGAGTGGGCAGTGGTAGTCAAAAATTTGGACTCATATCAATTTTGTTTAAGACCTGAGGACCTACACTGATCCCAAGTTAAAGCTTAGCAGGATTTAAATGACTGAATAGATGAGTTGGTGAAGTCAAAGTAGTTTGAAGCCGTGCTACATTTCTGTTTGGTTGTTTGAATACACTGCAGTAAAGCTGTTGTATTATTTGAGTAATTGTGTGAGCTAACTGTTGCAGAGAGATTATGTTTCTAACAGCGGGTATTACCCAGCTCTTAAAATCTGCTATACATGTAATAATATACTAGCATATCTCTGTTTTGGGCTAACAGTAATACAATGTGATTTGGGGACTATTATACATATTAATTGTATTCCAAATAGTACATGCTGAGACCTTTGCAGTATGTATTATAGCTTGGCTCACCCATTTTATGAATAATGAATTGTAATTAGAGCTCTAATTATGCTCTGAAATATTCACAGGTTTTTGCTTAATAGGTCCCCTAATGCATTTTGGTTGGGGTGAAAATGAAACAACAAATGACACATAAAACAGGGGGTGTGAAAGAAAAGTCCAAATGGTTCACAGAAGCAATAAAAAATCTCTGCCAAAAATGACACACAAACATATCCAGCAGAGAGTTTGTATACACAGAGCCGTGATGAAGTAAACTGTGAGTCAACAGAAGGTTAGACCTTTAAACTGATCGTTAAAACTATTAAATTGTGTAACTTTTGTATTATATTCACAGTTGGCTGTAAACACTTGACTATAAACCAGGTTTTCTGCACATAGTTGTGATGCTAGATATGAGGCGTGAACTTGTTTGTTTTCAGAGGCCCTCAAAGTGTTTGCATGAGTTTTTCTGCACTACCAGCCACTGTGGGAATTAATGAATGTTTTTCCAGTATTGCAATATGAGGCAACTTACTGTAGTCTGAATTGATCAACACTGCTTTCCACTATTCTGCAGCCCTGAACCTCCAAAGTTCAAAATACATGTAAAGAAAGAATATCTGAGCAAAAATGTCACTGCTGTGCGTTTTGATTGTGTTTAACATTTAAGTCCAAAGGTCTCTGTCACAGAAACATAGCAGCAGTTTTTAACATTGCCCTTTTTAGCCATGCCAGCGGTACAGTTGTATGGATGACAGTCGGGCTGTTGGTAAGTGGTTCCCAACCTTTTTCCTTAAGGGACCCCTTTTCTATCATTGAGTAAAGTGACGACCCCTGACTAAGTGACATATTTTATGGATATTTCACATTATATTTAACCCACATAGTGAACGTAATAACTGCAGGAAGTTTGTGTAAAACGAGCGGTTTGGATTCATTTTGAGCAGATTATTTTAATATTGCATCAGAGATGAGTATTCCTGTTATTTTTAGGAACTTTTAATACAATTCTCTGTCTGTATTATGTATTTCTTTGGATTTTTGACAATCATACATACTTAAAGGGACTATTTGTAACTTTGTACGCGCATAAATGTAGCGGGTCGTCACACATGCACGCTCGCATATGCGCGTTCGCGTGTAGCCGCTGTACCCTCCTCCTCTGCCTGCTCTCCTTCACTCAGACGGCGCGCGCGTCCTCGCTGTCTCGCTCCACCTCTAGACGTGAACGCGCGCTCACTCCACACTGCAGAAGAGTTAGTTTAGCTCTGAGAATATCTAGTGAATGCACAGAGGACGTTTGTGCAGAAATAACTGCTGCAGCTCCTCCATACCAACAGAGGCTTTCCGTGTCTTGTGAAGTGACGGAGCTCTGCAGAGAGACACGTTGTAGTCTCGTTACCGACCGGGTGGAGAGGAGAGGCAGCAGCCACACGCAAACGCGCATAAGCGAGCGCGCATGTGTCCCGACCCGCTACATTTATACGCTTAAAAAGTTACAAACAGTCCCTTTAAATAATAATTAAAACTTTGAAAATAATAATTTCATTTAGTTTTCTCCACAAAAGTGAATTGAAATGCTGAGATATACAGTAAGCCAACTGTATATTAAAAAAAAAGTCTTACACCTCTTAAAATCAAGAAGGCATCATGACCCCCCGTGAAGCTTTGGCAACTAGGGATGCACCGATCCAACTTTTTCAGTCCCGATAGCGATACCTTGGGCTTTGGGTATTGGCCGATACAGAGTACCGATTCGATGCCAGTGTTTAATTAATAAGCTGTATGCCTCGCTGTGTGGAAGTGACTGTAATCATTTTTTAACGTGTAAGGCAACATCAGGCTTGACTTAAACTTTGCTTTCCTAACTTTGTAAAACTAATTATACAAAGATATAAATGTACTGAATTGCAATTTATAATTAAAATAATAAATCATGGACCAGCAAATTGGTAAAAAATTAACAGGAATCACAATTCAAGTGTAAACCTTTTTAATGCATCAACAAATTGGTCAAAACTTAAACAGGAATTCAAATTCCATTATATAATGTATATAGTATATAAACAGAGAATTGAATTGAATAGATCGACCCGTTGTCACTGATACCCGATCCAGCTATTTGAGTCAATATCGGCCCGATATCCAATCCGGCATTGGTATTGGTGCATCCCTACTGGCGACCCCTAATGGGGGTAGGGACCCCCAGGTTGGGAACCAGTGGGTTAGTTGGTTGGTTCGCCACTTTGGTCCAGACTGAAATATCTCACCTATTAGATGGATTGCCATGAAATTTTGTACAGACATACAGTACATCCCCCATTCCCGTGAGAATAAAGCATAGTGACTTTGGGAGGAGGAGTTAAGTGATTGCATGCCCCATAATCCTCTATCAACCGACTCGTTATTGTCTTCTGCTTGATTAAGGCATATAAATTCAGAACAGCTGGCTCAGCAGTAGCAGTCTGTCCATATCACCCGCACACACACCGCTACATCTGGCATGATGGGGCCAATTATCACAACACAGCAGTTACGATATCAAAGATCAAAGCTGCCATCAATTTCTAAAGTGACATCGAGAGACGAGTGATCCGAGGCAATTACCAGTTTGTTACAAGCCTCTGAGATTAGGAGAGAGAAGGAGGCACTATGAAGTAGATTGCACCATCATGTGTCAAGTGGATCTGTATGTCAATAAATATGGACCTCGCTGGTTGAATAATGGGAGAGAATTTGTAGTTTTTGCTGTTCAGGGAGTCCTAAAGGTTATCAGCAAACATTTATAACCGAGGCAATGGCCGTGTTTGTGTTTGTGTGAGTGGAGTGCTGAAGAGGAATATGAGCCACTGCTATCTGTTTGACATTTCTGTCAGTACTGGTATTTGAACTGCTGGGTAGCTCTGACAAATGCCATGGCTGTCACAAGCTCGATTTTAATTACACCTGACTGGGTCTTTCAGGGGCTCAGGGATGAACTTAATTAGCTCGCGAGCACTCGGGCTAGTTCTGGCGTCGGTTGGTACAACTCAACACCGCTTTTTCTTCTGTGGCTTTTCATTGGCATTTAAATGGTCTTTGTCTATACAGACTGAGAGAATTAATAAATGAGGGGAGAGTAAATGGGGCTCGAGGGATGGCGGGAGTCTACTTTTCAATACCAACTTGGATGTTAATGTTTGGTCGCTGTATAAATGGAGATGCTTTTAAGTGCCACAGACTTTAATGGAAATGGAAGGCATTGACATGGAGCACAACCTTAGAATCACACTAAATGTGATACCATGGCATTATAAAACAGTATTGTATGTGAATGAAGTAGTGGAGTATGTCAGTAGGAGGTGCTTGCAGTCTGAACAATGGCCAGTTTGTCTTTTAAGCAGTTGGCTAGAGTTCTTCACAGTCCAGTTTGAAAATATTAAAAGACAAAAGAAAACAAAACCAGACGGTGTAAATAAATGCTTGGCAACAAAAACATAGACATAATGCCTATGGGTAACCAAGAACCATTTTTTACTCAAAAGAAAACATGTATAATAATATAAGGAAGACTTGTTCCATTTTAAGAAACTAGTCAAATATAAAAATAAATCAAGCTTTCAGTTAAATGGAAACACAGAAGTACAGAACAGTCTTCAGGCACTAGTATATCCGTGACACTACAATTTCAGCTATAGCACACTGACAACTTAAGATAATACAGCGACCAGAGTATCCCAGCAGCTCT
The DNA here is from genome assembly GCF_015220745.1 of Sebastes umbrosus. NCBI lineage: Eukaryota > Metazoa > Chordata > Actinopteri > Perciformes > Sebastidae > Sebastes > Sebastes umbrosus. The sequence continues at coordinate 22,197,355 of NC_051272.1, read as the reverse complement.
CCCCTGCATATGACAAGGCCATAGCAATGATTAAGTGGCTGCTACATTTTAATGAACACAAAGCCATCCAAGTGGAAGGTGATTTTAATTGAAATCTCCTTCTGTTTAATCACTTAACATATTCACAGAGGGGAGAGAAAAAAAAGTCACTCTTAAGGAGATATCTGAGGTGAATGTGTGTTCAGTGAACAAGTAATTCGGTTTCATTTCAGCAGACTGGTCTTTACCCCACAGTGACTTGATGTAGTTTTTCGTGCTGTTGTTTGCACTGTTAACTTTTCTGATATGACACTATTTCCTAACACCTCTCTTCTTTATCCATTGTCCGCCAGCATCATCACCGAAGACTAGAAGAACAGCACAGATTGTTGCTCACTTTCACACTGTTCACACCAACCACTTCACTGGTAAGTCAAATTTTAAACATTTGTAAAATAACTAAGAAAAATTACTTTATTTAATTACAAAGTTAGTGTGCTGGAACATTGCTGAGTTCAGTATAATGCAAGTTTTATGGTCAAGGTTTGTCGTTCACCAGCAGAATGCTTATGGAGCTTTTTTTCTAATCTTTATTCAAGAGCGTGGTCTTTCAATTTGAGAGCATCACTTGTTGACTTCACGTTCAGATTTTGTAATGCTTTCCCTCAAAACCCTGTCCTCACACTCAAATAGCCCCTGCTTGCGCTTAGATTTGCTCTGCTTCTGCTCAAACTGTATGCTTGCACTCAGATATACTGTTGTTTGCACAGATTTCCTGCATTCCAGCTTCAGCCCTTCTCCTCATACTCAGGCAGCTTCTGTATGCTTGTGAAACATTTGCTCTCAGATTTCCCCTCTGCTTTCAGATTTTTTGTGCAGCAGTGCGTGGCGGCTGCAGAACCTGTCGTTTTTTATTTCGGCGCCCATGTTAACAGGTTAGAGCAGCCACACAGCCCGTGTGAGCAGCACAGCTCACACGTGGCTTGGCTGCGTGTCAGAATGTGTAGAATATGTCACGGTCATGAAAAAAAGTAAAGATGTATTTTTTAATCAACACTTCCTGCTTCCATTTCAAAATAAAAGTCCTCAGGTGTTTGTTCTATGGACAGAATTCCTTCATTTGTCAACACAAGGCTTTTATTCTGAAATATTTACAGGACAGTGTTGTAGAAAATGCAGTGACTTGCAGGGCTCCATGAATGAATAAAGTACCGGGTTTTAATTGTGGATTATTACTATTGTTTACAAATGAGGTAATGCTTCTTAACCTTTTTCTGTCTAAAATAAACAAAAATGACAGTTATAATGAAATGAAATGGCCATTATGAAAGGCAAACTCAATGTAGAAAGAAAAAGCAGCACAGCAGCAGCAGAAACGCTGCTGGTGTGGACACCCCAGGCGTGAGATACACACAGTTCAGCAAGGCAGCCATCACGCATTACTCACGTGCCCTGCCTGTCCCGGCGGCAACCCTGTCAAAATTACCCGACCAATAGAATGCCAGGTGTAGTGTTGACCAATGAAATGATTCCTGCTTTGTTGCAGGCATGTTCGCTTTACTTCTTAGCACGTCCCTGAGAGGTGGTTACTCTTTAACCGGGTTCATCCACTTCCGCAATCTAAGGCTTTATTATACGTACTTCCCTTGCTTTCTTTACAACTTTTGGAATAAAAGGACCGTTAACAATCAGTCATGCTCTCAAATTGAAAGACCACGCTCTTGAATAAAGATTGGAAAAGTTCCATAAATGCTTTTCTACACAGTGCAAGTGCCTGGTAACAACTGCAGATTAGCAACGGTTTTGGTTCTTCCACAAATATCTGAATTAAAAAAACATGATCCAGTGCGATGTTATACCAAAAAACAATAATTTATTATCATTTCTTTTGCAAAGATCACCATTATCACACATTTTACCCGGCTACAAATGTGCCAACTACGCATTACTCGAAATTAGACCATTGACATTGACTCAAAACAAATACAGGGATCGGTTTAAAATTTCAAATTTACAATATTTCAGTTAAAAATGAGGCATTTGGAATGAGTATACTGTACATGTAACTGGACTATAAAGGCTGTTGATAAATGGCAACCCATTCATTTCACCAGTTTAGTCTTTCAATGATCTTAAATGCTGTGTTCTGAGTCCTGCTCAGTGGCAATCATCCAAACACATGTTCAATGTGACCGCAAACATAATTCAGTAACAACTATATATTTTCCAGTTACTAAAAACTCAAATTATACAATGTATATGAATAAGGCTGAATAATAGCTCTCTGTTGCGCATAGATAGAGGTATCCAGAGACGGTTTGCTTGTGTATGAAATCATTTTGCCACACAAATGTATCATCGATTCAGTTTTTGCTGTTAAGGCTATGCTGAGTAAAGGTGTATGTGGATGATGTAAAAATACTGGTATGTAAAAGCTATGAGCAGGTCCGTCTGTTGTTGAATATGTAGAAAAAACTCAAAATATTAAGCAAAAATAATTTTACCCAAAGCTGCAAACAATACAAACAAAGCTGCAGCACTGGCAATGAGTCAGAATATGTTGGACTCTTGGGATGTTTGTGTTCCTTTACACCAAAGAATCTCAAAAGTACAATCTATATAGTGTATAAATACGTGTCCACAAAGTTGTTTTTCCATTGACCTGTCAGTGTAGCAGCCTCTTAAAGGGATAGTTCTGTTTTTTTGAAGTGGGGTTGTATGAGGTACTTATCTATAGTCAGTGTATTACCTACAGTAGATGACGGCACGACCCCAGTTTGGAGAAGCAGACGAGTTACTGTAATGTACTGCTGTAGACGGCCCGGCAGCAAAATGTACTTTAGCCACTTGAAAGAAAGGCTCACCTAAAAAAATACCATCTATGCTCCCATCAATTTTTTTTCTATGGAGTCTGGCTGCTTTGGCGGGAGCATAGAGGACAGCTTCAGTTCCCTGTCGGAAACATAGACTGTATAGCACGGCAAGGTAAACCTGAAAATATATTCTAAATGTAGCGTACACTTAAAGTGAATATTTTTTGAGGTGGGCCTTTCTTTTAGGTAGCTAAAACACATTTTGCTACTGGCCTCATTCACAGCAGTACATTCCCGTGCCGGTACTCCTGTCTGTTTCTCCAAACTGGGGCGTGCCGACCACCATCTACTGTAGGTAATACACTGACTATGAATAAGAACCTCATACAACCCCACTTCAAAACACCTGAACTATCCCTTTAAATATTGTTTCCTTGTTTGTAGCTTTGTAAAAGTGGCTCAAGTTCACAAATTACAGGAAAAAAAGAGTTTCACTGTAACATGAGGTATTGAACTTTTAAAAGATGCTTTTATAAAATTGCTGATAAAAATGATTTTAGCAAAAGTTATTTGAGTTGTTGACCAGAAACCTTTGCTCATATTAATAATTTACAACTTTTAGTAATCTAAAAACCTAAGTCCCCCCCCCCCCCAAAAAGAGATATGGCAGTTTGTGGTGAAACAGAGGGGATTTTTTTCACTTTCTGGTCATTGGATTTATTTCAAATTCATTACATTTTAGGGATTAAACACATTATTATTATCGTAGTATGCTCAATCTTTTATCAGAAGTGAGTGGAATGTAAGATATTTAGTCCCTTTTTAAAACTGAAATTAGTACCTTATTTGACCTATCATCTTCTAATTTTCTGATATCTGTACTGTTGACTGTCAGATTTGTGACTAGTTGGACTTCTAGTACATATCTAAGCACCAATAGTCTGAAAAACAATTTCAACAACCTGTCGACAACATTGAAAGTAGATCTGTAAATGAAAGGAGCATTAAAAAAGTAAGAAAAAGGCAGGAGAACCCTCTGATTAATTTTGTGCTGCAATTGGCAAGTGTACATAATGCACAAAAGAAAATACTTAACTTTTCTTAAGATGCTCATACAACCATTTTGAGTATATGGTTACAACATAAATATGAAAATAGAATTGAAAAGATAAAAATGTTTAGAGCGAAGTAATAAAATAATTATATAGTCATAATTTCATAGAAAAATGTTTTTTTCCGCAGAGTGATGTGAAAAACAATACTGAAAAACATGAAGAAAATGCCATGATACCACTGATAAATTCTTTACAAAATGCTTTTTGGGTTACAAAGTGTGAAAAATATTCCTATTGTCCTCATAAAAACGCCACATTGAACGAGGCAAGTATATTATACCGCATGGGGTAGAATGTGTGTGTGTTTTTTTTATACAGTAGTGACTGATAGGAAGGCGTTGTGTACCTTGGCTCCCTCAGGGGCCTTAGTACCATGAGTCATCAGCTCCTGGATGGTCATCCAGTTGTCCAGGATCTTCTTGTTACGTTTCTTCATCATCTTCTTCTGGCTGAGTTCGATAATGCTGACTTCCTTGCGACCCTCGCTGCTGCTCTGAGGGTTCTCCTTCAAGCTTTCCAGCCGACTACGCTGCATGAACTCTCGTCTCTTTCTCTGTTCTTTTGCTCTGACCAGGTGCTGCTTTCGTTCCTCTTTACTCCAGTACCTCCCCATCTTCATTTCACTCATTGCATCGTCATCAGTGGTCATTCCCCCACTGCGCTCTTCTTTAATCTTGAGGGCTCGCTCCCTCAGGATCTTGTCTCTCACAGGCCTCTTGGTGATGTAGCGTGTGCCATCGCTGCGGATCTTGACCTTCCACTCCATCTTGGGCTCATTAATGGGCCCCTGAGGCTCTTTGCAGACACTGAGCAGGCTGAGCTGGCTCTGAGCATACTCCACAGCCGAGCGCTGCTGGATCAGCTGCATGTAGCTCTGGTAATGGCGGGCATGTGCTGGGATGTTGACCTGCCTCTGCTGGGAACTGTGGGATGGAGAGAAGTAAGGTATCTGGGAAGCAAGTGGCTGTAATTCCCCCTTGCTCTCCTCCTCAGCCTGAGTTGTCTGGTTCGACTCGGAGGGATTGCTGTGGTCAGGGCTGCTTCTTCTCCCTGCGACTGGAGCACGGCATGCTGGGATGGGGCTTGGGCTAAGGGAAGGACCACCGGCGAGGCCGCTGCAGAGATTCCTCTGGTTGGTGAGGCTAACCATTCTCTGGAGCGAGTGCTCCGGGGAGCGGTCCATTGCCAGAGGGGTACTTCGTGAACTCTCCGCCGTGTTATAGGCACTGGAGCTGTCCTTGTCCGATTTCTCCAGCCTCTCATTAATGTCAACCAGCTTACCCCTTGTGGGGTCACTTCGATGGAGGCTTTGGTTTTTGGTTGAGGGTGCAGAGTTGCCCGTGTTGGGAGACTGCTGCCCCTTACGAAGGTTATGGGCCTGCATGATGTTCTGACATTCTAGTTCGATGCTGCGCAGTTCCTCGTTGAGCATACGAAGTTCATGCTGCACGCCGCCCTGCTCCCCGATGCTGCACTCAATGGTGCTGCGGCGGCTGTAGAACAGGTCGTACTCACCGCTGTTACGTATCTGACACTTCAGCTCCAAGAGCTGCTGGAAACGATCACCGTCCGTCTCATCGTCGTCTTCATCCTCTTTGTCCTCCAGCCGCGTGGAGCCGGTGGTACGGTGTGTGTCCCGATTGTCTCTCAGGCACTGGGACAAACGTCTCTGGATATGTGCCAGGACATTATGCTCTGAGCTCTCCATTCTGTCTTTTATACTCAATACGCCATCCTTTTGATGGCGGAGTGTGGAGCAGGTGGGCTTGTCATCTTCTGCTCTCTGAAAAGAATACGATGAACAAGACCAGCATGAAATACTTTTTAAAAAAAATATATGGCACTTACAACACATGCAGAAATATGACACGCTTCTTTCGTTTATCGATCCACATAAGTATACATTTTTCTTATCATACTGACTTATGGCATTTGCTAGAAACTTGTAATGTTTATGTAATAGAGGGCGACCGATAGTGGATTTTTAAAGGTGCTAAATACGGGATTGGGAGCATTTCTATTGCCTCTCAATATGGTGACGGCAAGTCCGCGGCTCTCAGCTAACAGTGTAAACTATCTCGCTCTTTTATGAGTGATTAAATGTTTAAAGGGGGACTAATCATTTCATTTTAAGTTCAATGTGCTTGTCATTTGTTTAAAGTTAAAAATGATAATATTTTGTTTTTGTTTTCTCTGTAGCTCTTACAGTGTGTTCGCAGTGTGATAACAGCACGTGGTTGGAGAGAACGCCAAATTGGTAAGTTAAAGAATATGTTGAATGATTTATTTCCCTCCCTGTCTGCCTGATATTAATACCACTTGTCTGCTTTCTGTTAAACCAGCTGTTCCCCGGGACCGCAAAGCTTTGAGCACACATTTTCAAACCCTATCACCAGAATAATGCGTTGAAGGTTTATTCATGGAGCGGAGAAATGCTTTCTGAAAAGAATATCTCAGGCCTATTGATTATTTTATTATTATTTTATCTAAAACGTAATTTAAAATCTGCCGTGCAGGGGCACAAGGAGTGCCAGCGCTCCCCTCCTCTCCCGGTCTCAAAGTACGAGTACCATTTCATGGGGTCTTTAACAGTTGTTTAAATTATGAACAGAAGTTAATCACCTGCACACAGATACTTTTCACCAAAAGTGGCCCTCATTATGTGTTCGTCCCCGTGTGACTGGTGGTGGCTACACAGCCATCGGCCACTATCGGAGCCAGATCCACCGATAACGATAGTTTGTAAAATGTCATCAGCGTCATCGACCTCTACTATGTAAGCCTGTTTTGATTATTATTATTTGCAAGTATGCTTTGAAATGTTTTAAGTTATTAAACATTTACAATATATGGAATCAACTCTGAATGGCACTCTGGTGATTTTTCATAGTTTCCTGTTTTACCTTCCTTTTATAGGGAATGAGGACAGAAAACAACATAAAGTCATCGACGTTTAAGAGTTCAAGAAGTGCAACCCTATTCTGCATTCTCCTGACAGATTACATATGCTGCTGTGTGTAACTCTGTTATACAGCTCTGCTACTTCAGGGATTGTTTCCTCTCTGCCAGGTCTTTGAAGTTCCATTGATATGGATTTTTGTAGCATGCTATTCTCCCAACAAAACAGAATATTAAATTATGATTACTAATGTTTGGAATTTAAATGGTTCAACAGTCCCCTTCCATAAATATTCATAATCATTATTTTTAGGGCCGTCCCGAAAATGATTTTTTTGGGCTTCAGTAGTAATCAATTCAAAAGGGCAAAGCTAGTTTTCACTGTTTTGCAAAGACAATCATCCATCTCTGCCACCAGCTAGATCTGTAGTAATCTCAAGGTTCAGGTTAATATTGACAGTGAATAATGACCTAATACAGTCAGAGCACTTAGTGGTCAGTCTGATGTTCATAACACACTGGGGGCTACGGTCTGTAAATCAGGGGGAGGATTACCTTAAATCTACTGCTTTCTGACTCTCCAGTTCTAAGGGGATTTGCTGTTATTGAACAGAGTTAATAAAAAAGAAACAGACTTTCCAGAGTGTCTTAAACCCAGATACCAAAGCTTTGTTATTGACTCGCTAATCCAGTTACGCAAAGCATGTTTTGCTGCTGTCTGACCTGCTCATTCTCCTGCTCCTCCTGTAAGGCAGCCAATTCCATCTCCTCTCTCTGCTGCTCCTCCAACATTTCCATCTTCAGCTGCTCCAGGAACTCACTGTGCTCATCATCCAGCCAGGCCTCCTCCAGCTAAGCATGAATGAAGAAGGAAAGCATATGGAGAGAGAGGGAGAGAGAGAGAGAGAGAGAGAGAGAAAAAAAGGGGGCGAGTGTTATTTGTCAAGGCTTAAAGCTTGTGGCGACACGGTGTCTCAAAACAAATAGTTGGGTGTTCCAAATGGGTGCCCAAATGGGATTTTCTGAAAAAAACACCCGGCATGGTTTTGAAATAAGAAACCGCAAGCATTAATATGATGTGGTGTTAGAATGATATGCAGTTCCCTATTTCTTAACCAACAAAACCACCCCTCATGTTTAAAACATGCATTCTGATCTTAAAATCAAGCCAATACAATTTAATGGACACAAGAGTGCCACCTTTGACCCATTTGCTCCACACCATCCATCATGTGTTTGTCTGCTCGATGTGAACCAAATGGGATCCATATCTGAAGACTTCAGATTTACTACTGAGAGACACATTTAATTACAAAGAGCCTACTATTGCTCCTGGCTCATCTGCACTGCGGCAGAGTCCTTTCACTTATTCGCCATCGGCCTTGGGCCTGAACTCACTCCACATTAGCATGCCATTAGCTTTTATGGCTTAGCGTTGGAAGTCAATTACAGTGGCGCTACATAAAAATAAAACATGATGAGGTGTCTCAGCGGTGGCTTCCACTAGGAGTGGTTGTGGCGGTGGGGAGGGTTGGCTACACCACACTGCTAAGGTATACTCTGAGAAAATATCATGTAAATGACAAACCTTCAGGGCTGTAATCTGGGAATTGCATGCTTCCTTTGACCATGTTAGGCCCACAGTAGGTGTTTTAGTCAGTGGCTGAAAGATGCAGTATGTCAGTGTGAGGTAACTGTGTGGTCATTTCTAACCTGCATCTCAGGTCTGGCAACCAGCAGTACGATGTTCCTACTCTCGTCGTTGGAGAGTGCAGCCATCGCTTCCTCTCTGTCTTGTATATCTTGGCCATTAATCTGAAGATGACATACAAACATGATTAGCACACTCACTATTAAGTCAGACGCAAGCAAGCAAACATGTATTGTATACACAACTGAAAATATTTGAACACAGGCCCACACAAACAGAGACTGAAGCCTGAAACTTCATTCTCTCCAATACAAAAGCCCTTAAGAAAAACAAAGTACCACAATAAAAGTGGCACTGCACAATAATGCCTCTTTTTCCCGGGGAAATTGTAAACACTCTGTGATGCTCTCTAATATGAAGCAGGAAACCCAGCAGTGATTATGAATGGGACAGTGGCCGTGGGCCAACGGAGCTGTTGTGTTCACCAAAGTATCAGGCAGCGCACATGCATCTAGCCGTACAATTAACTGGCCACTGACAGGGGGCGTCCATCTTTTTGCGGGCAGAGTAATGGCCCTGTCACTGGTGGATAATAGTGCCAGAGTACTGGTCTGACTCACAAACACACACACGCTCCCTCTCCTGGCGCAAATCAGTCACACAACACATGGTAGACACTGGTAGACAATTAGAATTAAACCGCGCTTATGCATCCACCCCATGCACCAAATAATCATTTGCACAGACTATTTACTTCTGCCGTGGCTTTATTCCCGTTTCCCGTCTCATAATGGTCTATTGTACTGATTAAAAGACATCTTCTGCATAGCATACTACTGTGTTGTCTCAATTTAGAGATATTCACTGCTGTTTGTTAATTCACATTGCCTATTTGTGGTATCAAAATGACCTATCCCAGTACACTACTTTCACTTGTTAATCTGCAGCTAAAGCTACATAAATCAATATTTTTCAGTTTAACAATGGATGTAATGATGTGTAATCTGAAAGATGTTGTTTATAATGACAAACCCATAGAGAATCATCACCCAGCTCTGCTGTGCCTTGTTTAGCTCATTGTTTCGGTTTTCTGAACCTGCAAACTCCACTCTCATCACCCATGTTTCCAGCAGCAGCTGGCAACTGTTTTCAGTGAAAATGCTCTGATAAACCTTGGAAGACAGTGAACACAGTCAGCATGTAGCAAGCTGAAGAGCCGTATATTTCCCTCAGGAGTTAGTGGTGACCAAAACAGAGCTAAAAGCTGCAGTCAGACATGTTGAGCAAATATGATAAAAGATTATTTTTATAAAAGCGTCACTACATCCTGACAGTACTGCATGAGACAGATGATCTGTGAAAAAATAATGTTCCTCTGCCTCCCCCACGTGCTCCTAATGGCATTTGCAATTTTCTACCGTGCCCGAATCTAAAATACCAATCACAGCTGAGCTGGAGCCGGCCAGTCTCTGGGAAGCTGGTGAATTCCAACCAAACGGTCAAACGAGGCAGCGCTGATCAAATATGAATCAATATTCTGTTACTGTGATGCCTATTTCTCTCATCAAATGTTTTCACAAACATCTTGTAGTGTACTGTTTAGCTGTAAAATGAGAGTTTGTGACCCGGCCGCCGTGTTGAGAGCAGTGAAGCCAAAACAAAGCACCGCCCACTGGCCAGAGCAAACTCTCATTTTTCTCACAGATTATCTGTCTCATGCACTACTGTTAAGCTATTTTTTTTAAAATCATATATGCTCAAAGTGATTAACTGCAGCTTTAAAGGACAGAGCAACATTAGCATTTACTTGGAGCTGTGTGTTTAGCCACCTGATGAATATAATTATAATATTCACCGTCTGCTGAATGTATAAATAGGCAATTGTTTGCCATAACTATTTAATAAGGTGATAATGTACTTGACATTACAATTAGAGGCCATTACTTGTCCAAACAAAAACAATAATTACCCAGCGAACCCACAGAGGCAACGCTATACAGCCCTCAGCCAGCAACTGCTGCTCCTCGTCGGTAGCCGACTTCCTCTGAATCTCAGGCCTGAAGATGAAGCTGGGGGCTAATAACAGTCATAGCCTCTCAGCTATCCCACAGGAGGCAGTGAGCTGCAGCACAGCGCCATCCTGAACCAGAACTCTTAAAAACCCCTGTTGGTGCTGAGTCGGTAACTAATACAGCCAGGGGGGCAGTTCTCCCCCTCTAAGAGTCACAGCGGGGGCGAGTTCCCCCTTTAATGTGCTGCCATTAAAAATGAATGGGCTCTCGTGCTGGGAGACAGTGGTTCGTTGCGACAAAAGAAAAGGGGGGTTTTATGTTGAATCTAATGAGAGCTGGTGTAGCGGGGGCCAGTGTGAGAGCGAGTGTGCTACTGTACCTGTAAAATGCGATCTCCCTCTCGGATGCGTCCATCTCTGGCAGCGATGCTGTTAGGACTGATCTGTGAAGGTGGAGGGAACAAAATAATGCCTCTAAAACACTTTCAATCTTCATTCAGGTAAATCAAGGAGTGCCTGAAAATGTTTTAACTCATTATGTAGACATCACCCAGCTAGACATGTCTAGACCGTTATTAATAATGTGAGCAGCACACAATAGGTGTGCCAACATGGGGAAGACCTTAGATGTCAAACGGCTTTCCTGCGGCTGCCTGGTCAGTTTTCAAAGCCATTCTAACCCTGAGCATCACCTTCATCATCTAAGTCCTCAATCGTATCTTAGTTGTTATATTCTGGCAGGTTTATATAGCACAAGCCTCTGAATATAGCATTTACAGCCTGTAACTCGGCCTCAATACATGATGCACCTGCTCCTCCTGTAACTAATGCCAGTGAACAAGGGGGCAGGACACTCTTTCATCGGCCAATCAATCGGTGTCTGGGGCCATTCGTTTCACTCTCTCCTAACAGCCGGGATTTCTGGAGATGGTGAGGTGCTGTGGCACTCCATCTTCATGATAGTCCACTCCTACACAGAGGAACACTCATTAAACTGGGAGGAAGGTCACTAGACAGGAATGGAGGGAACACAGGATATTGAATGTAATCTTTCTGCAGTTATGGGGGGAGCACCCAAACCCTGAGTCGACTACAAGTGGAAACGGAAATATAGGAACCTATTTGTTGTTGAAGATATCATTAGCCGTGTTTCCATTCACATATTTTTATGCGCATTTTGTAGTATCGTATTAGAAAAGCTGTATGGAAAAGGCAAAATTCGATAAAATGTCCTCAGTTTTTGCCTTCAGAGAGTTGATGCATTAAATGAGATATGGACACACCTTTGCCAAATAAATTCTGATGTAGCGAACATTTAACTCACATGACTGATCAGCTGTTTCTAGTGATGCACCGATACCGGACCGGATATCGGGGCGATATTGACTCAAATAGCTCAATCTGATATCGGTGACAGTGGGTCTATTCAATTCTATGTTTATATACAATATACACTGGAATTTTAATAATATTAATAATAAATAACAATTCACTACATTTTTATCTATGTATTTATTTGTTACATTTTGTTTTACAAAGTTAGGAAAGCGATGTTTAAGTCAAGCCTGATGTTTCCTTACACATTAAAGAATGATCCCATTCACTTCCAAAAGCTTATTAATTAAAGACGGGTATCAGATCGGTACTCGGCCGATACCCAAAGCCCAGGTAACGCTATCGGGACTGAAAAAGTCAGATTGGTGCAGCTGTGTCCGTTGTTGGCATCTTCCGGGATATTCCCATAACGTGCGAATGCTTGTCTTCGTCTCCGGACAGTATGAAACATGGCCAATATTAACTGACATAAAAGAACAATTAAAACTTGCCCAATTGAAACTAATTCCTGAAGACCTCTCTCCATTTTCTATCGTACATGGGTTAGATGGCCACGGTGACTTTTGTTTCCGGTTCCCAACCTCTTCTTCTTCTACTCTGTTTACTGGCGGATTACAGCCATGCATAGCCTATAGCGGCAACTTCTGACCAAACTACGCTGTAGCAGAGTTAATTCCTTCTTGTTGATGTAAACGCGCCTTATTTGCATTTTGCCAGTACGAGAAATGGCTGTGGTTACATTTTGGCCACACAGCAAGAAGGTCTTGGGTTTGACTCTCAGTTTTAGTCTTTTCTGTTTGGTTTTCTGACTGTGTTTGAACAGTGGGACCTGAAAACTGATCTAGAGGATAACTAAAAACAAAGTGTACGGACTGACAGCTCAGAATTTCCCATCAGTGTGAATGAGTGTGTCTTTTTACACTATGCATGCTGGGATAGACTCCAGCCCCCCTGTACCCGTGAATAGAATTAAACAGGTATAGAAAATGGATGAACCTAAGGAAATGTACCTTTTCTGCTCTTGTTCTTCTGAATTATTTAACCACTGTACTGTGAGACACAATGGAAACAAAGGGGAAGTAAACTTAACTAACAACACAGAGTAAAAGACAATGTGGCCATTCATCAAGTGCTACAAAGCTGGGAAATTTAGCTTGTTGTAAAATGACCTTGCATTGTTCTTAACTCCATATTGATGCAAGATCAGAGTAACACCTTCTCCAACACATCCTGTATACAGTGACATTCAGCCACCTCATCTAAATGCAGCACACACGTCTTAGCCCTACTTTTTTGCAGAACGAACGCTTAAGGATACTGCCAGGAGCCACAGTGATTTATATTCTGCTCAGTTCTCAGAGCGAACACCTTGCAGGGTCCGAGTCGACTTCAAACGAATCGGAGAGAAAGTTGAGCAGAATGGAATACGGTATTTTTTATGTTTCCAACAAGTGGGAGATAAATGGATGCAAGAGTCTTTTTGCTAACATGCATCTCACAGCTTGATTATTGGTGTAAGCTGTAGAGAAAGGACCGGGTGAACAACTCAGACAAGACCTGAAAGTGTTTGGCAAAGTCTGACTGCATGACTACACTGTCAGTTACCAATGTGCAATGACTGCCGAGACAGAAAAAAAACAAACTGTCCAATAATGTCATTTGTATCTGATGAAAGAGCTCAGATTTTAATTGCTACACCCAATAGAGAAATCTGCTTTGCTCACATGAATACTAAAGTAAATCATAAATTGGAAGATGAATATTAAATGTCACAATTGATTTAGTCTCGGAAATATAGCTTTCTCGGTTGTTTAGGCATTTTACTGAGGCACTCTGATCTAGCCATGATAATTGTCGGTTTTTCTACAACAGTGTATGATGTGTAAATGTGAGACTTCAAAGACCTGGAATATAAAGAACTCTGTAGAATATGCATATACCTTTTGCCTCAAGAGTATTCATATTTTCATTTTTCAAACAGCTAGCAGTCCTTACTGTGGTGGTTGGCAAAAAGAAAAAGCTAGCAGGAGGTGGATGCATTTATGTTGCATGTTTTTTTTACAGTATCTCCAGGAGCAAAGCAGAGCGGGGAAAGATAAAAGAGACAATTCTCTGTTTAGAGAGTTCTCGAATGAAAAACTTAAGTATGAAAAGTTAGTACTTCCTCATGGCAAACTAAGTTGGAAGACGCAGCGCTCATGGTCTTATATAAAAGGAAATCAACTCTTTCAACAAGTTATTCAAGTCTCTCATCTTGAAGGGGAAGTTATCTACTCACCTCACTGACATAGATGGCCACATCCTCCTCTTCATCTGTTCTGTAGCACAGAGTCAGCCCCAACTTCTCTTGGCTGTTGAGTCGACACAATTCCACTTCCTAGAAGTAGAGAAGACGAAAAATACAGAACATGTAAAAACAAGAGTCTACAGCCATGCACTGCAGGCACAGTGCTGATGTGTGCTAAATGCTATCGTTTTGCATGTTCAAGGAACAGTGTGTAACATTTAGGGGGATCTATTAGCATTGAATAAGCCCTTCATATCTACATAGGGGGCTGCATGGTGGTGCACTGGTTAGCACTCGCCTCACAGCAAGAGGGTCGCAGGTTCGAATCCGACTTGGGGCACTTCTGTGAGGAGATTGCATGATCTCCCCGCATTAGTTTGGGTTTACTCCGGGTTCTCCGGCTTCCTCCCACAATCCAAAGACATGCAGGTTAATTGTTGACTCTAAATTGGTGTGAATGTGTGTAGACATGAGGAGGGAGCAGGTACTCTAGATGGAGTCCGCTATGTTGTTCCACCATGTTTCTACAGTAGCCCAGAACAGACAAACCAAACACTGGCTCTAGAGAGAGCCTTTAGCGTTTTTACCTTACCTGAAGACCACCATAGTTCTCAGACACCCTTGTGAAACTGTGGTAATGTGAGCCGCGGAGTGCAAAACCGTGGTACCGCCAGCCGCTGTCTGACTTCCGTTGCTCCTAAAGTAGTGTTACTATGGTAAGAATGGCCTCCTTTTCCAAGACATTTCCACAGTCTTGGGAAGGGAGGAGTGAGCAGAGGAGTTCTCAGTTGGTTGCAATCTGCAACCACACCACTAGATGCCACCAAATTCTACACACTACCTTTAACGATGACGATGCTAACATGCGGATGTTTACCAGGTATAAAGTTTACCATGTTCAACATCTTACCTCAGCATGTTAACATGCTATCATTTGCTAATTAGCATTAAAAAAGTACATCTGAAGTTGATGGGGATGTCATTAGTTGAAGGGGGCATGAATGTCTGTACCAAATTTCATAGCAATCGATCTAATAGTTGTTGAGACATTTCAGTCTGAACTAAAGAGGTGTGCCACTGACTGACTGACAGATGGACATTGCCGTCCCTGGAGCAAAGACAATCACAAGGTCCATTTAGTAGCTGACTTTTTGATAACATCACACAATCTTCTAACCTTGCACAACAGCTGGATTTTCGCGATGACACGAGATGACGCGAGAATTGCATTATCAAATGTCATACGAAAATCCATCTGATCAGGCTTCAAGCAATGCGTTTGTGTCCGGCTTGCCAGACAACAGACCAATCAGCGTCCTGTGAGAAGCTACTGCAGCTACGGGCGGGGCTTAGGTGAGTGAGACCTGAGGAAGAGGTTCCTTCCTTCTTCCGGCTCCTGAAGAGGTTAGCGTAGATGATGCAATGGCATCAGTTATATCAGAACTGGAGAGTATTTCTTCATTGAAAGAAGAGCAAAGTATGGCACTGAAGGTCATGTTTTTGGCCTTCAGTTAGTTTCGCTTGACAGATGGTTCATCCAATCACTTGCCAAGTATTTTTTTGAAAGTGCCTGCTGGAGTTCGTCAGTTGTTATGAAATTGTCCATGATCAAATTTCGATTTTTCTGAACAATTCAAGCCAATGTGGAAGAGAAATCCTCAAAGTACTCAGAAAATAAATTTATTACAATTCCACAATGACTGCACGTCTCCATCTGCCGAGGAAGATCTAGTGATATGACTGAAAGCTCCAGAACAGCTACTAAACCAACTTTGTGGTGATATAGTTTTGCTGACATAGCGGACCTTTAATGAAGAAACAGAAACTGATCTGAGACTCCAAATATATTCTATACAATTACCATAAAACTCAAATCTTGATGCACGACAATGGCAACATAATGACTAAGTTTCTGCTCCGCTGAAGATCAAATAATGTTCTTCAAGTTTCAGCATAAAAACTGACTTGTTTTTGAGACGCTTATTGAGTCTGGATTGCCAACTCCCGTCTGAGGTTTTTGAGTCTGAAAGTGTTTGATCATGAAAGACATTCTCAGCTCGCAGAGTTTGATCGGTGGGGGCTTTGATAAATGCCAGAGGACCTCGAGTGTTTTTCTTTCAAGCCTTTGCCAAGTTGTAGAATATTAGACTATAAATAAACTATAATTATGCTAATGCTACCGGATATACATATTTGCTGCAGCACTAAAGCATTCCTCATCTTCCCTTGGGGAGAGATCAACAAACTATTGACTTACAAATCAGTGGTCGTCAAATTTCCCACGAGCCTCTTGGAACACAGCAGAAGTACCCCGGCGTCAACATGAATTTCTTCATTTAAGTTTCATAAATACAAACAGAAAGTGAGATTTGATTAACCACAGCTGGAATGAGAGTGAGTGGCAAAGTCCCACTTCATCTAAAGTATGTTGTGAATATGGAACCAAGCACAACTTCCAAATTGCTCCCAAGCTTGCAGACAGTTAATGCACATAAACCACTTTGCACTCTCAGGTTCCCACAACAGAGGTGCAGCCAAACACCAAACAGCACAAGCCTGTGCTCCATCTCTAAATGCTGAAACATATCAAGGGTGTTGGAGGGAATCAAGTGTGAAATGGCCTCTCCTCCCAAAGTCTTCATTAGAGCAGAAACACACCAAGTCTCAGCAGCAGGAGCGAGGTGGTTGAGTGGAGAGGAGGATGGAGGCGGCGGCGGCGAGGGCTCAGAGGGGACCCACACAGAAACAGAGAGATTAATTTCCTCTGTGACAAGTGTGGGTTGGCTGGTTACACGTGTCAGATGTGGCGGGGCTTTGGGAATGGGACGAGGGGAGGGGGGCGAAGTCTGACCACGGCGAGATGAGGGGAAGACGGGGAAAAGGCCAATACCTCTGCCAGAGAGCCGCCACCTGCTGCCTCTGGCTACCCCTGCAAAGCTGTTTATGACCCCCCACTTCCTCTCGCACACACACAAACACATCTTTAGGCTCAATTCCCATTTACTCCTCCTCCTCCTCCCCTGTCACTCTCCACTTCCCTGCTTCTCTCACACATTGACAGACCATCGAGGTGTTTTCAGACCAGGAAGCTGCTGCTGCTGCTGGGCTACACACACACACCTCCATCCACACTCATACACTAAAAAGTCATTCCTGCAACCCTGTACAAATATTCAGCAGAGCACACACATTCACACAGAGAAAAAGAGCTGAAGAAAAACATCTTCTGAGCTTTGTCGTTTCATCTTTTCCCGACAGCCTCCACCTGACGGCGAGCTCAGATCTTTAATTGACTGTCTCAGAAGCGATGACAACTTCAAATCCCGGCTGATATGTGAAGATACAACGTGAAAGAAGAGAGAAGCTTTTGTGCGGACTACCTGAACAAAGTGAGCTGCAAAAATCAGTCATTACCTTTATTAAAAATAGTACTAATGAGCTACCACCATTGTGTAGGGATATTATTAAAGCGGCACATCTGATGCAACGAAGCAGTCATGGAGGTAATAGGAGCTACGGAGACGGCGCACACCTTGCATGCTAATACGATGTGAGAAGTTGCAGGATATCTGTGGGAAATATTGAAATCACTAGCAATGTCTCGGAGACGTCTGTCTAAAAATAAACCACACAAATTAATTGCTGAGACTGAGGCAAAGCAGAGGTGTGAGCAGGTACTACATCATCGCTATGTGGAACGAGCCTATAGTTGCTTCTGACTAATTAATGGCTAGATATAGTGCAGGAGACCTGTGGCTAAATGATCAGAGAAAATAAATTGCTACAATTACTGCATGTTGGATGAAACATCAACCCTGCGTGTGTTTTATATATCTTCAGCACACATGTTTGACCGTTTTTCTTTACCAGATGTTCCTTTGCTTACTTGTTTTAAGACATATTGTGTAGAAAAACCACCCACTCACACTCAGTAAAAGGAAGTTGTCTCCTTATCCATCAAACGCGTATTCATCAATCTCTGTCTCTCCTCTTCCCTTTTGATTTTTTTCCTCCATTTTCCAGGCGAGCTCTCTGCCTCTCAGACGGGAGATTGCGGCGTGGCGCAGGGACAAGGGCTGACAGTAAATTAAGGACTGCGATGGCGTGATTAGGGGGAAGA
This sequence comes from Sebastes umbrosus, assembly GCF_015220745.1. Classification (NCBI taxonomy): domain Eukaryota; kingdom Metazoa; phylum Chordata; class Actinopteri; order Perciformes; family Sebastidae; genus Sebastes; species Sebastes umbrosus. The sequence goes on along the minus strand of NC_051272.1, from coordinate 22,179,146 downwards.
TTGCCGCCCACCATCAAAGCACATTGGATGCTGTCATAATAATCGCGCCTTTGATTACAAGTAATTGAAAAAGCAGTCACAAATGCATGGACGGCTACCACTGGCAGGAGGAGAGGGACGACTATCTCTGAGCTTGGAGTACTTTGCTTCTTCAGAACTCACCGAAACTAATCAAAGGAATGGTTACTAACATGGTGTTGTGGCCACATACACATCAAGGGATCCTGGGAAATGTATGATGTTTCTGTGTGAAATTCTAGCTACAAGGCATTGGCCTGTGTGTTTCATTAATCCAAACAAGCCAACCATCAGAGAGGACAGAGTTTTTTCAGTTTGAGGGGTGGTAGAGAAATTCTCCCTCGCCTTTCCTACAGAATGAACAATTAAATTAGCTGAGCTACAATATACTGTATATTTCCACTCATATCCTCCTCCGCTAGCGTGTCAAGTCAAGCAGGACTTATTTAAAAAGTTTTTGAGATAGTAGAAGGAGACATAGTTAGGGAGGGAGATGCAGTGGAGAATGTCATGGTGGAATTTGACTGTCAGTCCCTATTGAGTACATATACAGTACAGAATTAAAGGTGCTACATGTAAGATTGGGAGCATTTCTATTGCCTCTGCATGGCTCTCAACATGGAGATGGCTGAGCCGGGAGTGGTAACAGTGCAAACAAAGGCAACAGCACTGACAGAGATAACAATGTTACCCTAGGGGGGGACCAAAGGGTGGGTGCTACGCTTCCAGGACGGCGTGATCAGCTGTAACCGCCGCATGAAAGCAGTGCAGAGCGGCTGCAGTGAGCTAACCAGTGAGGCACGGTCACATGCACGAAAAGCACTAAAAGGCATGCGCAGCCAGCCTGGCTATGTCAACAAAGCACAGAGAAACTTGGATTACAACGCACACAGAGGGAGAGTGACTTCATTCTCTGCTCAGGTAGACATTACTCCTCTATATCTATACATAGACAATAGTTGTTTGCGGCTATGTTAATGCTCTGGATATTGTTTAGAGCACCTTTAAAGGTTGCAGGGGGAAATCAGCATATGGTAGATATCTGGAGAATGAGTTTACATGAACTGTAGTAACCTGGTGACTGTAAAAACCAGTCAGGAATCAGATTTCTCTGAATCAATGCTTTTTCAGTGTATAAGACTGTGGCGAGAACCTTAAATTGAGACTTTAACAGGTAGTCGACTGTTCCAACTGTGGAAATCAGCCTTCGTGTCTGTTTTCATTTCAGTCAGACTCGGACTCGGATTTAATTACTTTGGATGCAAATGTGGTGTTTCCTTTCATCCCGCTACATAGATAGGACGGCGATACTCTCCCTGTCTGCAAAAACACAGTTAACACATTTATGTTACTGTATGTGTACACGAGTCTAGCTGCAATAACTGGGTTTCTCTAATCTTTTACTCCAATTACTTTTCAATCATTTTGCCATTGAAGAGCGTCAGTAACCTGGCTACATAAACCTGCATTTTTTTTGGGGGACAGCGCAGCAAGCTGTAAACGGTAAAATATGTGGCTCTTTAAGTCTGCTGTTTGGTGCTCGATAAGCAGCGTACAGAGGTTCTATCAAACCTGGTTAGCTGGAAACAGCTGCTTGCTGTGGCTGGCAGTCTGGTGTCTGAATATAGTCTTTAGATCGGATGGAAACCAGCAGTATGTGGTGTATAAGCACAGCACAGGAAAATTAAAATTATGTATTTTCACATGAACCAAAACAGCTTTACAATGAATGCGTACTTCTCTCCACCTCATCAACCACTGTACTCTCACATGTTGATCACCCTAACAGAAACATCAATGTCTTGGTGTATTAGAAAGGTGAATTAGATTTAGATGGGTTCTCTGTGATGTGATGGCAAACTGCTCTCACCCACTGTGCATTTTCATCTAACAAAAGGTAATTTAAAGAAATGTCTTTCCTTCATTCTCTTTCGTCTCCTTCAGCGGGGAGTGAGGGATCAGGTCGACTCTGAAAGTGGCTTTTCGGCTTTTGTCTACATCCCCCTCGCAGCGTTTTCAGTTGACATACAGTAAGTGGGGCCGCATTAACTTGATATCTAACTCACAGAGCATGAAATAAAAAAAACGGCGCAGGCAACAAAGCATACACAGAATAATAGGATTTGTTAATGGCAATGAGGCATAAAGAGGGGCTTTAATATATTATATTTGTTCCGACTTGACACTGGGATCCAAGCGGGTGCACAAATCTCTTTAGGATGTGAAGAAACAGCTCGAGCTCAGTGGGTGGAAGCATTCAGAACAAATTCAAATGAAGCAAATATGACGAGGGAGGCTTGAGCAATCATCATACATCAGACCAGTCGGAGCCCTCGCTGACGATATGCTCGCACCTCAATGACTCGGAAATAAAGAATATTGGACCAAAGCGGAGAGCGGAGCCAGAGTCTGTTTATCTCCTCCTGTCACAGTTGAATCAGTGCATCAGTATGTGTCAGAGATCAACAGCCTTAGAAACATCACCTACCCAGCTGCTCCTGTTACTTACACTCCGGTAAAGATACAGAAGAAAGAAATGTGTTTCCATCTTACTAGCACCTGCCACACACACCTCACTTTAATTGGGTTTGATGGAACTCAGGGTCACAGTTTACAAGCTTTGTCTTCCAGAGTCGTGAAAACAATTAGCAAATCTCAGCTAACACCGCCAACTGTTTGGAGGGTTTCAACTTTCTCTTTTTGTCTCGTATGAAAAAAAAAAGCAAAAACATGGAGGCATGTCATCATTGCCAATGGAATCAAGGGGTTTTCTCAAGCTGTCTGAAACGACAAAACACTCCAGGAAGTCACTGTACCCCGCCAAAGAATACTTAGAGCATGTGATTCCCCATAAAACCACAAAATGTTGTTTTTACCTTTTCGTTTTTGTCGGATTCAACAAACTAAATAGAACACATTAATTAGCACTGGTAGGTGGCTAGATGGTAGCTTCATACTTAAAGGTGCAGTGTGAAGGATTTGGCGACATGTAGTGGTGTGGTTGCAGATTGCAACCAAATGAGTACCCCTCCGCTCACTTCTCCCTTTCCAAGACTGTGGTAACGTGAGCCGCACTTCAAGGATATCTCTTCCACATTGGTTTGGTTTGTTCAGAAAAAAGGAAAATTGACCATTGACAATTTCATAACAACTGGACAAAGATTGTGTGATGAGATCAAAAACTCCAGAACAGCTACTAAATGGACCTTGTGGTTGCCTTTGCTCTAGAGATGGCAATGTCCGTCTGTCGGTGCACCTCTTCAGTTCAGAATGAAATGTCTTGACAACTATTAGATGGATTGCCATGAAATTTTGAAATGACATTCATGCCCTGCAACTAATGACATCCCCATCAGCTTCAACTGTACTTTGTTTGGTATAATGTTGGTAAGATGTTGAACATGGTAAACTTAATACCTGGTGAACAACAGCATGGATAGCATAGCATCGTAATTGTTAAAGGTACAGTGTGTAGGATTTGGCAGCATCTAGTGGTGTGGTTGCAGATTGCAACCAACTGAGAACTCCTCCGCTCACTCCTTCCTTTTTAAGACTGCAGTGAGTGCAAATCCGTGGTAACGCCGTTCGCCTCGCTCAGAGGCCATCCTCACCATAATAACACTACTTTAGGAGCAACGGAAGTCAGTTGGGGGGTGGCGGCACCAAGGTTGTGCACTCAGAGGCTCACGTTGCCGCAGTTTCACAAGCGTGTCGGACAACTACGGTTGCCTTCAGGTAAAATAAAATTGCGAAAGGCTCTCTCTAGACCCAGTGTTTGGTTTGTCCGTTCTGGGCTACTGTAGAAACATGGCGAAGCAACGTGACGGACTCCGTGAAGAGAACCCGTTCCCTATGTAGATATGAAGGGCTCTTTCTAAGCTAACGAAAACACAACAATTCTTAGTTTCAGGTGATTATACATGAATAACATAGTTCTGAATATTATATTACATTACGACCAATAGATCCCCCCAATGTTACACACTGTT